>NC_133897.1:137675096-138015420 GCF_964199755.1 Larus michahellis | reverse complement strand
CAGGCCACGGTTTAGTTACTTTCACGAAATGAAAAAAAAAGGTTGAATTTCAGACAAGAACATTAAAGATGACAGTAGAGTTAAGCCAGATGCATTCTTCTGCTACCACGTATTGTGTCAGTGGTTTCATTCTTTTAAATGCAAAGCATTCAAGCAATTAAAAATAAAAAAAAAAAAACCCTCCCCTGGACTCACAGAGCAAACCTGTTATAGCACAGTGAATGTTTAATGTTAAAAGCATCTTAGAAAAACATTTAGATTGGGAGTACTAATGAATATTCCTGATACCTCCCTTCAGTTTTAATCCATCTAAATTGACCATCTTGTATGCTCACAGTGGTTTATCAAAAAAACAAACGAGTTTCATAAGACTTCCTAATCCATTTTTGTTTTCATAATATCTCCACATTTTTGTAAAGTTATGTCTTTATTTCATTCAAAATAGAAGTACCTATTTTGGTTGCCTTTTCCTATAATGATGTTACAGATCATAGGTAAACTACTTGGAAACAAGTGGCAAAGCAATAATGTGCAGATTTGGTTTACACAAATCTCCCACTGTCCTGATAAGACCATGGGTGGTAATTGCTGCCCCCAGCTTTTTCTGGGTCCTCTACTACTTGGAAGGTGTTTCATATATTGCCACTTGCAGATTATTAAATACAAGTCTTCCCCTGCTCTCAAATGGTGTGTTATCCCCCCACTTGCTTGCCTGTGCAACCTGTATTTTTTGATGATTTGATGTTACCCTGTTGCAGTCGTCTCAGTTACAGGGTCAGATTCCAACTTCAGGTCGATTTGTTCCACCAGGATTGTTGTGTGTATTTTAAAAATATAATCAACATATAAAAACTATGATTTTTATTTTCATTGTAATCTCTCCATAAAAGGGCAATGTGTTCCCTTCCTTCAACGAAGGGGGATCAAGGGTGAAAAATCAGAGCTCTGAAATTTCTTGAGGGCTTGCATGACTTCCCAGTGGCTTTAAAAAGAATCTGTTGTATATCCATAGTTGTTACAAATCACCACTTGTTTGCTGATGGGTTTTAAATGCTAGGACTGCTTATAAATAAATAAATCTACATGGATTGGTGGTGGAGGAGTCCAAAATAAAACTTATTTAGTTTAAGGTAGAGCTGAAGGTTTGATACAGATAAAATAACGTTGCATAGTATACGTGAACTATGGCAAATTGCTTAACGGTCTGTAATGTAGTGTAATGCAAAGCTGTGGTGCGTAGTACTGTTTTCTGTACCGTGGCCAATCTTTCTCACTTCACGCTATTCCAGGAAGCACCATCATTCCCAACTGCAATGTTGACAGATTTGTGTGTGAAACATCCCTGTTTCATGCCCTTGGTATGTTTTGAAAGCACAACTGAAGGTCTAGTTTTGTGAATTTTAACTCTCATAATTTGAGGTGCGGGATGCTTAACAATGCTAACACCAATGAAACAAAATAATGACTCATCTGCCACCAGTGCTCATGGCAAACATTGATCAGTTAGAAAATTGTACCCTAAGAGAACATCCTGAGTTGGGAAAATATGGAAACAATTTTAGTCGTTTACAGACTAAAGAGGGACTTTGGACGGGAGATTATTTTAAAGTCATCATCAGTGGGATTGTTAAGGAGGAGCATCTTCAGTACAGTAGTTAGCATCGAATAATGAAGAAATATGTACAGTAAATATGTATAGTAACAGAGTCTAGTGCCTGACATCAGTGAATGCTGGCTGCTGTCTAGAATACATAGTCTATATGAGGACTTTCTCATTTTCTTGACAAAATCATTCTGCTGTACATAGATACCTAGATAATCTTGTGGAGAGTGTGGTTATTCCAGCCTGGGATCTCCAGGACAGTCAGGCGCACACGCTGTAGATCACACACGCAGGGATCAATGCTCTCCGGAAGCCCAGACCTTTCCACACACTGACTGTGCCGAAGGCTCCGGCAGCCCCAGGGATGCTTTGGCCTGGCTCTGCGGTGTCAGCCACCTTCGGCTCCTGCCCAGTAGGTCCTACTTTGCCCAGAGGCTTCCGAGACATTTCCTTAACTGCACATCCATCTCCTCGAATGGCCTGTCAGATTCTTGTAGTTTTGTAGTGTCTGGTTTTATATCCACCATTTTTTAAATATCTTCAGTTCATATCCATGCAACAAATGTTTAAATCGTGGGATGAGAAGATGGCCATCCATAAGGTTTTACTTGGTTCCTGTGGAAGAAATTAAGTTGTTAAGGATCTTTGAAAGGGTTGAACAATTGTTTTAAAGGCAAGAAGAAAGACTGGTGTTTACCTTAAATATATTTCATCTTTATAAGAGATGGTTCAGAGAAGAGATGTCTTGGTGCCCTGTTTGTTTCAAGACCAGGTGCCCTTGTTGAGACACTTTGTGTTAGCTGGGTCTGGAGATCTGGTGGTGGTACTTCACAGTTCATAATGTGAAGTTCAAATTTTGGGTGACAATCAAACAACGCAAACCTCTCATCTGTAACTGTGAGATAAAGAAACCCGCAACCCTCCTGAAAAATCTGAAAGACTTAATGGTAAACTACATGTCACCTGAAATGAGATAATAGAGTAGAAAGGGATTATACAGTATAGAGTGTGTGCAATGTGGTTTTACTTACCACAGAATGTATTTTTAATGTGGTGGTATCTATTTCAGTCTGTAATCTAGCACGTTCTTTCCTAAAACAGAAGGACCCAGTCCTTCTTTAGCTCTTCAACACATGGCCCATCAGTCAGAACTTCAGCTTCTCTCCTGAATCATCGTGGCATAGAATCGGTGAAGGTAGTTTCTTGCCACTGGAATAGCCTTGGGGGCTTCGCTTTGTATTTTTCACATACAATTTGGGGCAACTGTGGGTTGCTATAAATTGTGTCAGTGTCTGGGTCTCTGGCTGACTGAGGCATTATCATTCAGGAAATCCTGTTACCATTTCTTCGCTGGCAATGGGGCATATCCTGAACTATGGCTTGATAAACATAGAAAGAGCTTGATGTAAAGAAATACTGAAGTTACTGTGTATGTTCACATCAAAAAAGAGATTTATAGGAGGAGATGTCATAGTAAATAAAGCAGTGCTGAGTTTAGAGCTTCTGCTGTGCATGTCTGGTATTGTGAAAACAACAGAACAATTGGAAAAGTAACTAAATCAAACCTGATAAAAGGTAATATTTGTCTCCTGGATAACGTAACTAGATTGCAGTGCTCCCTGCCGTAGAACATGACTGAAGCCCAGACATGAGGACAATGTACAGACGAGGGAGATAATGTGGAAAAGAAGAGTACCCAGGGTGATAGCTGATAAAAAATGTATTGGAAGATCTACGTTTTGTTTGTGTTTTTTTAATCTGGTCAGGTCACAGAATGTAAGAAAATTCATAATTCCTTGGAATGGTATAGTATATTGATTGTGGGCACATCCCTATTGCATCATCCTTTGAAACAGTCAGTGTTGGCCACAGAGTACCAGACCAAATGGCCTGCAGAGCCCCACATATAAAGTGTGGGAGTTTATGCATTACCGATATTTGCACTGTATACCTTACAGCCCTCCCTGAAAACTGTCTGGAAGTGCTGCTATCTCAATAACGTTCCTTCTTGAGAAAATGAAAACCAAGAAAGGAAAATCATGAAAATCTGGCCTGTAATCAGGTTGGGTGTAAAGAGAAATGTTAGTCGTGTTTGTGACTGAATTTTGAAGGAAACATTTTAGTCACCCTTTCAAAAAGAAAAAAAATTCTCTAGCACCAATTAATTCCAACTTCATTAGCTGTAAACAAGTGATGAAGAGAAGGGCAGTGGGGTTGTATTGTTCATTACAGATTACTGAGCTATCCTTGTGAGTCAAATCAAAGAGATTTCAGCAGAGACAGGGAAATAATACTGTCCTTGTAGGAGATGTGGGCGAGACCATATCAATAACACTTGGAGCTCTGTTCGTGATGGATGTACTTGGCATCAACATGGGATGAACACAGGCTTGTCGGATGATCAGGGAAGTGGAAAGAGAACCCATCTGAATAGGTGTACCTGGAAACTCTCCATGGAATGTGTGTGCATAGACAAAACAGCTGTCAGCTAGCTATCACAGGTACTGTTGTCAACGTAGCCCTGCAGAACTGGTCCAAGGACATGGAGATGAAGGGAAGGTGAGAGTGGAGAGGACAAAATGAGCTAGCTCTGTGCCTTCCCTGTTCTGAAACAGGTTTCTAAGATTGAGAAGGACAAAAACCCAACCCGTTGTGAGGTGAGCCGTGGTGTGTGTCTCCTGAATCGCTGCAATAGCAAAGGATGACCCTGGGAGATACTTTACAGTGCTGTGACCTCTTAGCTCAAGTATGCCATAGAAACAATGGTTTAATTTTTGGAAATTCTGTTCTTTAGGATATAATATCTTGCTTTGGCAGAAAGCAGAGGGTCATCTCAGAGGTGTTTCTGCCTCTAATCTCCAAATCTCTTTCAGCAGTACTGGTGGCTGTGGACAGCCTGGTCCAGAATTGGTAGTTTTTTTCTTTACAATTTTATTTGCTTCTAGCTTTAAACAAATAAGGAACTGGAAAGCCCAAAAGACTGACATGTAAATATTAACAATGAACAGAAACTGACCCTGTGGGTCATTTTTGAGACTGATTTGATTTCAGCAAAGTGCTCGCCATCTTCTTCACATTAGTAGTTATATGTAGTAACAGGACAGCATGCTTGTGGCTCTGATTTGGTGAGAGGAAAACTTGCAGGCTTTTTCAAGTGTTTCATCAATGTATATTTTATTTGAAAAAAAACCCTGTATTTTAATGTGTGAAGGAAAAAAGCAGTTAAATATTATTTTAAAGTTGACTTACAGCAGCTTTTTAGAGATAAATTGTGCTAAACCAATGATCCATGTAGATCTGTTAGGACTGTATATAGGCATTGATATTATAAAATATATTTTGTGAATGTTAGAACTAAGTTCTAACTTAGAAGTTCTAACTAAGTTCTAACTTAGTTCTTTGGCAGAAAGAGTTAAAGAGTTAAAAGAGTTAAAAAGAAGTTAAAGCTAACTTAGTTCTTAGTTCTAAGTTAGAACTAAGAATCATCCTGTTTGCAATAGATGAGGGGGAAAGAAGAAGGAAGAGCAAAAAATTTCTGGCCTTGTATTTTGTATTTTACTTTGGGAAAGACAAAGTATGCGTAGCATCTGCCATAAGGATATCTTCAGCTGGTAAAATAATTCTTCTCAAAAGTTAAGGAAGATTTACAGGAAAAACAGTTTTGCAAAAGGCGGAGTGAGAGCACTGTGAAAAAGAGACATCAGATGCGGTGGTACTTGGGGGGCTCTGACTGCGGGGCTGGGTGAGGGTCGCAAACAGCAGCAGGCATTGGAACTGGGATGCTGGCTACCTGGGGAGGCAAAGTGTCTAACCCTCTCTGTCTGTTACCAGCTGGCATCAGCTGTCCCCTTAGCACATCACACCACTTCCTGGCACCGTTCTTATTACATGCACTTCATGAGCTGCGACCGTCGGGGTTCTGTTCTTTTTTTCCATTTCCATCTTTTTCCGTTTTCAGCATGATAAGTTGTATTGCATTGAGTGGTACCTCTTGGGCATCGGAGCAAGTGGTCCAGCCCCTTTCCCTGAAGAAAGCATCAGAAGTGCAAAATTGTCTTTCTGTAAACAGTACCCCATCAAAGCAATCCCATTTACGAAAGGGGGTGTGCCTGCGACCAAGCTAAAACAGTAGCTAAGGCGAAGGCAGAAAAGGGATGAACATGAATATATTGGGTAATATTTGGAAGAATTGGTCTGTTGCTTCGGGACATCTCTATACTTGGTTTGTAGAGACTGAGTTATTTATTGCATCAGCAAGCGGCCTCTAAAATAGAGGAGATGGAACAGAAAATCTTTCTAGAAAATCTTGGAGGCTTGTGGGTGACGGTAAGGTATAACCATTCTCTGCAGGGTTCTGTTATTCCTTTATGAATTTAATTTTTGCTTTGCACTCATAATCTATCAAGTAATTACCATTTATTTGGTTGTTCTGTTTTGAAGCAGACAGTTTCTGTGTCGTATTCCTACTTCAGCTTCTGTCGTTGCCCCGAGGGCTCTGCACCAGATAAGTTCTCCTGATATGTCCCAGCTGTTTGAAAAGTAAAAATTATTCATTGGATCAACTTCTTCAATACATAGAATAAATTGTTCCTGTACACTGCGGCTTACCTCCAAGTGTTGAATTTGGCTTGCTTAACTGTTTCCATTTATGCAGAGTATTTAAAAACTGTCGGTTTTATTACTGGCCAATAATGAGAGCAGTGTTTTATTACCCATCCTCTCCCTCCTCACCCCCAGCACACTGTATCCTGCGTTTTGTAAATCAGAAGGCAACCTAGAGTTCAGTCCTGTTCCTATTTGGATAGGTTTGAAATTTCAGCTGCCTTCAAGGAAGGCAGATGAGTTGCTTAAGAAGTGGTGATAAAAAAAGGCTTAAACAAAAAAGGCATTTTCCATTTGTTTTGCAGGCTTTCCCTTAAACGGACTTTTCTGGGGAGTCTTAGAGGGCAAATCAGCTATTCCTGCCACCAGGCTGTAGAGGGGATGGTGGCAGCAGAGCGTGTCCATGGGATGCGTTTGCACCAAATGACAGAAATCGCAGTAATTTCACATCCTTTTTGCTGCTGGTGCAGCTCTGCCAGTGCTCACCAGAGAGGTCTGGTGCAGTGGTAGCCTACAGAGCAGCCGGAGTAGCATCACTGGGTTGTAGCCCCGCAGGGAGGAGGATGACATTGGGAAAGTGTGCTCAGGGGCTCCCTGGGGATGTGCCTGGCTCAGGAAGCTGTCTGTTCTCCGGGGTCTTGAGGAGGGGGCAGAGGCAACTGAGAGACAGGTGAGACCCCCGAGTATGGGAGAGTACACCTGCCAGCCTTTGGAACCAAGTATCATGTTTTCTTTGTTATTCAAATACAAACAGTTGTAAAAGCCAATTGATTATATTCTGTCAAGTTTTAGTGCTTTTAATGATAATGGCTAGAGAACCATAGAACCATAGGGTTGGAAGGGACCTCTGGAGATGATCTAGTCCAACCCCCCTGCCAGAGCAGGGTCACCTAGAGCAGGTTGCACAGGAACGCCTCCAGGCGGGTTTTGAACATCTCCAGAGACGGAGACTCCACCACCTCTCTGGGCAGCCTGTTCCAGTGCTCTGCCACCCTCAAAGTAAAGAAGTTCCTCCTCATGTTCAGGGGGAACTTCCTATGCTCAAGTTTGTGCCCATTACCTCTTGTCCTGTTGCCGGACACCACTGAAAAGAGCCTGGCCCCATCCTCCTGACACCCACCCTTTAAGTATTTATAAGTGTTGATAAGATCCCCCCCAACTGTCTTTTTTCCAGACTGAAGAGACCCAAATCCCTCAGCCTTTCTTCATAAGAGAGGTGCTCCAGTCCCTTGATCATCTTTGTAGCCCTCCGCTGGACTCTCTCCAGCAGTTCCCTGTCCTTCTTGAACCAGGGAGCCCAGAATGGGACACGGTACTTTAGGTGCGGCCTCACCAGGGCAGAGTAGAGGGGGAGGATGACCTCCCTCGACCTGCTGGCCACACTCTTCTTGATGCACCCCAGGATGCCACTGTCTTTCTTGGCCACAAGGGCACATTGCTGGCTCATGGTCATCCTGTTGTCCACCAGGACTCCCAGGTCTCTTTCCACCAAGCTGCTCTCCAGCAGGTCAGCCCCCAACCTGTACTGGTGCATGGGGTTGTTCCTCCCCAGGTGCAGCACCCTACGCTTGCCCTTGTTGAATTTCATAAGGTTCCTGTCTGCCCAAATCTCCAACCTGTCTAGGTATAGAGAAATACCTGTTTGTTACAGAGTCTTCTTTCTGTGGAGCAGTGGAAGGTCTGATGCGAGGAAGAATAAAAGACTTTGAGAAACACACCTGCATTACACATCACTTTCTCTTAATTTCTTCTCTTAACTGTGTTTTCTTCTCCAGGATGCTGAGAACCACTCTCTGTGAATGTCTCCCATGTGATACCACTAATTTGCAGAGACTTTTTATTGTCTTTAAACCATTACAGTCCAGATAGAAAGTCTGTGTCTGCATTGCTGATGACTCGATCAGCTCTCCTTGGCCTCTTAACAGACCCGCCAGGCTTCCAAAGGTCCTTGGAATAATTGAATCACAAAATCTTTCAGCTTGGCTGGGGGTGGTAGAAAGCTTTGAGGTGGCCTTTGAAGCACTTTTCTTTTTTCCTTGAGAAGTTCAGGTATATATGTTTTTAGAAGAAAAGTTCCTGTATTAGTATAATAAACAACTTTATCATAATTAATTTCTAATCTCTGTCAGTATCCTAAAAAATTGCTGGTGTATAACCAGAACACCAGAGAGAGACACAGAAATGGCAATTATTTTGTGTATGAACTAGATTGCAAATACCACAAAATTAAGAGTGGAAAAGGTTAATTCTCTGTTTGGCCATGATGAGCAAAGGCAGAAATCCCTAACTTCTAATTAGCGCATGCTATTATTGTGTCTGTGCTTCGGATATCAAACGCCAGTTCTCTTTTTAGATGTGTAAATAGTAATGCTCCCTTAAGTTTTAAGATGATCATTATAGTACTGTAGTGGTTTAATATAATCTTTGAAAATATTTCCCTTTGCTTTTTGCTTTATTGTGAAAAGTTACAGCTTTTACCAAAGAGGACTTAGGAACACAGACTGGTTATATGGATCATTCTCTCTACAATTTTTCCTTTTGTCTTTGGCAAGCAGGTTAATTTTAAATCTTTATAATCAAGAAACAAACCTAACGGCAACTAGTGAGATCATTCATTTATCTGTACTGTCAATATTTTGAGTTGTTAGATGGTAATCAAATATTATTGTAAATGTAAGGTATTTTATGGATTAATGATATTTTGCGGCATGATACTGTAGATCTTTTCTCAAGACAGAAGACTGGTTGTAGTTACTTTAGATATCTGGAGTCACAGCCACATACATGGCTTTTCTTGACGGTTCCTTGTTAGGATGTTGCCTTTGCCATTAATGAAGAGTTGAAGAAACCTAAAATCTTTTTACTTAACTGTAGAATGTAATTTAGGATTTTTATTTCTTTCAGAAGTACTTCTGTTGTTACTAGTGCACTGATTACAATGATTCATTGTATGATGAATCATATTTTTGGCATATAAAAGCCTGTAACAACATGCTTATCTATCAGTATCGATACAGTGCTCAGTATGACGGCATCAGTGTGATGGGGCTATAATCAGGTGGTCAAAATAAGACTTCAGGGGTCTCTCTATGAGCATTTAGAACTATAAGTATGGGAGGGAGAGAACACCTCTCCTATGAATGCAGGCTGAGAGAGTTGGGGTTGTTCAGCCTGGAGAAGAGAAGGCTCCGGGGAGACCTTATAGCAGCCTTCCAGTACCTAAAGGGGACCTATGGGAAAGATGGGGAGGGACTCACTGTCAGAGAGTGGAGCAATAGGACGAGGAGTAATGGCTTCAAACCGGAGGAGGAGAGGAGAGATTTACATTAGATATCAGGAAGAAATTTTTCACTATGAGGGTGGTGAGGCCCTGGAACAGGTTGCCCAGGGAAGTTGTGGATGCCCCAACCCTGGCGGTGTTCAAGGCCAGGCTGGATGGGGCTTTGAGCAGCCCACCTCCCTAGTGAGAGGTGTCCCTGCCCATGGCAGAGGGGTTGGAACTAGATGATCTTTAAGGTCCCTTCCAACCTAAACCATTCTATGATTCTATACTGTTATTCTGTCTTAATTGTAGCATATTAATGCATGCATATTTATACGTTACTTCCTTAACAAAAGGTCCAAGATGTTTTGTGAACCACTGTCATCAGCTGGTTTTTGTGTGGAGGACAGAAGCCAGCTAACATAGCATACTAGCATTTTTGTGCCTGGCTGCCGCTGTTCTTGATCAATCCTAGTTAAAAATTTTTATTTTATTTATTTTTTACTGGGTCCCTCTGGTGGGGATAGCAGTAAGAAATAGGTAAGCGCATGCCTCTGCCAAAACAAAGAAAAATGTAAACCTTTTAATAAATCTGAATGTTTCGGGCATGTGGGCTTCAGGTGGTTATTGTTTAGAAAGTAGGATAAGGAGAGGCAAGCTCAGCAGCGCTGGAACAGCGGGGGGATGTGGCTCTGCAGAAGAAGGCTGGGTCTGTGACCATCAGCTTCTGTACCCAACCTCCACTTGAAGTAATTGGAAATGTCCTTCCCCTTCCCTTCTCTGTGGGCTCATCTTCTGATGGTCCTGCCAGCTGGAGGATGCTGCCCCCCCTCTCCCCTCCCACCTTCTCAGTGGGATTTTTAAGGATTTTTGAGAGAAAGCCTAAAAAACCCGGTAGTTCCACCTATAAATGATAGTGTGGCTGATACAGAGAAAAAACAGCAGAGGTGTGGTGTAGGTGTGTCCAGGTGGGAATAAGGCTTACTAGGGAGTGTGAAGGTGATGGTGGCCAGAAGAGGACCTGTGCACCTTTTGCAAAGGAAGGTCAGGGAGACATCCCCTCGCCAGAAAGTTGCTAGTAGGGAGGAACGACACCAAAAGCTTAAGCTGGATTCAGTCCTGTAAGGAAACACAAGTCCTAGGGGGAATCAGCTGCTGGCTGAGGCAATGGGACAGTAGGACATGGGCTGTTGTGTCGTCTTTTGACATGGCTATAGTACAAGCGGTTTTGGGACACTTGCTTAGCCTTGGACTTGTCTTGGACCCTCTTTTGCTCATCTTTTGGAGCTTAAATCCAGCCTTTCCTTGCAGAGGGCTCTGACTGTCAAGATGTGATAGTTTCTTAACACCATTAAATGAATTTTAAAAAATGGTCAATTCATCAGCAAAGCAAAGGAAAAGATTGAGTAAGAGTGAGTGTAGTAACTAATTTGAATTTGATCTTGGCTATTGAAGAGAAGGACTATTTTAAATACCAGGCTAACCAGGTTAGAGTATCATAGGGATCACGTGAAACCATTCTCCCTGCCGAGGAAGCAAGGAGACATGAAGCTGAGACATGGGGTGGTGGTAAAAGATCTGTCCTCAAGGGCCTCTAACTTCCGCTGCTTATGCCTGAACTTGTTCATTAAAATTCAGTTATTTGCATGTGTTTGGATTTACAAAGACTTGGAAATAAAAGATCCAAAACAGTTTGGTCTCAAATACAGACTGGGCTGACACAAACATATCCATCCAGAAGCTGGGAGGCTGCATTTGGAGGCTGGAATGTGGGATTGGAGAAAAGAAATCTTCATAGCTATGCAGTAGATGATTTTACAACTGATCTAGATTTCATTGCACCTAATAACAGGATAAGCAATGGCAGGGATTATAACTTCGCTCTGCAGAAAATCACCTTAGCGGTGGTGGAATAAATGGTTTGTGAACAATCGATGTGTAACGGACAAGTTATTCTCCCCTCTGAATGCAAATACTGTTCAACAGCTGTGTGTAGGTTCAACTTTCCAGCGGAGAAAGCTGGAAAAGACTGGGGCAGTCTTAAGACATGGACTCGCATGTGATGCTGACTAAATGCAGATGGCTTGAGTGGTTCCTGTCTTCAGTTTTATGCTTTGCCTCTCCCTCCAAGGCTGCTGCTGTTCCTGCAGTGGTGCTGGCTGAGTGATATGTGAAATATGTGTGTTTACATTTATAAGCCAAACTGTAAAAATGTGTTTGGGAGCAGAGTCACATAAGCCAGCACTTGTAGCTGCTAAAATTCTTGTGGCAGGGAAGTACGAGCGGAGCATTCCTTGTTTGCCGGCTGCAGCTGAGGAGCAGAGGAGCAGTAAGTAGTAAAAATGACTGTGATTCGAAATGGGCAGGGAAAAAGTCCAAAGTTTTATTTATTTGGTCTTTCCATATTGAAAACCTGTTAAATTGGATCAGGTAGAACAAAACATTCCAGTAATTGCAAGAGTGTGGTTTAGCATGGTTAGAAATGTTGGAGGTAGGGTGGGGGTGGTCATGACCACTCCTGTCCTTTGCCTACCCCTGAAAACTTTCATCTTAGACACAGATGCCAATGCTGACAATTTTTGGGACTTTATTGACGAAATTATTGGTTGGGGTTTTTTTAAAGGGTTTTTTTTTAAAGGTTGGGTTTTTTAAAGGTTGGATTTTCAGAGCAGCAGTCTGAGTCATTGTAGAAGGGAAAAACATTGATACAGAAGAGCTAGAAGTTAAATTTATAGACTATTTGGAGGAACTTTGGGATTAGCTCTGGATCTAGACTCTGACATCTTGACACCAACTTGGCCAACACTTGCAACAACTGCTGTAGCGTGATTTTGCAATTCTGCAGAGGCCTGGCTGGGAGCGCGTTAGTCCTGTTACCACACACACAGAATCGCCCTGTTGGAGGCCTGATTCCAAACACTAGCGATCAGCTTCTCCAGCGTATCAGGAACCTGTGGTCATTTTGTCTTCATACGTTGCAGAAATGGAGATATTAGTGGTTCATCCATGGCTGGATAAAGGAGTAGGGACAGTCCGTGTAGTCTTGCAGGAGTGGACTACAGAGCAGCTGAATGCTTCCCAGAGAGTGGGTTTTCATACTGGGATGTTAGGTGATGGGGAAATCATCCGGCAGGGTTGGTCTCCGGAAAATGTAGCATCTCCACGACATCCTTGAGGAAAGGTCTTCTGCACCCAGAGGAATTTGGCATTCTGAGCAAAGTACTCCTTTGCAGGCGAGAAGACCTGATGGGTGATGGATTCGGGTATTAGCTGATTATAGCAGATATCCAAGACATTTCCAGTACTTGATGATGACCATATGGCTGCTGTGCTCTTCGCAAAAGCCTTGGCTGAAGGAAAGGAGGCTTTCTATGGATATATTCAGAATGCAGCAGGAACCATCATCAGTGTTTCAGTTCCAGGCACTGATGTGTTGCAAAAGACAGTCATGAGAGCTAAGCTGTTGCACGGCATGGGAGAGTGTTCATCGGCATCTGTGCGGGTCCTTGCATCAGCCAGAAAGCAGCTGTGCACTTTTTCATGGACAAGTTTGAGGTTTGCTCACTAACATATCAAGGGGCTGTGACTGTAGCATAGTTTCCAGTTAATGTTCCTTTACCCTGATGGGTGAAATGGGATTCTAGGAAGGGGACTGCAAGCAGCATGGTGACTTTTGGTGACTTACCCATCAACAGGTGACAGAAAACATCAGGTAGATGAACACTTCTTATATTGGGCTTTAAATAAAGACTCAACCTGATCAGTTAAGTAGAGCTCGTTTCAAGGCACGGAGGAAATTCTAGAAACCCCACAATGCAGCATAGAGGGGGGGAATGTATTCTTTTATAAGAACAAATTTAACTTGATCTCTGGTAAATTAGAAGATGGGCTTGGATGATCAATTGTATGTTTGAAAGCAGGTGTTTTCAAGAAGCTATCTGCCTAGGTTCCACAGTCCCACAAGGATGGAAAGCTAAAGTCTGCTAAACCTAGTGGGTTTACCAGTTCTGTTTTGGTATGTACACTCTTCAGAATTGTACGTTATACTGTTAACCTGTCAGGAAAAATTACTTCTGGGGAAAAAAAAAGTGATAGTATGTACATTTTTATAGCCCATGAAAATTCTTCATTGTCTAAAATAAACATTGCTCCTTGAGCAGTGGGTCACTGAAGCCTGGTTTCTAGAGGCAGCCGTTGTCTCC
Organism: Larus michahellis; assembly: GCF_964199755.1. Classification (NCBI taxonomy): domain Eukaryota; kingdom Metazoa; phylum Chordata; class Aves; order Charadriiformes; family Laridae; genus Larus; species Larus michahellis. The sequence continues at coordinate 138,001,751 of NC_133897.1, read as the reverse complement.
AAATCCTCTTCTCCCTCCCCTGGAAAGCTGGCTGCCCTCCTCTCCCTTATTACCCCTTTCCCATGCCCTCTCCTCTGCTGCTATGCTGCTTTTATGGTTGTTTTTTTCCCCCAGAACTCATCGGCCTCAACTGCATGAATCGAAGCAGCGACTTAGGGCTGGTTCCCAGCGAGGCCGAGCTACAGCAGCGATGGGTCCCTCTCTTTCCACTGCACTGTCCCACTGGCTCAGGCACCCATCACACCTGCAGAAAAACTCCCCCACCGCACTGGTTTTCTGCCAATTTACTAATTATATTAAAGAATTAGTTTATAATTTGACTAGGAGAAATTCAGGATGAGTCTTTTGGAGAGAGTACGGGAAGTTTAATAGTGTTAAGCAGAAGCAACAAAGAAAAAAAATCACATCCCTCAGTTCCAGTTCATAGCTCTTCCTCACCCTACAGCGAGCAGTGTAGGTTGTCGTGGCTTAACCCCAGCCAGCAACTGTGACCACGCAGCTGCTTGCTCAATTCTCCCCCTTCCCAGTGGGATGGGGAGAAGAATCAGGAAAATAAGGAAAACTCGTGGGTTGAGATAAAGACAGTTTTATAAGTAAAGCAAAGTGAAACAAGGAATTCATTCACTGCTTCCCATCGGCAGGCAGGTGTTCAGCCATCCCCAGGGAAGCAAGGCTCCATGACTTGTAACGGTTACTTGGGAAGACAAACGCCATCACTCCGAATGTCCCCCCTTCCTCCTTCTTCCCCCAGCCTTATATACTGAGCATAACATCATATAGTCAGTTGGGGTCAGCTGTCGCAGCCGTGTCCCCTCCCAACTTCTTGTGCCCTCCCAGCCTGCTTGCTGGTGGGGCGGTGTGAGGATCAGAAAAGGCCTTGAGAGCTTAGCAACAACTAAAACCACCATCACCCTATGAACACTATTCTCATTCCAAATCCAAAACGTAGCACTGTGCCAGCTGCCAGCAAGAAAGTCAACTCTATGCCAGACGAAACCACGACAGTTATTAATGTTACTGGTAATCTTACAGGGTTTTGCATCTCTATGTCTTCATCCAAGGAAAAAAACTTAGACACTTAGCTTTAAGGATATGAAATTCTGAAAAAGGGGAACAGGGTCAAACTAATGGAGGGTCACAGTAATCCTGACAATTTTATACAAAGATGTACTCTCTTTTCCCACTGCCTTTCTTATTTACGCTGAGCTTGTTTTCTTAAAGTAGCCACTTGGTATGCTCAGGTTGCCAGAAGGCGAAAGCTTTGAGAACTCTGTTTGGTGGCTTGCTTCAGTTACTGACTTAGGGTTTGGTCTGTTATTTAAAAAAAAAAAAATACTAAAAAGTTAAGCATTTGCTGATGTGTTCCCTTCCTCCTGTTCACTGTGTTTCAGAAAATCTTCAGAAGAACTGGACATGGATAAAGTAACAGCAGCCATGGTACTCACCAGTTTATCCACCAGCCCTTTGGTCCGCAGCCCTCCTGTCCGACCCAACGGTAAGCCTTCACAGCAGCGCCTGGGCGGGGGCTGTGTACACGGGGGGCTTGTTTCCAGGAGTTGTGGCTATGGTGGAGGACAAAGGAGGACTGGCAGTGGTGCCTACGTGCTGGGGATCGTACTGAGGGAGCTTTGCTCCCGCATAGTTGAGGTCTTGGTGCAGCATTAGCAGAAATTAGAAGAAACCTTTTCTGTAACCATAAAGTGGCTCCAGTTTATGAAACAGGAGATGCCTCATGTCATAAATGGGAGATAAGCACTACAGAAGATCTCATAACCTCACTGTAACGCTAATTTTCCAAACAGCTAATTTGCATTTGCACATATGCAGTAAACACAAAAGCAGTGGTTAAAAAGTGCATTAAAAAGAGTGTGGCCAGCAGATTGAGGGAGGTCATCCTCCCCCTCTACTCTGCCCTGGTGGGGCCGCATCTGGAGTACTGTGTCCAGTTCTGGGCTCCCCGGTTCAAGAAGGACAGGGAACTGCTGGAGAGAGTCCAGTGGAGGGCTACAAAGATGATCAAGGGACTGGAGCACCTCTCTTATGAGGACGGGCTGAGAGACCTGGGGCTGTTTAGCCTGGAGGACACTGAGAGGGGATCCCATCAATGCTTATCAATATCTAAAGGGCAGGTGTCAAAAGGATGGGCCAGACTCTTTTCAGTGGTGCCTGGTGGCTGGACAATGGGCAACGGGCACAAGCTGGAACACAGGAAAATCCATCTGAACATGAGGAAAAACTTCTTTACTTTGAGGGTGGCGGAGCACTGGAACAGGCTGCCCAGAGAGGTGGTGGAGACTCCTTCTCTGGAGACATTCAAAACCCTCCTGGACACGTTCCTGTCCAGCCTGCTCTTGGTGACCCTGCTTTGCCAGGAGGGTTGGACTAGATGATCTCCAGAGGCCCCTTCCGACCCCTGTCATTCTGTGGTTCTTGTCCCCACCTCATGGAAATCAGATCAGATTTTACTCAACACTGCAATGAGGCAAAGCACTTCCAGGTGACAGCCCTCGGCAGAGAGGCTGTGCACTAGCAGTCTGCATGGCGACAGGTCTGTTTCTGCCGTTGCAGGATTAGACCCTCAGTTCCTCTGCCCTTTGTAACTCTCTGATGGTCTACCATCAAATCCATAATCCCTTAAAAGACTACTCCATTCATGGTATAGCAGAAGACACACAAATGAAAATAAATCTATAAAGTTAATGGTAATAATGAGATTGCTAATGAAATATAATTAATCTATGCAAGCTTGACTGCATTTACAAGAAATTCTTAAAAGTGTTATATTTTAAGGAATAATTTAAATTGGGACACCCTTGTTAGGATGTCTCAGTATTTTGTGTGAGTGGCTTTTCTTACTCATAACTGTTAAATTGACACTAAATGCCCTTCTACTGTAAATAATTGGAGTACTTTGAGGAATACTAACTGATTGCAAATTAATGGGTAAATAGTCTTAGCAGTTCTTCATGGAAGCAGGGGCAATCCGCTGAATGATGTTGTACCATGGATGTTGTACCAAGGAATCTGTACCATGAGAAATGTCCCAGCTTTCAGGACTTTTGAACAAACAGTGTGGTTTTTTTCATTCCTTTCCAGAAAACTTAAATTTTGCCCATTTCGCTGGAAGTCTAGCCATGAGCACCCATGGCTCCTACATGTGTGCTTTCCACACACTTGGCAAATGTTGAAACCAGAAGCATTTATGGAGTATCACTGCCCTGAGGAGCCCTGGGAAACCTCTGGCGGTGACATCCCCAGCGACTGTCCCACCTCAGGGCTGGAGGTTGCCAGCCCCCAGGGAAGGCCAATGGAAGGCAGAAAACATTCCTGCTCTCCAGCTGCTCCGGGTCACAGCCAAAACCACAGATGAAGGTGGATCTGTGCTGATGTCCCAGGCAGGGATTCAGAGTGGCTGAGGCATGTGCATGTCCCACGTTGCATCCCTGCTCATGGGGAGCTGCTCTCGTGTGGGGCAAGGCAGTATCTGCCACCTTAAAGAGTTTGAGCAGATGACAGTTGTCAGGAGCAGTGGTGCATGCTGTCGGTTGGAAAGATCTTCCAAACAAGCCCTTTTGAATTGCTAATAGGTAAATGGTAGCTGTTAACTGCCTTTGATATTTCTTCATGCAGCCTGAGTGCTCTTTGATATTTCTTCACATAGCTTGTCTGCTTGTTTCCTGAAATCTGGGAGAACAAGCCTGAAAAAGTAGTTCACGTATTTTCAGTAGTCACAGACAAGATTTTGAAGCTGTTGTTGGGCACCTTCTCCCTGAATATCTTAGTTTTTCCTGAGTGAAGCCTTACTAAAGACTTCCATGAAAGTGTAAAGATTTGATAATTCAAAGCTCAATTGGTGTTGCAGGGCTAGGCTCTGATCTCAGTAATACGAGCTACAAATGTACTAATGATTAATTCTTTCTACATCCTTTTCCAAAAAAGGGCAGTAAGTAGCAGTGTAATTAAAGGAACATTTGTTTAAACAAATGGAATTTTGCCTAGAAGTAAAAAAAACCCTACAAAAGAACATTAGCATTAATATTAAAACTTTTTTACTTTGAGGGTGGCAGAGCACTGGAACAGGCTGCCCAGAGAGGTGGTGGAGTCTCCTTCTCTGGAGACATTCAAAACCCGCCTGGACACGTTCCTGTCCAGCCTGCTTTAGGTGACCCTGCTCTGGCAGGGGGGTTGGACTAGATGATCACCGAAGGTCCCATCCAACCCCTGCCATTCTGCAGTTCTGTGATTAAAGTCTGATCTGTCTGGAATTACTGGGGATGACCCCCCATGTAAACTGGACCAGAGTTTGGCCCTTGTTTCCCTGCAGCTGAGTAATATTTGGTCGGGTTCTCTTTCACGCAACTCCAGTAATGTGAAAAGAGCCCCAAAATAAGAGTAAGTTGCATTTATTTATATTTTAAATTTCTTTTCATTGACAGATTTGTTAGTATTAATGAGAACCAGTGTTTGTTTTTTCCCTGGTGTTAGCCTCGTTCAGTCTTTTCCATACTACTTTTAAAAATTCTTGATTTATATCTTTTTCTCAGCAAGGTGAGGAGAAACTGTAAACCCTGAGAATACAAAGTACCACCATAAATGTGTCAGAAAGTAGTTGAAAGGGTGTTGTTTCCTTTGGTGTTCTGAAGTGGAAATTTTAAGCTACGCTGAGGTCACAAGTTGATACCAGATGTACTTCTTGGCTTTGGCACGAGACGCAAGTATAAATACTTAAAAGAAACAAAACCCGCCTCCATTACAGTCACATGAAGGCTGTAATCACGAACCAAAACATGACATTTTCATGTGTTAACTTATTAGCTACCGGAAATGTATATGTCCTTTTCCAAAGAGGAATTTGCCGGGGGGAGGGAGGGTTGATCCCATTTATTCTCTGTGGCCCTAATCAGTAAGTGCAGGGACTTGGCTGCTGCCCTCGCAAGGGGTTATTTTTATGCATGTGCTTACATGATGGAGCGCTGCATTCTGTTTTGTGAGCAGCTGATGTTAACGATCAAGGATTTCATCCAAAAACAACTGAGTTAGGAGAAAAAAAAATAATTCATTGGTTTGGGGTTAAGCTTTTAGTAGCAGGTGGTAGACATTACTTTCTTGCTGATGTCATTAGTTAAATTTATCTGTAAGAAATTGAGAAGGAATGAAGGAGTGACTTCTGCAGAACTCTTAAAGGCAGGCGCTGGCTTGAAAAGACTCCTGTCTCACACTTAAATAATGTTTCATGAGCAGATAAGATGTTATTTGCTTGCCAACTCCAAAGTTGGGTATTGCACAATACTCTGGCACCTACATTGTCATTGGGAAAAGCCTCCAATGCCTGAATTAGGGAGAAACAGCACCTAAACCGTCCCTGCCCACATCCCCAAGCCCTGTGAGAACCTAAAACTTCAGGCGGAGCCACCTTTGGTGGCACTGCTGGACACGTGTGGGCCATACTTTTGATGAGTTGGTGGCTGACTGTCCTGGGTTGAGCAACACGGGACTAACTTCTCTTCTAATGCTTGGGAGAACTCCACTTTTGGAAGACGTTAGTGTTGGAATTTGTGAAAATATTTACTTTATAACCGGCTAGGCTATGTGGGATTCAAGGTCTCGGTGTTTTCAAGCCTTGCAAGGTGCAGGGATGAGGAGGAGCGAGAGTCGGGCACTTGACCCTAGCTGGCCAACAAGATTATTTCATACCATGTATGACACTTTCAATATAAATTAGAAAGTTTGCTGCGTGGTTTCTCTCTCCCTTGATGGCAGTGGTCCAGAGAACTTCTTGCCCCAGTGCCGGACCCCTGATCCCTTCCCTTCCTCCCAAAGCCATTGCACTTGCAGTGTCCAACACTTGCTGCCCACCGCTGGGAGCGCATAGCTTCCTGCTGATAGAATCGGCTGAGTATAATCCTTCTATATCTTATATTAGTATCGGGATCAACACTGGTTCTTTAGTATTATTGTTAATTATTTAGTATTATTCTATTAAATCTATTTATATTTTAACCCTTGTATTTCCATATTTTCCCTGGTTTCCCTTCCCAGGTGGGGAGGAGTCATTGGGTGATAGAATAATTGTCTAATCGACAATAAATTATTATGGGTTTTCTCAAACCTTAACACCTACATACTCCTCTCCTGCCAAAAGCCCTTTAGGGACTGGGAAGAGTGACATGCCAATGTCTAATGCCTGAGGACCTCAGCACGTGAAGCATGGCTCAAGCTGTACTTCAGAGCAGTGCTGTTACTCCCACCCACCATGTTGTAGAGTAACCTGTTAGTCTGAGCGTCTGCTTCCCACCTGATATCAGGGGAACCACTGCAGTGAGGAGGGAGTTTCTCCAGCGAGTAGGTGTGGAGGTGATCCAGCATTATGCATCCCACTTCCAAAACCAGATGCCTAACAATACACACGTATGAAGAAAAAAGGATATCCTTCCAAGGATACGTACCACTTCAATTAGAGATTCAAATTAGGCAGGGGAGTGTACACGGGGAGATAATGAGAAGACAGTTAGAGTGTAATTATGGTTTTCTTTGGTGTTTCAGTACTGGGATGATGATCATGTTTTTGCAGATCTGGTTAGTGCCCTGGGGCTCAGGGCGTATGTCCTCTTCCCAGGGGATCTCCTGTTGGAGGTGGCCGTGCAGTGGCTTGGAGCTTGCTGTGATGCCCCACCACAGTCATGTGTTCCTATTGAAAGTCAAGGGTGTATTTGAAATGTTTCCCTTAATCATGCATGCAATATCTGACTGCTTATTGCGGTTTATGCTCCAGAACAGGTTATGTTTCCAAACCCAGCATTTCTTTTTTAAAAAGCACTTGTTTTTTAAAAATACCTGAAACATTAAATGTGGAATATGTCATTTGTGTGCAGTGGGATAGATGTGGTTGTCCTCTCTACATCCAACATTTTTGCTTTCCTTTGTTGAACGTACAGTTAATTACCAACATGGCATCTAAGCGTGAGATAGAAGAGCTGCTTAGCCCTAGCACAGGATATTGTTGTAATGATGGCTGTCGTTGTTCTTGACAGAATCCCTAAATGGATCTTGGAAAGAAGGAGGATTTGTGCCTTCTAGTACCAGCAGCAGTGGATACTGGAGCTGGAACGCTCCCAGTGACCAGTCCAACCCATCCACCCCATCTCCACCTCTGTCAGCTGACAGCTTCAAAGCTTTTCGGACACCTTCCCAGCCAGACGATGGTATTGATGAAGCTGAAACAAGCAACCTTCTCTTCGATGAACCCATTCCTAGGAAGAGAAAGGTCAGCCTCGCGTTAAATTTCCATACCCATGGGCAGATGGGATGTTGGTAGACGTATTTTGCTCTGAGAAAGGAACAGGTCACCCAAACAGCTCTGTGTGTGTATCCCTCCTCGACATCCGATTAACGTAGGTACTTAGCCGAGTCACTATGTCTTGTTCTACCTAGTCACCTACTGCACACACATGCTGCCACCAGCACCGCATATTTGCTGGCAGATGGTGAGGTTCTACAGAGCCTCCTGCTCAGAAAACACTAGAGTGACTTCCAGAAGGTGTTGCCTCTGGCCATTCAAGGGATTTCTATCCAACTTTGGCAAATTCTTTGTATGCAGGATGCAACAGGCAGCCTTTAGATGTCATCGCAAAAACTGGATATGGCCTTAATACTTCTTGTTCCCTGAAAGTGCTGTTTGTCTGACAGCATGTCAGATACCTTAATACTGTGAAGCTTTCTCTGTGCAAACAGATGGAGTGAAAAAAGGAGACAGAGAGAGAGATCAAACCTGATGGCTTTTGCTGCAGTATTAGCAGTGGCCAAATTTATCCTCAGTAGGAGTGCAAAAGCAGACTAAATAAAACACAGCAAGGATAAAAACCAAACCCAAAGTCCAAAACTAACCCCAAAAAAGCACCGTTATGCTAGCAAGCAAGCTCCTTTCAAAGAAAAAGAAAACAAAGAGATGGCACTAGTCCAAGTTTCCTTCCCTCCCAAGGCAACAGGACAGATTTTACATAGCAAGATGAAAAAGGGCTTTTTGTAAGGAGAAAAACCAGAGAATTTATCCTCCTCAGTGACTTTGTTTCTGGCTGAGTCTGAGACAGTTAATTCCTTCATCACAAGCAGGAAGAAGTTTTAATGATTGTTTAAACCTGTTCAGATTTATCCTTTTGCTCCAGAAGTTGCTTATTTGCCGACCCACGCTGTTCTGCCCTTGTTCGTGGGATAAGGGTGTAAAACGTTCACGCTTCTTACTGAAAAGGAAAAAAAAAATATTTTGGAAGACACCTTTGTTATAATAAATTAGAAGTTAGAGCTGACTGTTAAAGACAGAGCTGATGTTTGGAGGGGCAGGTGGGACAGGAGGAGCAGGAATGCAGAAGTGTGCTGCTTTGCCTTTTACTTCTCAGCTAAAGTTCAGCTTATTGGCATCACTCTTCTTGCTCAGCTGCGATGAGACAGATGGGTTTGCAGCTGCCATCTTTACTGTCGTATAAGTTGTCTTCGTATATTTCTATTTACCTACCCACCACAGACCTATTATGCTATCTGTTATGGTTCCAGGGGATTTTGCTCTAGGGCAAATGTTTGATTTAGATAAATAATAAGGTCACCTGCCAAACTTTGTTTTATAAATGAACTGCATTTCCTGCGGGTTTTTTTATTCTGGCCCCAACACGGTCTTTTATCTGAGCAGCTTCACGCCTTTAGAAGCTGAAGTAAAAATGTTCAGGTTATTTCTTCTTCAGGACTGCAAAAGTCAGAAGGAATAAACCTGGAAATAGATCGATTGGTAAACTTACTTATTAACATTTCTTTCATTTTGTGTTTGAAAAATGTCATGTTAGCAACCACTTCCCATTAAGAAAGTTGTTTGCTTAAAAGTTTCCAGTAATGTAGTTATTCCTCACGAAACCATTTATGTTCCATTGTTTTCTTAAATAAAGATTAGGCCCGATTAGGCAATTTTGGGACTAGTCAGAAATGGAAGAAGGCTTTATGTTCTGTATTTCTACTGAGCAAGATTTCATTTAGTTACATTAAAATGCATGGGTGTTTGCAGACTCCTAGCACTGGCAATAAAGCCAAATGGAGCTAGGAGATTGGTTTTACCATCAAACTGGAGATTGATGTTAAACCATTCTACGTTTATAAAGATGCATATGGTGTTCATGATGTCATATCAGAATTCCTAAGATGTAAATGATAAGCGTGGTCTTCATCTTGCCGCCGTGGTTGGTTGTGGGTTTTTGAGTGATTATAGTATTTAGTAGTGTATTATAAAAGTAAAAAATGTCTCTATCAGAACTGCTAGATAGATTATATTTAATTTTAGCAAAAAAGAATTCTGTATCTATTGGAATGGTAGCTGTATTCTCAGATCAAAACATTATAGAGGGAAGTTATGTGCAGTTTATTCCAAAGTAGAAAGTTTTCACACAAACAGTATGATCAGGTACCTCAAATCTTAAAGCCCTTAGCATCCATACTTTCAAACAGGAGATGTTATACTGTTAAACTGCCAGGTAACAATGAGAACATGCTACTACAATCAACTTGTATCTTAAAAAGCCCATTAGCTGAGATTTTTTAAAATTATCATAGAATCATAGAATGTGGTGGGGTGGAAGGGACCTTTAAAGGTCATCTAGTCCAACCCCCCTGCAATGAGCAGGGACATCTTCAACTAGATCAGGTTGCTCAGAGCCCCGTCCAACCTGACCTTGAACGTTTCCAGGGATGGGGCCTCCACCACCTCTCTGGGCAACCTGTTATATTCTAATCATTATCTTTCTAGCAAATGCTAAAACTTACCATCTATTGGCATGCAGCTCCAAAGGGTCCAAATTGAAGAAAGCACCGAATCAACTCTGAGGATGTGCTTGTTCCCTTTCTTTTTTTTAATTGAGCTTTATATGAATTTATTCATTTAATCTTACATGTAACTAAAATTATAGGATAATAATACAGTATTTTGAAGCTCTTCCTCACGTTTTCTTTAGTAACGTGTTTTGTAATAATAGAGAAAATGATTTTTGAGAAGTACAACTTATTTAGATTTTTTTAATTTAAAATTATAAAGTAGGTTTAATTTTGGAGTAAAATTAGCTTTTAAAAAAAATCTATACAGTTCTGCAGCATCTGTGTTATGTGCTACCGCATACTGTGCTTTAAGACTAGTTTTCTCCCGAGTCTTCAAAATGTTGAAGATTGGTGTCGTTATAGCCTTGTTGGCTGTGCTCTCAATCAATAACAACTCCGTTTAGGCCAATGAAATGATATTAAAGAATATAACAAGAATATTAAAATGAGATTATACACATATTCTTTTAAAAACGTTGAATGCAGACAGATGGCTTCTCATTCTCTTTGCCAAGTAAGGGTCACAGCAGCTTCTGAATGAAATAGAAGGAGGTTTTGCCAGCTCATGGGTGAATATTGTCATTGCAGAAGCTACGTTTTTCTGGCACAATATTTTTTACGTGTTGCAAAATTCACGAGGGGAAATATTGATAAGAGTTTGCTTTAGGAAGATCTTAATTTAAGAGATACCTCGCATTACGTGAGAAGTCCTCATCAGTTGTTCTTTGAAAGTTCTCCAAAGAAGCGTAGGAAGTTTTTATATTGTCTGTCTCCTTGAGTGGGGAGACAGAAACTGGAACTTGCGAATGAAAAAGCCCTGCCAAAGAGCGGAGAGAGGTCAAGTTTTGTCACAAGCTGCTCCTGCTGCTTTTCGCTGGGATTCTACTGAGTTCAGTAGGATGACGCTGATGACAAGAGACTGTTACGTCATTAAAAATGTGAAGTTAGAGGCTCTGAATCTTCACAGTGTAGTTGTATGTCTGGTTTGGGTGGTTTGGTTTTCTTTCTGTCTTCCCTGCAACTAATGTTGCTTTACTCATAATTTTCAGAACTCCATGAAGGTGATGTTCAAATGCCTGTGGAAAAACTGTGGGAAGGTACTGAGCACAGCTGCAGGGATCCAGAAACACATACGGACCATTCACCTTGGGTAAGAGAGCAGGCTCTTCCGAAGTCTGAAGGATTTGGTATAGAAGGGGGGAGCAGTCGCACCTGGCTGGGGAGATGAACTGGATTGTCCTTGGCTTTTCTGTCTCAGATCCCTCAGTTTCTGAGGAAATTGCGGGGTAGTGCCTCAAGGTGAACGAGAACTTATTCCAACAGCAAGGCACCTTCTTTCCTGAACTTTATTGAACTTTGCTAGAAGATCAGAAACAGCTCTGGGTCACACTGCACATGCCTAATGGGCACACAGCTCAGTGGCGTTTACTTCACATGTGCTATCTGCGTGTCGCATCCAGGCTGACGCCGTGCAAAAGACAGCAGGTTTCAGGGTCCTGCAGAAATACTTTCCAGCCTTGTTTCACATCAGATCAGGTGCTTCTGTTAGTTCTGAGTCAAATTCAGGTCAAAAAAAGAAAACCACCAAAGAACCCACCTAAGAAACCTAAGAGAAAGAAACTGAGCTGCAATTTCTTGTGTATGTTACTTGGACTAGAAGCAGAAGTGAATGAATCTTGTACAACACAAGCTTGTTTCAGAGCTTTAGTTTGCAACTGAAATCTCCTGCGCTGAGTGACCTCGCTGTCTCATACCCCCCCCCCATAGTTACAGTGGGGACTCGTGGTCTTCACCTCTTAGATATGGGGAAATACATCCCTGTTGTGTAAGTCTGTGTTATCCAGTGCTTAAAAATTAAAGAGCTGTGGTGTGGAACTGAGGGGAGTCTTGCAAAGGTCATGGTAATTGCTGTTGGGCTTTAGGCTCTGAAGAGTGAGGCTATCTGAAACAGAGCAAATCTCTCAAAATGCAGTTATGAATGTTACTCTTTGTCCTGTGTATTGTGGGGACATGCTTATCGTGGCACAGGAGAGGGAGAAGTAAACAGCAGAACTTCCCTGGAATTTGGAGCTTGTAACGTTACCGGAGAGAGGGGTTTTGGTGAGTGACTGGCAGCGGTCCAGGAGGTGGTACTTCTGGTAGAGCCTTGCAAATCTGCTGAACCCGTGCTCTCTGCGAGTTTTGTTGAGTAAGGTGGCAAGAGGACCACAGGTAGCGGTACATGGGCAAGCAGACCGCGGAACTGGCTAGGGGCTGTTCTCGAGGTGCATGCCTGGGAAAAGAGGGGCCCAGCGTTCAGCCCTGGTATGGACATGCAGGCAGGAGGACCCTCAGGGCTTCCAGATTTCCCATATGGAGGAGAAAATACGCATATGTGAGCTGTGAGTTACATCTGTGTAGCATGTGGATTATGAATGTGCTAAAACAGTGGTTTGCTTCGGACTTCAAGGTAACGTGTACGGGGAACTACCTATTGGACTGGGCTGCTTCGCTCCTAGCACTCATGCTCAAACCTGCAGCAGATAGTGCCAGGGCACGCAGGGGCAATTAAGCCTTTTACATCTCCTCCTTCAGTAAATCTGCTTCTGGAGGGTAGGACCAGAAAGTCGTGCACTGGCAAGCCAGCCCGTCTGTGTCCTTTCTCTGCCTGTGTCTGAGCGAGTTGCGCGGTGAGACTGTTTTCTAGCAGCTTCCTTGGTTACGCCAAGGAAAGTTACGGTGAACCCCGGCCATAACATTATTTGGTTTAATTAAGTAACCTATGATAAGATTACATCTTGTTTGCCGTAACATTAGTGAAGTATATCTTGCCTGTGTTTGTTATCTTTACCCGTCCGTCCGTGGCTGCTCTGTCATTTCTGAAGTCAAAGTGTGTTGAGATTCTTGTTAACTTCAATAGCTAGGAATGAGAGGCTGATATTTAAGCTGAAGCACAGAAGTTAAACGTCTACTCCAAGGTCAAAGAATTAGTCAGAATAACACAGAGAGGAAAAAAAGTCTTAATTCCTGCTTCTTTTCCCTTCAGACTAGATGATTTTCTTTTCCTCTCCCCCATCCCTGCAGCCAGAATGCTGATACTTGCAAATGCAGATTTGCAAGTAGGTAGGGTTGAAACTGGGAATATTAATTTATTGACAGTATGAATATATTTGCTCATGCATCTGGAATTTAAATTTTACCTTGGGGTTCCAGCTTTTGTTTAATCAGTCCTCCGTTCTTTGTCTTGATACAGACGTGTAGGAGAGTCTGACTACAGCGACGGAGAGGAGGATTTTTACTATACAGAAATCAGGCTCAACACGGACTCAGTAGCTGATGGCTTAAGCAGTCTTTCCCCGGTCTCTCCATCTTTAGCGTCTCCTCCTCCTTCCTTTCCCACCCAAGATGCAATCCGTCCTGAAACTTCCTGTGCCAAAACCGAGACTAAATTGATGACACCTCTGAGCCGCTCAGCTCCTACCAACCTCTACCTCGTACACACGGACCATGCTTACCAGGTAACGCTAGTGAAAATGAACTCCACTGATTGCACTCATGTCATTAATGTCTAAAGAAATGTCAGATCACAATGTTTGGCTTTTAAAAAGCCAAGTCTAGTTTCAACGAGTTGAAAAGTTTTCAGGGCAGCCCAAGGGGTTTGTCTCATTTAGATTTAGATGTCCGCTTCAGAGCTAATCTGTCTGTTTGTTTGTGCTCCCACCACAGTCGGTGGATTTTGGGGTGCCACACATTTATTTATCCGGCCACACGTAGGTGCATACTTCAGGTTGAGAAGAGTCGCTCTGTGCATCCTGCTGCCTACATCAGTTCATTCTCCACTGACCATAAGGAGGGCCCAAAGTGACGTGCTCAGATGGGGTCTCCTGCACTGTAAACATTCTCATTCCGTCAGCCGAATCCCTCCCAGAGTCTTCATTTCGTCTCTGCTTGTACTGGATGTGTCTGTAGGCAAGTACCCAAGGGATGCCAGAAACAATTAATTTCCTTTATTTGTACAGTGTGGGATGTCAATTTGCATATATGAAGTAGAGCAGGAAGAATGAAAAGACATATATGGTATCCTCCTACTTTTAGAGGTAATGCTTTGCAAATGGCAAAAATCCAATCAGATCCAAAAACTGCTGTTCCAAAAACTTCCAACTAAGTTCAGACAGAAAGCATTAATTGTAAAAGTGCACTAAAATTTGACGTATTTTGGTCTGGATGCCATATGAGAAAGGAAGAATAGAAGCTTTGAAGTAGTGTGGTCCATGACCTGTGTGTGCACCGGAGAACTGAACTCTGTTAAATTTATCAGATGCAATAACTTTGGTATACGGCATGGTGCAGACGAAACCTTTTTGTTGTGCGCCTGGAGCAGACCTGCTAAAAGGGCAGAGGGAACCGCGCAGAATTCACAAGCTTGTCACAGACTCTCGTGCGCGGCAGAAAACATGGGTGGAAGGTGGGCATCTCAGGTGGGAGCTGCATTGGGTAGCACACCAGCCTGGGATTTGATGAAGCCAGCTAGGAGGAAGACTCTTCTTCTCAGTCTGGCTTAAGCCCTGCCTCTCACAGAGTCTAGGCTACTGAGAAGGGTCTCACTTCATTCTGGATTTGCAGTCGTGACAGTCTTCCCTGCAATTTGGAGATTTGATCCTGTTTTATAAGCAGCCGTTGAGTACAGCACTTGCCTAAGGAAATCCTAGTTCAAATGTTTAAGCCGCTTCAATTGGATTTGAATTGATGTATTCCACGACACGAGGCTACAAGTGTCTGAGGCCTGTCTCCTTTTCACGTTGCTCTGGTTTCAATACTTGGTTTCATCAGCGAGGAGTGACGCAGTCCACGCTGTTGAAGGCATTCCTGTCGGAAGCAGCAGAGGGGGTCCCTGCTCCAGCTCACATTCAGGTTTTCCTTGCAAAGGAGTCAGCTTCTGCAGCGCAGGTCAGTGGCACCCTGCGCTAGGGTCCCTCTGGCCCTCCTCCAGGAGGCAAAGTGGCGATGCAACTCTGACCAGCAAGAGGGGGAACTGAGCCCAGCTTTCACTGGTAGCATTTAAGCGTTCTTGGGACTAATCTGTGGTGTAAGAGGGAATGGTGGGGAATGATGACAGCATCTTTAATACCACACTTCTTGCCATTTCCTTGCTGGAATGAGCCATGTACAGAATTTCAAAACTTTTATTACTTCTGATAAAAATATTATCTGTATCAAAACTGAAATGAAGTGTTGAACGGGAATTAGTGATGAAGACAATCTCTCATATGAATGAGAGCATGAAAGTGAAAATTACTTCATTGGGACTGAAGAGGCAAAATTCACAGCTCAGGGAACTCAGACAAGGGAGGCTAAATAATGTCCATCCCAAGATTCCTGTTAAAAGATGGAAAAAAATGCGGAAGCCAAGGCTGGGTCACAGAAATCCTAGACAGATCTGTTAATTGCCATTTCCCATATGACTGGAAAATGGCAAATATAATACCTGTAGTAAGAAAGTATTAAAGGGGAAGTGATCTGGCAAGTCCTGACTCTCTTCTCTGACCTAGACCTATGGATGAGGAAGGATTTAGAGGAATGATTGAAGAAATTGTGGGAAGTACAGCAAATGAGACGAACTGCAATGGAAGAACCCCGAAGAAAGATTATGCTAGAACAGTCTAACATCTTCCTTGGGCAAGGTAGCTTTGTAAACAGCAAAGTACAGAAGAACAAATCCCTCTGGATTCGAGGAGAGCGTTTCATCTTAAAACATATAGGCAGTGTTTGTTAGGCTTAGAGATTAAATTTAGTGTAGGAGAGAGAGCTGGGGAGTCAGGGAGAACAGCAGTGAGTTATTTTGAAAGGGCTATTGAATGTTATTAGTGGAGTTGAATGAAAAGCTGTTATTTGGGCCGGATCTCATTTTCATTAAATCATTTTGTTACTAGAAATACTATAAAAAATACTATAATAAACATTGCTGATAACGAACTCAGGGGATGTCAGAAGCACAGCCAACAACAACAGGTCTGTAAAGAGGAAAAAAAAGTTGCCAGCTTTCTTGAGTAAGAAATACCTAGGAGAGACAGGGATTTTTAATGCCATGTACAAGACCCCCGGATAACTTCAGCTGAGATCCTGAATAGAGTTCTGCTCAACCAAGTTCAAGGATGCTGGGCTCCAATTAGAAGAGGTAGAAAGGAGGTGATCAGAGTGACGAGGGAGGACACGGGGTGCCTCTCCAGCCCAGGGACCGCCAGCTCGGGCAAAGCAGGGGCGAGGAGAGGATGGGATTGCTGCCTGGGCAGAAAGTGAGAGGAGAAGAGGACAAGCCTGTGCTGTTTTGGATATAAGGGCAACGTTGGCACAAATAAATAATGATAAATTATCCAGGAATGTATTTTGATTGGAAATTAGGTGAAGGTCTGTAAGCAAAGTGAGGTCATAGAAACTCTTCAGT
The DNA here is from genome assembly GCF_964199755.1 of Larus michahellis. Lineage (NCBI taxonomy): Eukaryota > Metazoa > Chordata > Aves > Charadriiformes > Laridae > Larus > Larus michahellis. The sequence goes on along the minus strand of NC_133897.1, from coordinate 137,985,484 downwards.
TGGTTGTAATGCTGTGGTTGCTTACCTTGTGGAAGAGATTGTCTAAGATGTCAGCCTGAAAAAGGTGACTGTGCTTGATAAGCAAAGATGCACGTCTGGGAAGCAACTGAAGAAGGCGATTGACTGCCTAAATCTGATCATGTCTGAGGCAGATATTTAGGCACTGAGAAAAAAGAACCGAGCATTTTAGGTAACTGCAGATTACAGCAATTTTAAACTTTTCGTGCATAAGCACAAGTCTTACGAGGAGCGGCTGAGGGAGCTGGGGTTGTTCAGCCTGGAGAAAAGGAGGCTGAGGGGAGACCTTATCACTCTCTACAACTACCTGAAAGGAGGTTGTGGAGAGGTGGGGGTTGGTCTCTTCTCCCAAGTAACAAGCAATAGGACAAGAGGAGATGGCATCAAGTTGCACGAGGGGAGGTTTAGATTGGATTTGAGGAAAAAGGTTATGAAGCATTGGAATAGGCTGCCCAGGGAAGTGGTTGAGTTGCCATCCCTGGAGGTATTTAAAAGACATGTAGATGTGGTGCTGAGGGACGTGGTTTAGTGGTGGAGTTGGCAGTGTTAGGTTAACGGTTGGACTTCATGATTTTAAAGGTCTTTTCCAACCTAAACTATTCTATGATTTTATGATCCTCCTTTATGTTTCATTGTGAAACCGGTGCCCATAGCTGTTAAGTTTAGCTACAGAGGAACTACGGGCAGGCTCTTTCAGCATCAAGGACTTCCTTGCAGGTCTTGTTGGAATACCTCAGGAAGTCACTGTGCTGAGCCCAGCTTTGAGCTGATACCCCGGTGGGATGCTGAGCAGACGCAGTGCCACCCCGCTGCCCACCCAGCCGCCTCCGGTTCTTTCTGGCAGGAGTGCTGTGGTCATCCACTCCTGCCTGTTGGAACTGGGTTGTGATGAAGCACTGCTGGTACCATCTGGAGTTCCCAAATTTTTCTTGATACCTTTCAGCGAGGTTTTTATATTTTATAGAGCTCAGTGGATGTTTGCTCCTCATGTCTGTGTGGATTCTCTCAGAGCTGTCAGCAGGCTCGGCAGCCCGCAGAGCATCGCTGCCATAGATGGAGGCATTCGGTGGTCTCAGTTTCTTCTCCTTGGAGACACTCCAGGGGATTGCTTCAGCACTTGTTAACTCTGAAGATTATCTTTAATGGGGGACTATCAGGTTGTAGTTTGTCACCACTGCTCTCTGCCTGGTGGCTCAGGGAAGCGCTCTGTTCCCCGAAGCGGTGAGACAACTCCAGCAGCCTCAAACACGAACACTACTTAATAAGTGTATTGCGTTATTGTCAGGTGCAGGCAACTGAAAGGCAGAAATAAAACTCATTTTCAATAGCAAGGTCTTTATGAGTTTAAACCAAGGAGCCTTTTTTTGTGGTGAAAGCTTGAAATTCCAGAGTCAAAGGGAGCCTGTGTTCATGGTGGCTGCTCGCTCTCCTGCTAGGCAGGGTGACTGCAAAGGTACGAATTTCCTGACTCTGTAAATTAAATGGGGTTCAAAAACAGGCAGGGGAGAATTTCTGAGGGCTCAGATCGCAGTGAGAAAACCGGAGGGAAGGCGCAAGGTGAAAGGTGCTCAACGGTCTGAGCTCAGATTATTGGGCGTCGCACCCCAGGGCAGCGCTGGCTGTTACAGTCCAGACGGGAAGAACTAAGAGTTCAAGGGTCCCAGGGCTCCTTGGAATATTTGCTTTAGCTTAGTCTTCTAAGAGCTGCTTTTTGAATCCCAAGGATGGTTTTCAGGTCCTTGTTTTTAATAGGAAAGACTGTTTTAATTGGGATGATTCTTAACAACCGTTACTGTTGATCATTAACCTCAGTGACCAACAAGACTCGCCAACTGGTCTTCAGTTGTTTAAACCAGCTGCCACCAGTTTAAATACTGCCTTGTTTGTCACTGTGGAATAGGTGATCGTTTGTAATATTTTTAGCTACTAGCTGGCATTATTTTAAAAGTTATTTGTATATAACGCTTGATTTTGTGGGGGTTTTTTAATCAGATCTAGCTTTTAAGGGTTTTGTGTGGATTTTTGTGAGAGCTATGGGCTGTCTCTAAACAAGGTTTTAAGAACAGTGATATATAAATATGTCCCTTCCTTACTGGTTTGTCCACGATTATCCCTCTCATAAGGGTAAAATGCTTGTTCCCATGCATTTTTTTTCCACCTCGGAAAGTCTCTCCTAGATGTACGGTTTCATGGAGTGAAAGATCCCTTGAAATGCTTTGGAAGAGGAATGGTTCTTCTTACTGGAATAATATTTTCTTTTTGCACAGGCCACTCCTCCGGTGAACATTCCAGGGTCAGCAAAATTCACTCCCAATGGCAGTAGCTTTAGCATCTCTTGGCAGTCGCCTCCAGTTACCTTCACCGGCATTCCAGTAAGTGAACAACATTAAAAAAAAGAGAAAGAAAGAAAGAAAGAAAGAAAGAAAAAATAATACGTTTTTAGAAATTTTTGTTTTGTTTCACAGTGTATCACAATAGAATTAAATCTGACATAACAGGTACTGAAAAGAAACCAATTAAATATGTGCCTCCGTTTGCCAGGATGGCTGATTTTAACACTTTTGCCAGTCTCTTTAATTCAGTACGGTTACTTTTTTTTTGCATCAGTGTCTACAAGCAGAGAATTGGATCTATAATATATTTTTTGAACTATATGCTTACGAAAGAACGTTCTGGTAGGTGCAGAGCCTGGCACCGTGCGTTCCTTTTTGTGCCACTAAGAGATTTCTTACAAAACTAGATGGAAAATGAGCGAGGTGATGGTTAGGCTAACAGGCTAATTGGATTCAGGCAGTTAGGGCTGTTACCTAAACGAACTCTGCAGATGGAGCATATTTCAAAGGCAACTGAAAGAAACAATAAGACGAAATGCAAAGTCTGATGCTAGTAGGCTACATATTTGTAAGTCCTTATTGATATCAGAAAATTCTGTATTGAAATTCTGATTTCTTATTGAAATCAGAAAATTTTTAAACAGAAAATATGTTTGATCCGTATTGCATTTTGATATTAATACATATTGCAGTTTGTCATTTTTAATGAAGATGTCTTAGATGCACGTATTAGATCTGAAGTCAACTCTGACCCTTTCTTCCAAGCAGCTAGTGTACAAGGCCGAATTCCATGAACAGGACTGCGGAGGTGGGATGTTTGCTTAAACTTAGACTTCCAGTGGTCCTAAATGGAACACACTACAGGTGTGGATACTGTAGGGGGAGTTAAAAACCTTTATGAAGAGTTCAAAGGGATTGGGCTTCTAGTGCCTAGCATGCCGAATACTAAAAGTAAATGTAAATCACTGTTTATGAGTAGTGGGAAATCTTCTGTATAATAAATAGAAATAAATATTAATGTAATGTATCCTAATTTTTATTGAAACGCATTTTTCAGTATAAATGGATATTCTGTAATCATAAACCTTTTTGATATCATAATATTTCATTTAATATGGCACTTTATGGATTTATGAATTTTTAAAGTGTGTTATATAAGGCACATTGCTCACCCAAAGAACCACATAGCATTTTTTCTCCTGACAGGGAATATTAGACATGGCGATAAGAGATACTATTTCTCTCCCTTCTCTTCATCAAGTGAATCTCCCAAGCTTCTTACTGTCAACCTTTGGCAAATCTTGGAGATTTTCTGCAGAGGCTGTGGCATCCTGCAGGGCCGATAAAAAATGAAAGTGGCTGAATCAATTACGCTGCACTCTGCCAATGAATATTTATTAAATTCCATCAAGGAACAACTAACAGTGAAAGACACCATGCTGGCAGCAATTTGAACAAGAGTGGCTTGACAGAGCATGATATCCATAAAGTTCCTCGAGAATTTGATTTCCCAACAATGGGGTTGATGCAGAGTAATTGCGAAACTGGCTCCTTTTGTGGAGTAGCAGAAATTGGTGCCAGGAGTGTTGGGAATCTAAAAATGCAATTAGCCACATTGTAAATCAGACGCTTAAGAGGACAGGATTAGACACGTATGCATTGAGTTTATTTGTTCGAGCAACAACGTTGATCTGTGGCTGTAGAGCTGAGAGTTCTCAACAGCATTTAAGAAATGCCAGATCACTTTCTGAGGATTGTATGGAGATGCCAATGATTTAAGTACAATTTAAAAATAATCCCAGTACAAAAACGTGGGGAAGCACTGATGATGGCAGAATTATAAACCGCTCAGGGAACCATATGAACTGCTTTTATATCTCTGTCTAACAACATTGATAAGACTGTTTAGCGGAAAAAAAAAAAAAAGGAAAAAAGCCCTCTGGGTTTGCACACATTAGACTATTCTGTCGTCAGTGAGATCATTTATGAATTACAAGGGCTTGCCTGCAGTGAAAAACTATGTGCAGTAAGTGAGGGTGCAAACACGAAGTGATGTTAAATAACCGTATATTAAATGAAAGTTTCATTTCTCCTGTTTCAAAGTAAATTAGATGTTGCCTTATGAAAACAGGGCTCTCTCAATTCCCACCCCTTACACTGAATGTAACTGCTTTTGGAAAGCTATAGTATAGGGGACGTTCTCCTTCTCTTGTGAGATTTATTTAAGCCCAGACTATGTGACGCACTATAAACTCATGCAGTTGTATACGTACGTGGTCCCTGAGATTAGACACGCGTCTGTAGCACCCAAGGGAACTTCAGAGAGTAAGTTCAAACCATTATTTTTTATCTGACCCTTAATATTTATTCAAGCAGTTTTCTGAAATGGCTTTGGGATACTTTTTTGGCCTGGACAAACCACTGAGCAGTAAAGGATTAGGTACCGATTTGCAAAAGTGCCCAGGTCTACACATTTCTTCACATTACTAGCGGTGTTGGAATGGGGCCAGTCCGTCCTTGACCCATTAGAGGGCTGTTGGATCCTGGTTTTGAACGGTCTCCACTCTAGACCTGTATGTCAACAGTTAAGTCCATGAGAAAGACGAAATTTCAAAATAGTCTTCTTTTGTTGTTTTTTTGACACCTGCCTTAGGCATTTCCCCATTCATTCCCATGGACATTGAATTCCGATGCCACTGAGCACTCCCTGCTTGCTGTCCTGGCAACTGGGGTGCTCAGACAGCCATCGTGACTTGCATTAAGTCCTCGCTTTCGGGCAGCCTTTAGCAGAGCAGCACCCAAAGGTCTCTGTGAATGTGACTGTGCTTATCAGCCCGTTCCTGAGCGCCTCGAAACAAGCCGTAATGTACAGCTGGATCCGTCAGGGTTCAGTATGCAGCTGCCTTAGGCTCAGGGGTATCTAACCATAGGCATTTATCTCGAAGTCTTGTAGTCATGAATGAGGAGAATTAGAGGAACTTCCAAAGTCCTTACACTTTGTGCTCTGAATCGTGCATGAGTTAGATTCCCAAGGTAGATGGGAAATACACTTTTTCGTACCATTTTCCCAAGATAACTTTGCAGGTGCAAGAGAAGGTCGAGTGCTGGCACAGCTACGCGTCATGGCTAGGTTCGATTCTCTGCATGAAGCAGAAAGGACAAGTTCATGTTTGCTCTACCACTTGAGGCTGAAGTAGGAGAAAAAATAAGGCACAGCATGGGCATGTACGAGGAGGACGAATTAAATGATGCAAGTGGGATGAGCAACAGTGGAGTCTGTATCTGTAGGTACTGAAGGACTTAATGACCACATACTTCCACTTTTATATAATGTAGGATAAAATAAATGCCAGCGTGATCTCCACTGTGCGATACTGATTTTTACTTCCCTGCTCATAAGACCCAAAAAGGCTGAACAGGCGAGAGGATCTTTAAGTTCGATAATCTGATGTTTACAGATGACAAATCTTCTCCGCAGTTTCCCCCAGGAGATGTAACTGGAAACACCAGGTCCTCCCTTCAAACAAACTCTATCGTTGCACATTAATTCTCTGCGTTAGACAACACTTCAAACGTGAAAAGCCTCCGAGGGCAAGGATTGCCTTCTCACACCCTCCTCTTAATCTGCTCATAGTGTCGCCTACAAAGGAGTTACAGCCAAGCGGTATTGCTCAGACCTGCTGCAGAGCGTATCAAAATACAGTAAAGCTCAGCCTCGGTGCAGTTTGGCTCTCGGTCTGTCAGTCGTGGACGCCATCGTGCAGAGACTCTCTCCCGAGAAGGTGATCGGGGACGCAGGCTGCACGCTGCAGTTACGGCTCAAGCCCGTTCTGTGTTGGGAAGCAATCAGGGTAATTGCTTAGAACGTAGGAGCCCATCAAAGTACTTTTCCGTTCAGTGATAACTAAGGAATATGTTATCAGTTAGTAGTGGTAGATATGAAAACTTTCTGGTTTTTAAAACATGTAAGAACCCTGGCAGAATTGACTGGAGATCGCTGGTTGCCCGTAGTGACTGGAAAACCGTGCAGTGTGTGGTAAATGCCAAAGGCGAGAAAAGCGTTAGCGCTTTGCATTTTATCTTCAGTGTTTCAGTCATTCGTAGGTAAAACAAGGGAAGTGGTTGCTAAAGGATAGGGAAAAAAAGTAGTAGATAACAAGCTGCCCTGAGTATCATGGAGTGATAGGACAGAAGGAGCCAGGGTAGTCTCTGGGTGTTTAAATCATGACTTACGGTAAGCAGGCAGAGAGAGAGGAAATTTCTTTCAAGTTTTGGAGATATATTTCATACAAGGGCCAAACTTGATCAGAGCATGAGCTGCACATGCAGTTAAATCAGAAATTTCTGTAGTTACCAGCCAAGAGTAAAAGTTGAAAGAGTGTCTGCACTCCGTTACAGTATTAGTTAGTTTTTTGCTACTGTGGAGTAGCTATAAAATAGACTTTATATCAAAAATCAAAGCACATTCAGTAACTCTCTTCAAGTCAGCTCAGTTCCCGTTCTGCCAGACATTATGAGACTTCAGAAGGGCAGGAGTGAAAAGCCGTAGCAATGCAGGGAACGATGACAATATCTGCGGTCCCTGGCTGCAGGAGGCAGTGACTCCGTGCACCACATGCCCAAATGAAGCTTGCTACATTCTGTACATAACAAAAAATGAGTATTTGTAAATTTTTTTCTGGTGTTTTAGATGTAAAGTAGTTGTGGCCCTTACTCAGGAGCCAAATAAGACCCTAGCAGTAAATAGTTTAGGAATTATTTAAGACCAAGCTTTATGCCATGTGATTACTCAAATAATGTTGCCAACCCCCAGGCTCATGTAAGAGGCTTATTTGGAAAGTCAGAAGACCAAACTAAACCTGTCACTGGGGAACGTTTGCAAAGGAGGACACCTGCTGAGAAGGATTACAGTGCAGAATAAAGGAAATAATCCAGTGTATCTTGTGAGCAGCCTTGATCAGAAGGGCCGCCCTGCGCTCCCAGTAAAACCTTGAGGGCCGCATCGTAACTCTCCTGCAGCAAAGCCCCTTCTTTGTCTCTCCGCAAAGAGTGGTGTGTCACAGACAGGAGCAACACTTGAAATCCCTTTATTTTACCGGGGGTTATTGGTATTGATCTCAGCGCAGGCTGGAGTTTATTTTTCCGGTTGTTTTCTCTGTTTAAGTTGGAGAAAGCTTTCGCAAGAGCTGTTCAGAGTTGTTAAATAAGACTGAATGCATTTCCTCTGTTTCCCAAAACCTGAAATGATGCTGATCTGTGTTCTGGTTGGCTGTGTCTGGATGACTGGAAGTACAGGGAAACGTAATGGAACTAATATAACATACCTAATGCCAAATGGTCATCTTTCTAAATAGACCTACAACTTACTTGTGTTGTATGTGATAAAATAACCTTTCCACCGTGCGTCATGAACTGCATTTTCTGGGAAAAGTGTTTATACTGCATTGGTATGTGTATGTTCTTCATAAGCAGCTTTTTTGTCTGTATTGACAGGTCTCACCAACTCATAATCGTCCTGCAGGGAGTGGAGAGCAGAAACAGTCCCACACAGTTCTTTCATCACCGCCTAGAGTAGCATTTGGCTTGAGGTATGGGACCATTAGCTCCTGCTGACAGGCCAGCAGCCTCCAGACCCGGAGGGCATTTAGTAAATAAGATGTCAGTGGCCAAAGGAACAGAAAAAAACACACCACCAACCCTGATTGCAGTTGTCAGGCCGTTTCTTACTAGAATGCTTCAGAGTAAGGGCTCTGGACCTATTTTGCTTTTCATTACCATCAAAGGTAAAGTCCGGGGGGAAAGTGAGCTGTTGCGAAATGACAAAGGCAGGCTGTGAAGCAAAACTGCCGGCCTTACGCCAGGCACGTCTGGAGTTCAGCTGCGGATCTAAATTGCCCCGTAAAGCGACGCTGCCCAAATTCCCTGCTCCAGCTGAAGCATCCTGACCTTCATTACGGGGCTTTGCTTTTTTCCCCTGAAAGGCTGGGCTGTCGAGAGTGTTCATCCCCATCCAGTCGGTATGCTGTTTGGTTTCAGCTGAATTATAAGAAACCGCATCTTACAATAAACTAGATCAAAACAAAGCTTTTTATACCTTGTCTTCCTAGACATAAGCTACGTTCACTTCCATTAAAGCTAACTGATTGCCTGCTTTAAAAGTGTTCGAAAAGTTATGTTAAAAAATCAAAGTGTGATGTTAAATTTCTTACAGTAAAGAAACTCCTTATTTCTCACAGTCGTAAAGGCGACTGTACCCTAAAATGAGACAAAAGGAAGATTTCACGCTTTTCATTTTCTTCACGACTCTCAGATCATTGCGTATGCTACAAACCAAACTTAGGATCTCCCCAATTCATGGATTGTGCCCATTCATGAACGTTCAGTAATCAAAAAAATGCATAGGTACGCAAGAGAGGAATCACCAGGCAATTCCCATGGGTGCTATGCAGCATGTAATATGGATATTAAGCAATTCTGTCTCGACAGTTATTTAATTTAAAGATGCCAGGACAGAGGGCACTGCTGTAGCAAGCGTTGGGTTACTTGTTGTAGTATTGCTCCTCAGGTTTGCTGGCTTGCTATGTGTTGAATTAAAAAAAAGTTCCATTTTAACAGTTTGATCATTTTCTAAGCTTGTGAACTTTTGAGTGTTGTTATAAGATGGAAAACATGACAATCATTACAGCTTTAAAAGCCACTACTGCCTTTCCTTGCTGACTTTGGGGAGGACAGAGAAGGAGCACGGATGAACGTGCTGCAGATGAGGGCAAGGGTTAAAACTTGATTTCAGTCACTTTTTGTTGTTTTGCAGTCAGTGAGCTCAGAGCAAGCCATGCAGGAAGGACTGGTAAAGCATCGGAGCCGGTAGCTTTTCCCTTCTGCATAGCAGCTACCTGCTGGTAGTCAAGGTCTGCTGCTCAGAGCTATGCAAAATATTTGTACCACAGCTCTCAAGCAAAGAGGACTTAGATTCACAGAATGGTTTGGGTTGGAAGAGACCTTAAAGATCACCTAGTTCCAACCCCCCTGCCATGGGCAGGGACACCTCCCACTAGACCAGGCTGCTCAAAGCCCCATCCAGCCTGGCCTTGAACACTTCCAGGGATGGGGCATCCACAGCCTCCCTGGACAACCTGTTCCAGCCTCACCACCCTCACAGTAAAGTATTTCTTCCTGATATCTAATCTAAATTTCCCCTCTTTCAGTTTGAAACTGTTACCCCTCATCCTATCACTATACTCCCTGATAAAGAGTCCCTCCCCAGCTTTCCCATAGGCCCCCTTTCAGTACCGTAAGGCTGCTATAAGGTCTCCCCAGAGCCTTCTCTTCTCCAGGCTGAACAACCCCAAGTCTCTCAGCCTGTCCTCATAAGGGAGGGGCTCCAGCCCTCGGATCATCCTCACGGCCCTCCTCTGGACCTGTTCCAACAGGCCCATGTCCTTCCGGTGCGGAGGACTCTAGAGCTGGACGCAGTACTCCAGGTGGGGTCTCACCGGCGCAGAGCAGAGGGGCAGAATCACCTCCCTCGACCTGCTGGCCACGCTTCTTTTGATGCAGCCCAGGATGCTTTCCGGACTTTCTGCCTGACGTGACCTGGACTGCACTGTAGAATAGCTGTGACTGTCCATTACGGCTTGGCACTTCCTGCGGCTAAAATACCATTTATCTAGACCGGGTTTAGCCGCTGGCTGAAGTCAGGGCTGTATGTTCCTGGGATCAGCCCTGGAGCAGAGGAGAGGGCTCAGCAGCTGCTGCAGAGGCTGTAGAAGCCAGGTGAGGAGATGGGCTGGTCCCTCGGAGCTGTGGGGTCGTGGCCATGTGTCTCTGCTTTGTAAGCTCCCGCTTGACTCAAAAACAACCCAAATCCCTTTGAAACGCTGCGGGTTCTCTGCCTGCTACGCTCCATTGGGATTGTTGTCCTGATTTTAGGGTGATGAAGCAAAGCTATGAAACCGTCTCGTTAACCAGCTTCCCTTTCTCTCTGACAGGAAGCCTAGAGGGGAGGGGAAAAAGTGTCGGAAGGTCTATGGGATGGAGAACAGAGATATGTGGTGCACTGCCTGCCGGTGGAAGAAGGCCTGCCAAAGGTTCATCGACTAAGGATTGAAATTATGCAGAGGATTTGGGGATGGGGGAGGACAACAGCAGACCCAGATTGCTGCAGCTGCACTGTATCACTTCCCACTTCCCCTCCAGTGATGTGGTGTTGGGAGGGTTTTTTTGTTGGTTTTTTGGGGTGTTTGTTTGGGTTTTTTTTTTAAAAAAAAGCTTTGTATTTCAAAGTGAAGCACTTCTAGCCAAGGAGAAGCACTAATCAAAACCTGTGTGGAGCAATAGAGAAAAAAAAAAAAAGCAAAACCAAGAACATACAACAAAATTCTGTCTTATTAAGTATGGAAACCAGAGCAGCTATTAGTGTTTTCCTGTAAAAGAAAGGAAAAAGTTAATTTTTTTGCTAACTCTGAGCTACTTGCTCCGTAGGATCATTTTTAACCATTTCAGTCTCTGTGCTGTGAACGTCTGTATTTGCTAAACTGAACAATTTTTCCTTTCCTGAAACGAAGATCTCTTTTTGAAAGCTTTCTAATAAACACTTCTGAGTCGTATAAGCTACAGTTTACTCAACAAAAGCTGTACTAAGACTGGAGACTGCAAAGTAATTCTCCTGATACAAATGATCATGATTATATTATATTTTTGGAAAGGGGGCCAGGGGAGGAGTTGGGATTTTCTTTGGTTTGTTTATAGGAGAAAAGCAAAGTCTGAGTTTGCAAGAAGGACAAGCAGCGCTCCTGGAAGGTTTTTAAACCAGGCACAGACCGGTGGAGTGGAACAAAGTAATTTAAGTACCAAATTGGATTTTGATCCTCTCGAGGAAGAAAAGCAGCAACGGAAAGTCACCAGCCGATACAGTCGCAACAAGAAGTTTAGGGAAGAAATCCAGCGATGCTTGATTGAAACCCGTAAGAATATAATGGGGCTCCAGTAGCTTTTCTTACCGCTCCCCTGTTTCCGAGGGAGGAGGGAGCAGTTGGACCAGCACGTCTGTTGCTGCAGGAGGCCTATAAAGAACTGGTACATGCAGCCACCAGGATGATATGTAAAACCTATTCAGGGACACGATCCAGCCCAGCAGTTCTGCTCTTGCTTCCTTTTCTCTTATTTGAGAGAGTGTTATTAAGATAATGGTCTGCTCAGCTTCCCCCCCCCCCCCCCCCTTAAAGTTACTAAGATTCATTTGATGCAAAAAATTGGTGGAGAAAAAGAAAATACCCCCTTTCCACAACATCATCTCAGAAAAAGAAGTAAAACAGCAAAGGAGCAACGTATTTATGGTAAAAGTCCATTTCTTGGCTCATTTTGATACGCAAATGGCCAAGTTCCTCTACTTGCAGTACTTGGATAGATTTGGGTACTTTAGTTTCTCTGTCCATTAGAAATTATACACCGGGATGCGGCAAGCTGGTGTTCTGGCTCAACTTGTATCGAATTACCATTAATTAACAATTATTTCAGTGCAAAAATAAAGTGAGGATTTATTAGGGTATGAATGTATATGATTAAACAATACTTGCCTGTTAAACAAAACAAGACACCTTAAAAAAAAATCAAAGACAGAAGCAAAACTTCGCCTATTAATAGAGGCGTGAAGGCCCACAAATTCCTCGATTATTTTCTTTTATACCATTTGAAATGAGACCAGATTTATTAATTATTTTTTTTTAATTATGTAAGCCAGCTCATTCGCACTGCAATAAGGGATTCTAAGTATCCAAACAGCTTTCTGAAATCTGGCCCAAAGTTCACTTGATAGCTTTATTAAGCGTGCATCGCTGCTTATGCCCATGTAAAAGCACAAAATAACAATGCAGATATTTAGAATATACGCTACAAAATCAGCAAAGTGGTACTGAGGAGTAAAATGTGTAACAGGAGCTACCGAAGGTTATCATCTGATTTTCTTTGAACAAGTTAATTGGGCAATCAGGTGCCTAATTTGAGCATGCTATTTCTGCAGTTGTTTACAAATTGTGTAATTTACATGCACAAGTGGCAAGACATGCTTGCATGCACGCAATTACTTGATTATTTTTTGCCCAATTACGTTCCTAAGTCATTTAAAAAAAAAAAAAAAAGAAAAATAGACTCTGAAATCTAGTAAGACCCTGAGATATAGATACACATGTGTGTGTATGAGTATTTTTTTATATATATAAAAAACTATATTATATAGTTTTATATATATATAAAAATCTGGGATCAACAGAGAGAGGAGGAGAAAGACTGTTTTCTTTATAAATGTAAAACAAGACACTAAAGGTCAGTGGATATACATAGCCACTGGTTTATTGTCTTTCCTCTTAGTAAAATGTGGGTCGTGGGTTTTCTTTGGATGTTGTATTTTATTCAATTTCCATAGTAAAATACCTCCTAGTAATTCACAGTCTTTCATCTTCGAACACTGAGCTTGCTGACAGTATAGTTACTTTGGTAGAACTTAGAAAATTTGGGACTTCTCCAAGATACTCCTGCCAATTTGCCCCTCCATTTTTACAAGCACTCCAGGACTAACTATAAAGCGTTCCATAATTAATTTGACTATTGTTAGTCGGACAGTATTTGCCTACGTATTTGTTGTTCCCTCCTTTTATATTTTCCCTATTTGCTTTGGAGGATTTTTTTGAAAATTATGTATCAGATTGTATATTGTTTCTATAATGTCATGGCATTGTGAGCACCTTTCCTGAGGGCACTTTACGAATTATTGTAATAAGATTATTCTTTATAAACTTCTGCACAGAAGAATGGTTTTGTTGCCAGACCAGATTGCCCTCTGGTAAAAATTCGATACGGATTTCGTAGCGGCACAAAAAGCCACAAATCATCAAAATGGGCTAGAAAGTTGGTGTTAACAAAACAGAGGACAGAAGACAGCTGATAAATCCTGCCAGGACAAAGCTAAATTACCAGTATTTTTTACACAACTTTAATCAGCAATTTATATTAAATCAGTTTTGCATCTTACGGCTGTGGCATTTTGATTCAAAAGCAGGCACTCCCCGAGTTACCGTGTCTCGTCCGTGGCCAGCGACAGCGAGAAGGCACGGCCGGCTGGACCTGCGTGAAGCGTTCACTTGTCGCTTTGTGCTTTGAACTCCAAATACTTCACGTGGCACGAGCATTTCGGCGCCCGCCGAGGTCCCTTTCGGCCTCCTGTCACACCCAGCACGAACAGAAATGTCAGCAAAGCCTTTCCCGTGCTGGCAGAACCGAGCGGAATCTGGAATAACCTCTTCCACTTTTCAGTCTCTTGCTTCAGTGTTGCTTTAAGCTGCATCGCTGTCCTCCTAACGTCCGATTCATCTCAGGCTTCTGCACCAGCCTCTCCAAAAGAGTCAGATTTCTTTGTTTTCCCAAGGAAGAGCTGGCCTGAATGCTTTGGTCATTTATCATCATCGAACGTGCCATTCCCCCTATTTTCGGTGTCTCTGTGGGAGGTAGGTCATTGTCTCTGACCTCCTGGTGAAGTCAGAAAGAATGGCCTGAACTATCACGCGGTCTCTATATGCTACTGGGATTTGGACGTGGGTTCATGTATGTCAAGAGCCAGAACTTCCCCTCGAGATATAAAAATGGAAGGATCTATTTTATTGGGTTTAACCACTTATTAGTATTGATGCTGGTAACAGAAATTGCCAGCATAAGCATCAGAGTGGAGATAAACTGTATAGATCCCAAATATTTTTCTTCAGGAGTTTTCTTGCTATAACAAAGCTATTTCCCACTTCCCCATCCCCCAAAAGATCTGGAAAAGGAGATAATTTTAGAAGTGGGAAACTTTATTGGCAATTTTTAAAATGTGGCTGTGCTCCAGCTGCTCCTGTATGAAGCTATTGGATGTGAGAAACTCGGACCATCTCAGTTGTACAATGCTTTCCGCCCAAAACAATGTGCCTGATTCTCTAGTGCCTTGCACAAATGTAACAGGATACACAAGATGCAAAGTGAGCAAATACTCTGCCATTCCAATTTGCAGGTTTACACTTACTTTTAACCAATACCAGTTGTCACCTAGCAGGTACCCATTGTCGTCTAAGCCAGACCTGTAAGCCCTGCTTGTGTGATTGAGCTTAGCAGAATGCCTGTCTGTTGAATTACTTTTTCCAAATCATTAGGTTGGTATGAACGTTGGCTCTCTAATGAGCTACAGATTCCTTGCACCCATTTACTCTCACCAGTGTCACTTTGTTCATTCTTTCTCCCCTTCATTTTTTAAGGTAACGACTAGGTAGGCAACACAACAGGAGGCAAAGCTTTAGCCAGAAGTTCTTGTAGAACCTGCATGGAAGAACGGATTCCAGCTCCATGCAACATCCCAGGTGTCCTTGTCACTGACTTTATTTTTTCCTTCATTCTGATCTAGTGCGTCAGGATAGTTTTCTAGTTCTTGCCATAGTCCGGGACCAGCTAGAGTGGCCCTCTTGAGAATTCAGGACAATTGCTCGAAGTGTGGCAATACAAAGCAGTTTCTTTCTTCCCCTGCCTGTAAATATGTTGAAACACCGTCTCAGAAACAGGAAAGCTTGCTAGCCATGTGCGGAGACAGAAGAGGTTGCCAGTGAGGTCTGTTGGTTCAAACTCCAGTCATCTGTTGGACAAAGTTGTGCTGCGCCTTTTCTTAGAAATATTTTGGTAAGGAAACATTTG
Source organism: Larus michahellis (assembly GCF_964199755.1). Taxonomy (NCBI): domain Eukaryota; kingdom Metazoa; phylum Chordata; class Aves; order Charadriiformes; family Laridae; genus Larus; species Larus michahellis. The sequence continues at coordinate 137,970,425 of NC_133897.1, read as the reverse complement.
TAAAGTCTCATCTTGGTCTTATATTTACACTTTATTCAATCTTCCTGGAAGGTGGTAGCACTGCAGCTGAGACCTGTAGGGAGTATGGGATTTAAGTGTCAGGATTTTTCTGGTAAATAACTGTGGGCTGTTGCAAAGCATCGTAGCATAGATTTTGTTCTGCTCTAAGTTCAGGAGAGTTTTATGGCACCTTTAGCAAAATAGCTAGAAAGTAAGTCATGAGCAAAAATTAATCAAGCTGAGGGTTTAAATACATTCTGTATCTGCCAGACGTAAGCGGCCCCTTGTCTGCATCTGTGTGGAGCTTGAAAAGCTTCAAGATTGCAAAGGCGGCAATGTGCAGCTAGAGTGGATAGTGCCCGCTTGAGCTGGGTTTTCCGTCTTAGACTGCGTACAGTGCTTTCGCATTGACCGTGCTCCCTCTTGCTGCTATCCAAATGCAAGATTAAAAAAATGTGTATCTTCCACTTGCAACTTTTTTGAGTTTACTCCTCAGTATGAAAAACACTAATCCTGTTCTTTGTGCTTCACCCAGACCATTTTTAATAGCAATCCAGAAAAACCCTGGAAACAGAAGTCGGTCTGTTTCTGATGGCACCAAGCAAAATACAATATGGTTTGCTCGTGCGCTTGCTCATGCTCACAGCAACAATTCATTTGGCCAGTTAGCTGATGGAATGTAAGGGAATGGATAAATTTAGTAACAAGCCAGTGTTCTGCTTTTTTTTAATACGTCTTAACACCAAGAATTTTTTTTGCTACTGTGTTTGAATCTGAATGTGAGATCTCTCATATACCTTTGAGGGAAATTAATTTAGCAGTAGAAATGCTGTTTCAGCTTTCCTATTACTTGGGCGTATGCACAAGATTACACTAAATGCGGTAGGCTTTTGAGATTAAATCCAAATTCTTGATGTAATTCAATGCTAAAGATGGACTTGAACATTTTAAAATGTTTGAATGTTAGTGTTTACCATTTGCCAATCCTCTTAAAAAAATCAGGTTTGACTTTGGAGTCCTTATCTTAGTATGTTACACCCTGCAGCAGTTAGTGTATGATGTGCAATGGTCAGATAAACAAAAAGTACCAAAATGTTTGTAAAAAACTGCCTCGGGAAGACAGAAAAAAAAAAAGATAGTTAATACAAATTTCCTCAGGGAATGTAGAGGGCTGTAAAGGCAGGATGCAGGTTTATTTGAATGGAAGATATCTAAGAAAGGGATTATTTTTTTTTCTATTCTGGGCAAAATTTAAAGAGCAGTATGTCATTAAAATTAAAACAAAGCACTAATTAATGAATATGGTCTAACTTAATGCTATAGCTTATAAAGTTCCAAATAGAAAAAAAAGATGGTAGATGATTAAAAAATACATAAAATGAGCTTGAACCGTAAACTAATTACAATATAAATCCATACACTTGTATAAATCTTTTCAGGATCTACTGTAAATATAAAGGCTTCTTGTTCCTATAATTGCTTGGTAGAAGCATACTTTGTCTCTAATTGGATTGTTGCCTTAACAAATTACTCCAGCAAGCAAAAAAATAATACGTTAGCGTGGTATTCTGGCGGTGTTGAGTACTCCACTTTGCAAAGTGCAAAAAGTCTACATGAAATTAAAAGAAAACATCCCACCACTTTTTTTTTCATATCTGCAAAGGTATCAGCTTCAGTAAACCCAAGGTTTTATTGAACCATGTTAAGTAGTATTATGAAGAAATACATATGCAAATTCTCAAATTTTTCTTTTTTTTTTTCGTATGCAAAGAAATTATTCTTGGTCCATAATAATTTTTCCTATGTCCAGGGACTCCATTCTGCAAATTCCCAAATATTTATACTGTAGTGAATAAAAATCACAATCTTCAATATTAGGACCTAAAAATGTAAATAGCACCTGGCATCAGAAGTTTTAGTATCAGCATTTAACTGTAGTAATTAATTCGTACAGTGATGCCACCACATCCTTCAGTGGAGAGGTGCACATAATCTATAAATTCGCAGGTCTGGCTGCACAGAGGTAGAACCACTGGTATTCCACAACAAAATGTAGGCTTGGACTCATCAGAGCACTCAAATAGGTGTTTTAACTTCACTTGCAGAGTTTGTTGCTGAAACTATCCATGTTTCTAAAGTTAGGCATGGATTTTTATGCTCCTCTGAAATCAGGCCTTGGCAAGAGCAGACACTCTTACGGCTTTGTTTGAAATATGCACTTTGTAAGACAATCTGTCTTCTGATTTTATGCAATTTATCTTGTATTTAGAAGACCAGGCAGATTTAGAAAATCCTTTTTTTTTTTTAATTATTTTTTGCATTGCAAAGGGAAAGTGAGAAAGACGACAAGTTGAACTGTACATTTCAGCATGTGAAAGCATTGCTTAGGTTGGTAAAAGGTGTCCATTTGCCATCACGCGCAAAGGAACTTATTTGAGCACATCAGAAAAAAAAAATGCATGACAAGCAGGTCACATTATATACATTTATATAGTTCTGTCTGTATGCCCTGTACACTCGACACTCCTCCAGGCAACTGGAGGCATACGAGCTCTGAGTATGCAAGGAAATAAATAAGTTTACCTGAGAACTTTCAGAATACCGTGCTTTTAAGCCACAAGTGATGTTGTCTATATGTGATTTTTAGTGTTAAAAGAAAATAGACAGTAGCCTTATTAACAAGGTGCAATACTTACAAAGGGCTAAATTACGGAAACAAGTAGTGTGTGTTTGTACATCACTGCAAAATGTGCACTCTTTTAAAACTGACTTTGATAGCACTGGGATCTTATTACCTCTCTGAAATGATAACGTCGGTATAATTTTATAACCATTTTATTGTACATTATGAAACAGGATTTGGGATTTCCTAAGAACCAAAAAGAGAAGAAGGAGGAACTGTAAATCACGTAGAATAGTGAACAGTGGTATGTTGTTTTACATGGCAGAAGTAACACAGTAACAGTTACAAATTCAGGCTTACTGAAAGAAAAAAAAAATTGTCTTGCCCTTGGTTACAGAGATAGTTTAGTCTGAAATTTCCCGTGGTATCATGAAAATGCCTACTTCAGTGTTCGATGTTTGTTTGTCTCTTGCATTTTATTATTGGGTTTTATTTGTTTGTATTCTGATTGTGAGGACATTCCTAAATTATCAATACTTGGCTTGAAAATTGTATTCTTTTGAAAATAACTTTTGAAATTGAGAGATTTCTTCATCATACTGTACAGTCTTGAGTGAGATCATACAACATGATCTGCTCCAGCTTACGTGGAGGGTTCATGCTTGAGCCAGCCAGGTAAGACCTGGAATAAAATCGCTCAGAATTGGATCCCAGTAAGAGGAAACCAGTCTTAAGCAGAAAATTACAGAAGTGTTTTGGTTTGATTTTTTTTATAAATTGCAAGCCTGATAAAAAATCTTGTTACACAGTTAAGAGCAAAATGCAGATAGCATTGTACCTAGCTGAGCCCTTGAAGCATTACAGGTTTTCTCAGGAGACTTGCAATTATTCCCGCGACTAAGTGCATTGATTAGGACTGCTCACACGGTTGTAGAACGAAGGCATTGGGGTTTCCTCTGTGTCACTATTTCCACTGTAATTGGGAGTGTGAAATTGTGAATCTCATTTTCTGAGTGCTCGAGAATTTTGCTCTTAGATTTTGCGAGAGGGATGGATACGTACCTAGGCACACTTGCGTGGCTGTTGGAAGATGTTGGCTCAGTTTCCAGTAATACCAAAGTGGCAGTACTTTGGATGTGTCACCTAGTGACAGATTTAACAGCTGTTAAGCACATGGTATTCAGCCTGTATGTAATCCATCCTACAGGAGGAGGTTTCAGAATGGGATCCAGGAGAGCCAACCTGCTGTGAAGGGAGTCACCACCGTAGCCCATGTGCTGTCAGCAAGTGCTGGAGCAAGTGCTCTACTACTTGTGTCCAGCTTGAGGGAGGTGGTTATCTGCATTCATGCACGACCCACAGTACAGAATGCTCTCTTGAAGAATATTCTTTCTTTCAGAGATTAAAATAAAACTGTTGGAGAACTTTTGTCATATGGAAGGTCACTGACTAAATTACAGTATTGTCGGAGCTGAAATCAGAAGTGGTGGTTTCCCTCCTTCCAGAGCCATGCTGCAGCTCCCTGACTAGCCGGTGGGAGCATGCTCCTGTCTGGGCTCTTGTGGAGCCCTGTAACCTTAACTCTGCCCTTTTCCCAAGACTTGCTGGAACCAGCAAAGAGCCCTAAAACCAGGCCAATGTGAGTTTGACCCCCAGGTAAAGGAGACTCTTTCCAACTCTTTCCCAACTCTTCTACTTGCTGAGTGAGTGATTTATTAGCCCCATCACTTTCCAGTGGCATTTCTAACACAGCACCAGCCACCTCTGCATTTGCAAGGAACCAGATGTTATCTTTGTTAGGCATGAGGTTTTAGGAATATTATTTTAGATTTAGATCTCTACATTTCACCTAACGCTGTAGTTCAGGTTAAGTTGGCATAAGCTTGAGCTGCTGTTAAAAGAGCTGTGCCTACCCCCTGGCAGAGACACTTCTAGAGAGAAACGTCCTGGGTTATGCTGGCGTGAACCACTCCTAAAAGTGCAGTCTATATAAAATGCCTAAAAGCTAGGTCATTTTATGGCTTGCTGAGTTCATACCTCTGCTCTTCATGTGGCAGGCATGATAATACTGCCTTTATCCCACCCTGGCTTGGCTGGAGTCTCATTAAGGGCCTGGAGTTGCACATACTCCTACAGCAGCCAGCTCAAGAGAGCTCCACTAATGGCTGGTTGCTTAGCACTGCTAGAATACCATTAAAACAGCATTGATTTTGATATGAAATGGGATCTGTAAGGGAAAAAAGAGGATTTAGATCAGTAATCCTACATGCAATGAGTCTTAAGATTGCATCTTAACTGTACCACGGTTTTGCTAAGCAGATATTGGAGGAGTTAAGGGGCATGAAAAGGAACCGTATTGGACCTTGCTCCTCCCCTGACCCCAGGGGCGTCCTGGAGCCCGTCTGATGTTTCTCAGGGTAATCTCAGGCCAGGCAAGGTTTATTGGGGGGTGGGGAGATGTGACCTCTGTATGAGATCTCTGGGCCACAGAAAACCAGGGTGTACTTCTTATCCAGACATGGCAGCAAAGAGGAGAGATCCTCGGCTGCTTTGCTAGTGCAGTTTTTCAGTCTCTTTTTATTACAGCATCAGTGTAATAACAATGGGAACGCTAAGGAAAAGGTAAGAAGATAACTGTAAGCGTCAATTGCACTATGTTTTTTTTAAACTCTTTGAAAAAAAAAGCAATTATGTTTTCTTGTAATCTGCTACTCATATATTATTTCATCTAAGGAAAGTATATCCATCACAGAAGGTGGTGAATTTAGCACAAGTTAAGCAGCTGTAGCAAAACAAAAGCCCCGTTGACCACTGTTTATGAATATGGGATTTCTAATACACTCTGCTTGCATGAGACTGCAGTAGTTAGATCCATGCATCCTTTTGTCTCGCTTCAGTCACAAAAGGGAAATATCTGCCCAAATATATTGTTCTTCCTTTGTTTCCTATCAAATATTGTTTTGGAGAATGTAAAGTAAATTTAAGTTCTTTTTTTAAAAACATTTTTTCTGAATTACTATTTTTAGAACCAGAGCATTTTCTCTTTCACTCATTGTAAAATTACTGAGCTTTAATTTGCTCTGCATTGCACTTTATCTATTTCTTTACTTGTTGGGCCATGTATTTTTGATGTACTAAACAATAAAGGTTGTGTTGATCTAGTTTTAACTAGAAATTTACCATGAAACTGAGATGTTTTATAAAAATACAAGGTCCATAAAATACAGCAAAAAAACCTATTTAAGTTAGAGACATTTTTAATGATACGTTGAAAAATATAGCTTCTGAAATGATTTACCATTTGGTAAATTCGATACATTAATGGATAGCATGGTTTTAAAATGGAATATGAATATGCAGGAGACAAAGTTCAAGACATTGTGTTTGCTTATATGCAAAACCTGCATTAGTTTAATTGATATGGGTCTTAAAAAATTACCCTAATCTAGTTTAAAGAAGTATAAAACTATTTAGTAAGCAGGGTTAAGATGAAGAGAGCTCACAGAAGAGTTGAAATCGGTTAAACTTAATTACCAAAGAGATAATTTTTCAGTACGCTAATGCAATGCTGTATAGTCTGAGAAGCTCCTCATCTCTGGAGGGGCGACACCACCAGAAGCTGTACGTGAGTTTGCATTTTCTTGCTTTACACAGTAGCTCTCCAAACTCTTACACTTACAGGCCCACTTCAGGTTGACAACAGTATTTCCATTTGTTTTTTCCCCTCTAATATTGGGAACTAGTGTCCCAAAGACAATCTTCTTGTTCCTAAATGAGCTAATGAAGAACTCATCTTCCCTCTGGTTTTACAGCCCTAATACCCTTGGATGTAATTTAGCTTAAGAATTTTTAGATGCCCGTTTCAACAGTTCAAACAAAGAACAGCTACTCTGCCCCAGCACAGAATCCCTTCTAATTTTATGGAGTATATTGAAAAATAAAGACCTTTTTTACTTCTACTTTGTCCAAACTCTTTATTCCAAATCACACCTAGAAAAGTGGAAGTCTGCAGTGACTGGACAACAAAGCACACGGCAGTAAAAAGGGGTGAGAGAGCAAGACAGCGATGCTCTCATTTTCTTCCCTGGGTGAGTCCTTCCTGGGCTCCCCTCTGCCAGGCTGATGAGCGTGTGCGTGCACAGACCACGCATAGCTCTGAAGTCCTTGACACGGCAGTGTGAAATCCCTGGTTTGTCATCCCAGAGTCCCCAGTTCCTTTTAAGAGACGTTCAGACATTCTGCTTTTTCATTTCTACATCCATAGGTGAAAGTAAAAGGTAGCTGCTGCTCCAATAGCATGAGTACAGTCTCACCTTGAGTTGCAAATGTATCATCTTGATATTTTTAATCGAGCTTCAGTTTCGCCTACAAAAGACGTGCAGGATCCAGGTATTTCTGCACACTGTAAAGCTGTTGTGCCCTTTCAGGGACTAAGAGGAGTCCCTGGAGCGTGGCAAGTGCACTGCCAGTGGCATGCAAGCTGTGTGCTTAACCTTGGTGAGCACCATGATACCTGTGCTGAAGAGAAGGCACAGATTAATGTTACCTACACCTCCTACCAGAAATGAGTGCTGCACAGCGCTTCTCAGGTCTTGCAATTGTGAAAAAACTAAGTTTAAAACCTTTGCACTCAGCACAGGGTGTCTCTGAAAACACAATTTGCATTTGGCTGAGGAGCAAGAGCAGTTAACAGGCCTACTCCAAGGTGGCAGTCTGTCAGGCAGCACCAATAACAGCGCTGTTGCCTGGCTAGTTTTCTCTTTTCATGTATGATTGAAGGAAAGCATAAAAGAGAAGACTTTTGCATGTAGACAGTACTCGTTTGCAATCTGATTTAATTCTGCCCTCTGGGGGCAATCTGTGGGCCAGCACAGCAGATTTAGATAAGGTATTTCCACACCACCAGTGACTCACACATTGCAAAACCTGTTTCTTATTAGAAGTAGGTGCTTTTTCTTTGCTTGTTCTTAAGAGAAAAATTCCACGGAACAATAAAATGTCACCATGCAGACCTTCGTTGAACTCTCATTGTCTCCCTGTGGCGCTGGCAGCTGGGGAGAACTCCAGAATTAGAGGACCTTGGCCATAACTCATCAAAACGCCTCTGCAGTCTATTGCCACTGAAAATGTTTTAGTCTTATATAAAAAACATACAGACTTGGGCTCTCCAGAATTCCTCTAAGAATTCTGCTGTTACTTTATATGAAAAAAAGTGTTAAAAGCTTTGTGTTTGGCATCTGAGTCGATTCTGCCTGCTGAACCAAGAGCACTTCCAGTAAACTTCAGACACGTAGGGAGTCATTCTCAGTGCAAGTCATGATGCTCCAAACGTTTCAAATCTTCTTCTTAAATTAAAAATATCTGCAAAATTAGCAATGTGTATATTAATGCCTGAAAGTCAAGGAAAAGAATTGAGATAAATACTAAGAAATATGTGCTTGCACTTGAAACTTAAAAGAAAGACTACTGAATTACTAATTTGCTAAGCACTAGCTCCTGAGTTTGTTAATGCACTAAACCAGCTTTGGACGGAGTAACTTTTTCTAAAAATTGAGAAGGAACGCTTTTTCCTCAAGTTATTCAAGTAATTCAGGTAATGAATACTTTGTTTCTGGATTTTAGAATGAGCAAATCTCATCCTCTTGCACTTTTAATATTCATTGTTTGTATGGAGAAAAATATTTTCTGATTTTCGTTTCCCAGTGAATTATCAGTTCACTAACTACAGGCAATGTTTCTTCACTTAGATTGCAAAATATGCTTTGATAAATTTACCCTCCTCCTTGTGAATTGTGATTATCTGATTATTATATTTTTTCTAGTTTCGAGCCTGCTTTTGTGCAATTTTCATAGATATGATTGAATAAACATTGCAAGGAAGAATCTAAGTAATCTAACAAACAACTGCATTAACGCTTTTTTTCCCGTAAGTAAAAATTAATGAAGAAACATGAAGGTGAAGTATCATGAACAAAGTAAATTCATCGCTGAATTAAATATTTATAGAACATCTTGATTAGTAAAAAGGAGTGATCTTTGTTAAAGTTCCATTTAGTAGCAAACTACTGTGTTTTATTAAGTATCACAAGTGAGAAAGCAATTTTTCTTCAGAAAAAGCACAAATGGAAAACTAGATTAAAATAAATCATTTAAACCAAGGTTTTTCTCCTTGTCTTTAAGCCCATCCTGCCTAGTACATTGCTGTTGTTCATTCAGGGATGCTCATGACAATAGACATTCCTCATGGGAAGCAGCTAGGTTCCAAAGTGTTAACTGAAATAAAAGCAAAAGTGAGAAAACTCGTAGAATTTTCAAAATACTAGCTCAGCTATTGCCAAAAAAGCAAAAAAGCACTACTCGCTACTGAACTATAATTTCAGCATTTTAGAAGAATCACATTTTAATCTAACTCTCACACCATAGTTAAAACCAGATTTCTGTTGGTTTGCTTGTTTATCTTACAGGGCTTATACTTGTAAATAAACCTCAGAGCAGGGTGTACCAATACTCAGAGGACCACGGTTGAATTGGAATCTCTCAAAATCCCAAAATCTATGACATGTTATTTCAAAAACAACAGTCTTTGAATGAAAAACTACTTAAAATTATCTCCAAAAAGCAAGAAGAAAAAGAAGCTAATTATTTGGGAAATGCCATTCAGCTACCATTAACTCACAAGCTGTGTGTTTAACTGCTCTCCTGGAGCTTTGTCAGGTTGTGTTTTTGTTGAAAGCAGGTGGTGATTAAACTACATAGCAAAGAACTTTCCTTTGATCTTTGTAAATGAATGTATACGTACAAACTATGCATTTTCGTACAGCTGCATACTGTATCTTGAATCAGTTCAACCTTTTCCCCTAGGTTAGCAACCCCCAGACTTCAGCAGCTGAAGCTTCTCCCATCTCCTTTAGCATGTATTTGCCTCCTGTCTTGTTTCTGTTCTCCAAAAACCCAAGATGCAAGATGGAGGAGTGCTGAGATGCAAGGTGCCAGGAGCAGAGTGTCCGGTGGCCTGTGGCCAAGGCAGGGACCTGGCACGCTCTGGGGGACCAGTTTGGACTCCCGGGCGCAGCGTGGCCAAGCAGAGAGATGTCGTACCGTGCTCGCTCAGCCATGGCTGCTGCTGCTCCAGCCCCGGCACCTCTTGCACATTTGCTCAGCGTCTTGCACGCTTGGACAGCGGAGGGGGACCAGCAGCTGCTCTGTCACATGGGGTCAGTAGGAGTTTGCAGCAACACTAGATGCCAAGAGGAGGCCACTACGAATTTGGTTTGCAGACATAATCCTCCCCCTTGTGGGAGTTTTCAGCCACCCTACCAGCCCCATTTCGTTCTTACCACCACTTCTCCACGGCACTCTGCAGCACACCGCTGAGGGAGCAGGGATGGCTTCTTGGGGTTTGTGGTCTCACAGTTGAGACCTGTTGCCCCAGATGATACATTGCTCAAAACTCTCGGTCCTCCATCCTAATCATTGACTGGACTTCAGGGCTGGGGTGTGTAAGAGGCAAAGGATCAGACCTTGTTTTTTGTGTGCCATCTGTTGGAAGGGAGTAGGAAAGATGAAAAATGAATGACTTGACTTGTTCTTGTTGCTGGTGTAATTAAATAAAGGAAAAAGGTATTGCATGCAACATTCTTACTTCAGTTTTGGGTTGTTGCTGTAGTATACATCAGCCCAGTCTGGGCAATGAATGAAATGTATTTCTTACAGTTTATTCTACAGCAAGAAAGACACACAAAAAAAAAAGCATTAAGAATATCCTTGCTTTAGAGTAAAGCAAGCCTGGACTCAACAACAAAAAAAGATCTTGTTTATATGCAAACTATTTAAATATTTGTTACCAGTATGAAGGCAGTAGTATTCTTATCTATCCAGAGGTGTGCACTCATTTAGATTATATTTAATTGAAAAATATTTTTACAGTCTGTATTTGTATTTGATGGGCTAAGGCCTTTGGTTTTATATTCTTTACAAGAATTAGTGTGGAAATTATGTTTTCCCATTTATTGAGCTACCTGCCCATGCTAGTTATCCATTTGCATAAAGAATATTTCCACTACTTCTGAGTTTTTTGGGTTGTTTGTTGTTTGTTTTTTTTTAAACACTGTCCTTTTAAAAAAGATGCAATGCTTTTTGTATGTTGCTCAATAGAAGAACATATTCCTTACCAGGGTCTCTTCAACGTGATCCACGGAACCCGATGACTTGAAAAAAAGGTTGAGGGCAGGTCTTCAGTGGTTATCGGCTGCCATATCTCCCACAGCGGTGACCATGTGTATCAGCAGAGGACCTGTCCCCAGGAGGGTTACGCAGAGGTAGCCGTAGGGATGCTCGGTGCGGAAGGGGAGGCTCTCTGGAGCTGGCAGATCTCCATTACTTGGATGTGGCCTGTTACAGCAACAGAAAGACACTACCACATTTCTCTGCAATCTGCAACTGTCCCGGGGGCCTGGTGTAGCTCCAGCTGCAGTCCCGCAAATCAAAGCTCTGACTGCAACTGTCAGTCCTTTGCTGTCACTTACTATCACAAAGTTAACTTTTTAAAATGAGAAAGAGCTTCCAACTCTGGCACTAATGGAAATACTGAATACTTTTAATATATATATATTTGGAAAGTATTTGAAAAAAGTGTTTTGTCTTTTTTTATACAACTTTTAGCCAAATAGAAGTATTCTGATTATTACTTCTGTGGATACCTGTCCACTTGTAAATAAACTCATATATTCAGGTACATGAACCTGAAGAAAAAAATAATAAAGACTGTTCACTGGCTATGCGCTTTGCTAGCTGTTGATTCCTTTGTACGTAAGAGGTAACTGTTCAAATGTGGGGTGGGGGTTTTTTTTATTTAATTGTTGTTCCTCTAAAGAAAGAAGAAGAAAAAAACTTTTGACTTTGTTTTCTCTTTTCTGAGTTAATACAAAGATTTTCTAACTTTTTACTGCAGAAATGGATAAATACCCGGTGCTATGTGAATTTGAGTTAAACTGGCCATAGCAGACACACCAGTTAGAATGCACTTTTCCTGTGGCACACAATGTATTTTCTCAGAAGGGACTTTCAAAGGACCATCATCTGTTTACATTTCTTCTTGTTGCCCCAAATAGTTTTGAATATTGAAATAACTTCCAAAAAATAGAGAAAGTCATGATCCATTACTGATGCGAAGAATCCTTACATTTAGGTATCTATGACAGGTTTGTACAAATACCATTTTAGAGATAGTTGAAATATTGGGCTTTCATACTTTGTAATGCTTTGATGTTACAATAAATATGCTGTTGCTATCTAGTCTAACCTCATTGTAGACCTGTAACTTCCTGTTTATGGTTATGTCATGAATTGCACTGGCCATTCAGCCAAATACTGACTGTTCAGCTGAAATATTCCGACTGTTACAATGTCCACAAAACATTAATTAAATGCACTTGTATCTGACTACCGTGGAGTATGTCAAATTATTCATGTAATAAAACCCTTGTGTATAACTTTTGCTGCTTGTTTATGTGAACTTTAGTTCTTTTACAGCTGTGAATGTCAGTCCATCAACCAAGGACCGACATGAGTCAAGGACAGCCTTTGCATTGACTTCATTACAAACAGGACCGAATTCCTTCCGTTTGATCAGAAGGCAGGTATTTAGACACCATAACGTGAGCTAAGACACCCAGGACAGGAATGCAGCCCTTGAATTTTATGTTTGGGCCCTGTGAATTTTAAGTGCAGCCTTTAGCTAGTGACTGTATGGTTTCCCACTTCCAGGCTCATGCTATAAAACTGGTCTTCCTGATGCATTAAGCTCGCAACACTTTTCCTATCCTGCTCTTGCCTGGCAGTGGAGGAGTAGCCTCCCTGTTCACAACTAGGAACACTCCTGATGATAGCAAAGCTTCGTTTGGATATGCCTTTCTCATGGTAAAGCTAATGAAGCTTTACCATGCAAGTTGGAGAGATATTCGTGAAACAGGGAGTAGCTTGTTGAAGAAAAAAAAAAAAAAAAAAGGGAAAATTATAAACTAGTACCATTTCTGTCCAAGTTCTCAGATCCCCTTCTAGCTTTGTTAGGTCATATTTAGATTTTCCTTTGGCTAATGCATTCCTACCCATTGCTGCAAAGCCACCTCCAGTATAAATAGCAAGGCTATTAAATTTAATGAGCAGTTCAATCACTCTTCTTTGGTTCGCATTTTCCTCCCTTCAAGCAACACCTCACCACACACATGCATACTCGGTCATCCATCTCTAGTAAAGAAGATCTCTCAACTCATCTGTTCTCTAAGCCAGAGGCAAAACAGCTCAGGCAAGGAGACCCTGCCCTGCTGCCCAACAAACATGTATCATCACTAACAGTCAGGCTTCTCCAAAGGGTCCCTTCCTGAACATGCATTTAATCCCGCAGATACCAGGCACTGCTGGAGTGAAGGATGCTCTTTGTAGCTTCTGTTGGAGGAGTCTGTTGACTTCGTAGCCCCACTCCTGCTGGGCAGGTACCCAAAGCTGTCTGACTTGTATCATTAGAGTAGTTAATCCTACGACTGATTCCTCTAGATATAAAAAGGAAGGGATTTGACATCATTGGCAAGGAAGTGTTTTAGTGGTATTTCAGATAAAATTCCACTAATTAAATGCCACTTTAAGAGATAATAATCTCTGCTGTAATTGATGTTTCTGAAGACAAGCACACAGACCGTTACAGTTCTCTTTATGCAAACAATGTTTTCTACTTCTGTACATTAAAGAAAAGGGACTGCATTTTAGCCCAATATTCCATACCTACATTCCCTTATCTCCCCTCCCATATAGGCTTTGTCTCTTTTTGAGACAGTTCCGAACATGACCTTAGGTGCATTTGGTTTAGAAATATTTCATATCCTAATGTACCTCATTTAGAAAATTTTGAGACATAATGATTACTTCTCTGTCTGCAACAATAACTTCCTCTAACCTCATTTCTTTTAGCTAAAATAATTCACTAAATTCAAATTTGAGCTTCAAATACTCTTGGCTGCAAGAAAACAGTTTTTGTTGAAATAGCCTGTACATTTTGAAAGGGGCCTACAAGAAAGCTGGAGAGGGACTTTTTACAAGGGCATGTGGTGATAGGACAAGGGGTAATGGCTTCAAACTGGAAGAGGGAAGACTTAGATGAGATATCAGGAAGCAATATTTCACTATGAGGGCGGTGAGGCACTGGAACAGGTTGCCCAGGGAGGTTGTTGATGCCCCATCCCTGGAAGTGTTCAAGGCCAGGCTGGATGGGGCTTTGAGCAGCCTGGTCCAGTGGGAGGGGTCCCTGCCCATGGCAGGGGGGTGGGAACTAGATTTAAGGTCCCTTCTAACCCAAACCATTCTATGATTCTATGATTTTGTACTTCAAATGTTGCTATAGTCTTTTTTTTTAATGTCAGTACCTTTGAGACCTGATTTCCAAATGTGGGGTTACAAAATCATTATGTTGTAATCTTCTGTGAGGTCCTAGTGTAAACCCGCTGCACCAAAAGCAACTTTTTAGCAATGAAATACCACTTAGAGAACACTAACATTATTTTGGTGCCCCTTAATTGAACACATTATTTTCTAGTTTATTTTCTTAAACTGCCATTTTTTTTCTCTCTCTCCCACCCACTCTTTTTTTATGATGCCAAGAAAAATATTTAGTTTATAAAAATTGCCATACTGGTTTGAAGACTAAGTTACATTTCTCTTTTTGGCTAACAAAATAAAAAGCAAACATTATGCTAAGATTTATGTTCTAAGTTTAGCTTTGGAGAGCAGAGAGAGAGAGAGAGAAAGAATCTGCACCTTCCTGAATTATATTTTCCTGCTTTATTCGCAGATGATACCACCACAAACAGATGCAGGTTTTCTTTCTTTTACATTTTTTGGGAAAGGAGAAGAGTTTTCAAACACATTTATTTCAGTGCAAGGCAAATGAGAAGCAAATTTCTTGTTACTCTTTTTCTCAGCTTTACCTTGGAGTTACTGCAGTACAGCATCTTGCTGTGAAACAAGACTACATTGATTTTTTGTCAGGTTGTAAAAACAACAAAAAGTCTTATGGACAGGGAGGAACCAATACCAAGGACTGGTTAAACGACCAAGCTTGTTTTTAACCAGCCTTATGGCATAGCTACAAGTGTCTCAATCTGACTCTGAGGATCACTGGTCCACCAAACTTTAACTTCATTTTTTTTTCAGTAATACGTGAACATTCCCTTTTGGCTGGAAGCACTTACTCTTCCTTCACAGACTTTTTAACTGTTAGCTTTGCAGGCTTTTTAGCTTTCCTTCATAATACTATAAGCAGCATTTTTAAAATATGTATTATAATATATAGAATATATGTAGAATAATATACATGCATGTGTGCAAAGGGGGGGGGAACTGTGCGTGTGTATATATATAGTTCAGAGACCCCTTTCACAAAATTAGTTTTCAAAATAAGAACATGCATAAAAAGGGAAAATAACCAGAAAACAATTATTTTTAGGAGAGATGAGATTAAACGTATGTGCAAGCTAAACCTGTATTACATAAAACTGTCACTGAAAGGAACTCAGCGCTCACCAGTTTTATTGAAACAGGTGGGAACTGTGCATTCTCGACAGCTGAAAATTTGTTAAGACCATCCACTGGAAGTGCAGCCTTATCCAGTGCTGACCTCTTGTGGTACGCAATGAATCTGCAGTGGCCAAAAATAGTCGGAAAAAGTCACCACCACGGCGATGCTGGAGAAATACCAGGAGGCTGGTCCTCCAGACCCAGACCGGGAACTCGAAGAACACATCCCAGAGGGCACAGACACACCCCCTTTAAATTGTCATTTTTAACTCTTGAGCACACAAAATCCTACATCTTACACAACACTGAAACATGGCAAATCTATCAGATTAAAAACAGTTCTCAATTTTGAGAAGGATTTATCTAAATTCTTCACAAAGCTTTAGGAACAGCTTTAGCTGGGAAGCACTAGAGTAACAGAAATCTCACCATTGATCCTTGCAGATCAGAGCTGTGTTTGTATCATTTTATCACAAATACCAAAATATTTAATTACGTACAAAGCATGGAGCATCCCCCTCTCGTTACTTGTGGTTGAGAGCATTTGATTAATTAATCTGCAGAAGCCAAGTCTCCTGTCTCACTTCTGATCTCTTTCTTGTTGCCCTGTTTCCCACCAGCATGGTATAACACAACAACTGTCACAGTGAGGCATATATGCTCTACATCTCCATTATTCACTCCTCTAAGCGCTTGTCCATACTGCTCAAATCAATTCACCCATTCTATTTAGCCTCCAGAGGATCAGAAAATGAGTCAGTAAGTGGAAAACCAAATACTTCCAATAGCGTCCCTCAGCGGTAAGCCCATTTAAGATCAGAGGAAGCAGGTACTACTAGCTCTGCCAGGAGTGACCTGTCAAAGCCTGAGGGCTGTGACAAGGCGGATGGGACTAATCACATTCTCATCCCACTCAGAAGTCCAGCTGCATTAGAAACCCCTTCATGTTGTTACAACTATATCTACCCCACCTGACCTGCTTCCTACTCCCCAGGATACACCTCACCGACTCGCCAGCCGATGCAGGGCATCCCCTACCCTCAAAGCAGCAAGGCTCTCACTAACACTGGCCGTACAAGCACTCAGTAAAAAGGGTGCTCTAGGTCCTACCTCAGAAGAGGGAACAAATTCATTCCTGCAGCCATGCTCTTTTAGCACTGTCAGAAAAAGCACTATGTACAAAGTCGGCCTTCCCAGTGCACCCTCAGAAATGGCAGCGCACTGAGGATGCCTTCATCTTCCCACACAGCTGGAGCTGCTACTCAAACACAAACACGAGAGTCCTTCTAGCTAAAGCTCCTGTGCTTTAAAGTCTCACCCTCAGAGCTAGCAGAGAGCAAGCCACCCCCAGAAATCACTGCCAGACATGCTTTTTACCCATTTTTAGGCCATCAACACACTTTCTAGCCATCCTAGAGCAGAAACTGGCTCTTTATTTTTGCTCCTCTTTATTTTTCCCCTCTTTTCTGTTCCTTGCAGGTTCCTTGCTCTGGTGTATATTAGTATCACTGTCGTCATTTCCCATCATGCCTGAGGTATGATGTTTGTAAAGTGGTGACTCACGTAACCAAGTTTAGCCTGAGCTTTTAGCTAGGACTGACCAGGCTTTCTGAAGTGCCGTAGTGCGGAGGCTTCAGTTAGGAGACTCAAATGATGTCCTTGTTAGAAAGGGCTGCTTCCTTCCTTCTGGTCACGGACCTCTTGACCTGTGAAACCAAACAGGATACAGAATAAGGGAAGGCAGGAGGAAGGAAAATGGTTTTTACTTCCACAGCTTTGGTAAAAATCTGGAATTTCCAAAAATATCTGGAAAATCCCACTCCCAGGCTGCTTCTTTCTTGGGTTCCCTTTTCTTTAAGTGCTTACATTTTCTCCCATAATGGTGGTCAGGAGTTTTGGCATTTCAAGCTGAACTCATGCCTTGTGGCTCGCTATGCAGGGTGATTTTCAGACCTCATCCCTCTGCCAGCTCTGTTGCTTCCCAAAGTCAGCAGCAAAATGAGAAGTACAGTCTCTCACTGAAGATGTTTCATATTTAGAATTGGCACTCGATAAAGATGTATCCTGCGCTGCACTGCTACAAGACATGTGGAGGGAGGCAGACCTGGTGTAGTGTCAGGGCAGGGGAACTAAAAAGCTATCAGAGGAAAGCAAGATGAAAGTGGAAGGGAAATGAAGTAAGTGGGTGATAAAATAATTCTGTTATATAGAGAGAAAGCCAGAAGGATCAAAGGATCTCTTTTATTTGCATTTTATCCTCACTTCTGTTCCTTGCAGTTTCCTTCCTCTGCTGTATATTATTATCACCTCTATTATAAAACTTTCTGGTTGCTTGCAATTATCCCCCCTTTAATCTCATGCTAGGCTCTTCCCCTTTGATCCATTGCAGTACACGCCTCCTTGCCATATGACTGATTGTGTGATTGCTGCATGTATATGTAAAAACATAATTTTTTTTCAATCTAATTTCCCCATTCTGTCTCCAGTTTAAGTCTATAAAGTCTAGGCAAAGTTGTGTGTCCTTCACAAAATCGTTTCTGCTTATCTCAGGGTGGATTCAGCCCCCAATAAAAATATTTCAAACGGAAAGCTCCCTCTAACATGTTTGTTTTCTTCTTGCAAGTAAGTTACAGTTATAATTTCAAACAATAAAAGAACACGAGCTACAGAGAGGGACACCTAATTATGCCCTTCATTGCAATGCTGAGTTCAATGAGACGAGACAAACCTGTCACTGGCAGATCCTTGATTCTTTCTCTTCAACTTAGTAAAAAAAACAAACACTCACCTCCTCCTGCTGCTCCCTCCTTCCTACCAGCCTCTCCTGGGACCAGAGCTTGCCCAGTCCCCTGTCTTTGCAAACCGGGCTTGACACCAGGGCTGAGATATACTGAAGAATGCTGGGACCTAAGGGCTAGGAGAAGAGCCCTGAGATGACAGGGAACAGGGCAGAGGCAGTCGGGAAGTCGATAGGGAAGATGCTCCTTCTCCAAAGGACAAGCCACTGGTGGGGAACAGGAGGCAAAGCAGATCTGCCCAGCCCAGCCTGGCCCCATCCCTCTGCGGAGGGCAGCTCCCCACTCCTGGGCAGCCACTGTCTTATGGGCCTAACAACAGGCAAGACCAGGAGAAGCCCTATTCTCTGTTTTCTCACTGGTTTTAGGTCTTTTATCATTTTTTTTAAAATTTTTTTTTCAGCTGTGCTCTAGTCTTCTGAGTGTATGAAACATGCTGACCCTGGCTGGCAAGGAAGTCTCATCTTCATTCTTCTTCAAAGGGAACACTGAAGGAACAGTGTATGGATGGTCTGAAGTAGTCAACTGCATTCCTTACTGCTATAAAAAGTGTCAAAAAATACCAAAGCCCACATAATATTTAAGCAGTTTGTAGCACGAATATCGTTAACTAAACCCTTTAATTTGAAAAGGAACATGATTGAAATTTGCTTCCTTACCTCGTTCACCCAGGCTGAATGAATTCCTGTCAAACAGCTACAACAAGCACCCTGATATCTCAGGAAAAAAAAAGAACCACAGAAAGGAGCTAAGAGAACACCGAAACTGTAACTCTCATCCTGGCCTACACAAATCTTCCACAAAGCAACACATCTTCCAGAAAAAGCAAGCTTTTATTCTCCTTGGCTATAAAGAGCACCTGCTCCTCATGTCCTCCAGAGTATGAGTTCCCCTTCCAGATCCATTCCCCCTTACTCCTTGCCTTCCACATCCACAGTTACAAACTTCTATCCACCACCAACACCATCCCATTTTCACTATCACCTTTCTTGTGAAGATAAGAGCTATTTGAGATTTAAAAAGAGCAACAAGTGACTTCATTTTGTTTTCCTTCACGTGAGTTTTGTACTAATAACCACTAAACAAAGGATCTGCAGAGATGGGAATGACAAAATATATTTAGATTTTTTTGCTTTAAGCTCTTGCACATGCAGCATTGTCCCTCTGGAATTAAATGGGACTACGGCTGTTTCTTATGTCGCTCTGCATTCAAATAAATCCACTAGTAATTGCACAAGATGCAGCATCTCATTTTCTAGTATTCTTTGATCACAACATGACCTTGAACATCTTCCCACTGCCACCTTCACAGACTACACTGCAGAAACACAAAGGATTTGCACATATTATTGAGTTAAAAGAGAGACCTCGAGATCTTGCTATGTCACACCCTTCACACACCCTACTCTCCTCAGCACACTGGCACGTCTCTGAAGATGCAGCACAGCTTTCGTTTTCTCTTTTTAAAATCTCAAACAACGGCGAGTTTATTGATACCCCCTGTGCTCTACCCTGGTGATTAATTACATTCCCCTCTCAGAAATATACTTTACTTGATATCTTTTCAGAGGTTCTAACATCAAGAGCAAGAAACTGGACCTTGCTATGCAGAACTGAAAAGCCCTGCGCTAAAACACCTATTGCAGCTGTGAGTATCAACACCCACTCACCATGTTGCCTTTTTCAACCTTCTCTTCAGTAAGGTGCATTAGTCAGGCTCCTGAAATAAGCACCTTCAGGGCCTATTTTCCGTTCTCGTGGTCCTCCTTTGAACTCAAGCCAGCCTGTGCCTTCCCAAAACATTAACAACTGTGGTAATAAATATATCTGATAAGACTTCACAGAACATTAACATCAGCAAGCCAACAAATGGCTAAAAGTGTTGGAAAGCATTAGATGCGGGGGATACGTAACAGACCGTGGAGTCCCTTTAAAACCTCCAAAGGGCAGCTGCCCTCCTGGGGAGTGGTGGATGGGCACAGCTGACTCACAGGACTGGATGCCCAGCTCAGAGACTTCAAAGGCTTCCAGCCTGGGAGGGGACTAGGTTGTTTGTCTTGGTGATTCAAGTCACCATCCCTGGAGGTATTTAAAAGATGCAGGTGTGGTGCTTAGCGCCATGGTTTAGTGGTGGACTTGGCAGTGCTGGGTTAACAGCTGGACTCAATGGTCTTAAAGGTCTTTTCCAACTAAACGATTCTATGATTCTTATGATCTACTTGAAGTAATAAAGAAAGTAGTGGTCTCTGTTGGTTTATTTTTGCTGGGTAGTGGTGTTCTGATTGCCTAGGCTTTAGGAGAGAAATAACGTTATGTATGCATCGCTACTGAATTAATAGTGATAGCAGTGATCTTAGGCTGGTTAAGAGGTATGACGCATGGTCTCTGATGTGGTGATGTGTCTGACATTCATGAAGGGGAGATACAGGAGGGGTAACTTCCGATGTTGCTCCCATGAGACGTGGGCCCTGGGGTTCTCCGTTCAGTCTCTCCTGCGTTAGCAGTACAAAGCAGAAGGGCTCTCACAGGCCATTCTGTCAGTTCAGATTTCCTGGGGTGTCAGAACTGCACAGGCAGCCTCCTGCTGCCAGGAGCCCAGCGTTGCAGTGTGCAGGGAAATCCCTCAGTGACCTGCTCTCCTAGGGTAAGCTGGACTCCATTTCCCCGAGTGTGGTGTCCCCCGTCATAAGCGGATAGAAGCGGACCACTAGATACAGAGGTCTGTCTCAGGTTTTGATGTTTTCTCTTCTGATCTTAAGGTGTGATCTTCAGTCTGTGTGGTGCATGTTTCATCAGGAATCAGGTTTCAGTAGCATATGTAAGGGATTTTCTTTTTTCACAGCCTGGAGGCTCAAGGTTGTGCTGGGTCTGTTCAGATGCTGTTTTCTCTCAGATTCCCACAGCCTGTATTCCATCTAGAAGGACTTCAGAACATTGCAGATACACAAAGGCTATCCACCATCTCAGTGAACTTTATCTTAACCACCCAGCAAACTACACAGCAAGCTCTGGTGGGAAGTGAATTGTACAGTATGCCTAGTTAAATCTGCAACGGGGATATAGACACACAGGCTGTAATTATCCAAGTGGAAGCTGGCCAGAGCACAGGGCCGTGACTTCTCCCTGTTACTCCAGATTACTTCTGGGGGAAGGGGAGAGTGCGCTGGCAACCGCAATCCCACAATGCAGAAAGGAGATTCTGCAGTGTGTATTGTTCACCTGCTGACTTCAAACACTGTGTCAAAGCACAGATACGAGGGCTAAGGTGGAGAAGGATGCACACTTCCTGTTTCAGAGGAAACACTTGGTTACCATAGCTCTTCATCCAGACAGACAGGAAGAATTATTGAATTCTCATTGTAGGGGTCATAACTGCAGGTGTCACTGGGAAATTCAGAGCAGCTGTCTTAAGGCATAGACAAAGACAGTGAAATTAGAAAAGCGGTACCTCCGACTGAAGTACAGTCAGCAGTGAGGTTATCTGAACGGGAACTGATATTCCTAATGACTTGTGACAGAGGATGAAAATACAGTTTTTATATTGTGAAAGCTGCAGCACTGAGGACTTCGGCTTCAATTTCACAGTAACACTTCCCCACCATTCGGTCTACTTCAAACTAAATTGGCTTCCTGGAATTTCTGAATGGCATCCTTCAACCTCAGCCCTTCTTCTGAGGCGTCAGTTGTATTCTGAGCTGATGCAGACCTTGCGGCTGTGCTGATTTCCTTCTTTCACAACAGAACTGTTCTTCTGCTTGTGCTGCAGATAACAAGAACTTGGTTACTGGAGGGGAAGATCAACATCACAGAATCAAGCTGGAAGTGACATTTCTGTCTAGGAAAACTATGCTAGAGATTAATCCAGTTATAGTAGTCCTGTTCAGTAAACATTCAAACACTTTATTTTCTGACCAAACTTTGAAGAGTTGAGCCTGGGTGCCCCTAGTCTGTATTAAGAGCTGTAAATAAGTGGATAATTGTCAAAATACGTTAAATTTTACAGTTGCTTTAAAACTCGCACCAAAACACTTTTTATTGGAGAATGTAACTATGAAGAAGGTAATAATTTTATTTCCTAGAAAAATTATGTACTTGATCAGTGAATCAATCATCTTAATTCAAGCATGGCTTGCTGAAACACACTGGAAACAAACTGAACCAGTTTGTTAGTAACCTGTTTTTGCCTAAGCTCCACGAGACATTTCTGTGAGATGTAATCTGAGATACTTAATCCTTTTTCCTCTGCGGGATGGTTCTTCTTGTAATTTTTTTTTTCCCTTAATACACTCTATTCTTTGGCTGGAATGGAACATTGCACTAGGAGAACTGTGACTGTGTTGAACGGGGTAGATCCCGAGGTCTATAAAGCAGAAGCACTAGAATTACCTGTGAGCATGCAGCCCCATGTGAAACAATGCCAAAATTAACTGGTTTGAATTGCAAAATGCCAAAATGAAACTTTTTCACATGACAACATTTCTCAATATTTCACTGGAGTGTTAGTTGTGGTCTTATTTCTCAGTTTTTATCCTGAACTTGAGACAAAAACATAGTGTTGAAATATCAGAACTTAAATGTGCTGATTTCTTACTTATTCAGCAAAACACCTGCAATTTTCATTGAGGTCAGCTCAAATCGAAGTTTCTAAAAAGAATGATAACTACAACAGCAACAAAGCTCTACCCCTGATGCTGGATTGTGCAGCCAAGCAGTAGGGTGGAAGACATCATGTCTCCTGTAACATGCCCCGCTAGGAAGCAACCTTCCCTGTTACAGACCTAGGATTGCGCGTATGCTTTCTTTGAGCACTGACGGAGCACGTAAAGGGATGACATACTGCAGTGTATTCGTGCTGGCCTCGTCTTACAGCGCGTTCAGAGGTGCAGTCCCCACTTACGCAACACGCTGTGCAGACTGAGAGCTTGTTGCCTGGGAGTTGGAATATGCGTGGGGTTGAAGGGTGCTCTCTACTGAGAAAACAGGCTGCTGTGGCCAGCCCAAAGGGCCCCCTCAAACCAGCACTGCTCAGACTGCAACAAGTGCAGATCACAACGCTTCCTTCGTAAGAAACCTTCCCGGTGTGGAAAGGCTGTGTCTTGAACCAGACAGGAAATGTGGCTTGCTTAAACCAGCTTGGCTTCAGCACCGTGAAGGCCAGCACGCATGTAAACCATTTCTGAGGATATTATAATCACTCCCTGGCAGGTTATAGCAGGCAGAGAATTCTGCCTTGTCAACTGAGCAAATGACTATTTCTGAGGACAGGCCACCAGATGTTTTGTGTCACCTAGTTTCTGATTTTAAAACAGACTTTTTAAAATCTGGCAAAGATGTCTGGTGGCAACTTCTTTGATCTGTCCCTGTTAAAACACAATTCAATTTGATTAATTAAATCTACATGGAAGGCAAAGTATGCTGTGAGAGGGCAAGTGACGGTCCAGATTAATGGAACTTGGGTTAGATGTTTTTTGAGGTAATCACAATTATTACTCTGAAAACACTTCTATTCCATTATTTGTGCCATCCATATAACTCACATCTTTGTGCAATTCTCTGGTTGCCTGAGGGAGGTAAAACAGGAGGCACCCTTTTGTTGATCCCACTTTTAGAAAGGCTGGTGCTTGTTGGCCTGCTGTGAAGATAAACTTCTGAGCCCTTCTAGTGCTCTTCATTATACCTCAATAGCTGGATCTTACTTTTGGCACAAGCTGAAGTAGGAAATTGAAGAATGGGCTTGTAGGGACAGCAGCCACAGGAAAAGAACAGACAGAAGATAAGACGGTCTGTGCTCATCATAGAGCTGTGCTTAGATGCAGTGGAGATGTTTTATCTTAAGCTGGCAATGATTTCTGCTTCTTTGATCTACCAATGTACAGTTGAGGGAACTGTAACAAGAGAGGCTTCAAAATTGGAGGAATTTTAACACAGTATTTTCTAAAGTACCTTAAAGTTATCTAAGAGACGTGATCAGACAGTCCCTGGCATGGAAGGCAAAAGGATTAGAAAGTAGCGGACAGCTAATAAGCATCTGGTGTGGAGAAAAAGGGAGGAAGAAGAGGAACTTCCCAATGGATTAAAAAAAAAAAAAAAAAAAGGAGGGGAAACCAGTGAAATGTTTGGCTTGGCTGGCAACATAAATGAGTGGAGTGGAGGCAAAGAGTTTTTAAAGGTCTTCCCAATAAACTCCATAAAGCACTGCCACAAAACACAGCACCATAAAACAGGCACACAAGCGCTTTGCTGAAGGTGTCTTAAAATGTTCTTCTGTCCTTTCCTTTCTTCAACCTTTCTGTACTTGTTGTTAACCCCAGCCAGCAACTAAGCATCACACAGCCGCTCACTCACTTGCCCCCCTGGTGGGATGGGTGAGAGAATCGGAAGGGTAAAAGTGAGAAAATTCGTGGGTTGAGATAAAGACAGTTTAATAGGTAGACCAAAAGCCACACATGCAAGCAAAGCAAAACAAGGAATTCATTCACTGCTTCCCATCAGCAGGCAGGTGTTCAGCCATCCCCAGGAAAGCAGGGCTCCATCATGCTTAATGGTTATTTGGGAAGACAAATGCTGTAACTACAAATGCATCTCCTTTCTTCTTCTTTCCCCAGCTTTAGATGCTGAGCATGATGTCATATATGGTGTAGGATGTCCCTCTGGTCAGCTGGGGTCAGCTGTCCCAGCTGTGTCACCTCCCAACCTCTTGTGCACCCCCAGCCTACTCACTGGTGGGGTGGTAAGAGAAGCAGAAAAGGCCTTGACTCTGTGTAAACACTGTTCAGCAATAACGAAAACATCCCTGTATTATCGACACTGTTTCCAGCATAATCCAAAACACAGCACCACAGTAGCTACTGTGAAGAAAATCAACTCTACCCCAGCCAAAACCAGCACAGTCTTCCTTTAGCCATTCTCTATAGCTGTCAGCTACGCTGCTGTGCCCTGTAGTTCAGCCCTCTACCATGTTCGTGTCTTCTCCTCTTGCCCCACTCCTTACAACTTGTAAGAGTCCACAGAAACAGTCTGACAAGTTCAGCCCATCAGCCTTTTAAAAGTGGGATGGAAGAGGTTACTAGTGTTTAAAATGGGGGTTATTCCAAGGGGCTGGTGGCTTGGGCATTTAACGTAAAGGAGTGCTGTATTTTTGTAAAGGACAGAAGGTATCAACTCAGGCCTGAAAGCCAAGAAGTAAGCAAATAAAAAAGATAAACGAAGGACAAGTTCTATCACTTTGTTTCTTTCAATTCAGCGCCTAAAAGACTAATTTCACCACACCAAATACAAGCTGTGGCAAGTACCCCAGGAACTGAGAAAAAGGAGAAACAGGGATGTTTTGTTTTAGAAGTGGTTTTCATGTTAAATTCCAAAGATGAAGTGCATTTTTAGCTACTTATTAGCGTTAAAAATACACTATACAAAAATCCACTTGAATTTTCCGTAAGATTTCATTTAAGTTCACATACAGATTTTTCGACTATTCTCCTATTTAATTAGTGGAATTGTTTGGGGAAATCTAACCCTTTTTCTGTGTTCCACAGTTCTGATGAAAGGCTGAAATAAACAGGGAAATACACAGTTATGTGGCTGTAGACTTGTGTAGGTCAGAGGCTTTTGACACACCAGCAAGCACAGAAAGCCCTCCACTTAGGAGCAATGCAAAAGCAGCGACAGCTCATTTCAGAAGCACTGCAGATTTCTTTGGGTCAAGCCAGGGTGCCGCAGCTGTAAGATAAAGGGTAGGATCAATAGGATCAACAAGCATTTCAAAAGCGGATTGTCCTCCTCCATACTGATAAGGAAAACCTAGAACCTGTGAAAGCCAATTTACAAAAGCACAATGGCTGGAGTTGTTTGAGGAGCCATTCTCACTGAAACGATGCACAGCTACCGCCGCTTCAAGGGAGCTGGGAGCACACGCTGGCATCACTTTTGGTGAAAAAATGATTTCTCAAAGTCACTTAGCTCTTCTCTTTGTGCCCTCGCGTTAAGTCTGTACTTCTAATTACTGTATTTAAGCACCCTAGTACCACTGAAAATTGAATACCCAAATCCCAGAGGTACCTTTGCAAATTTCAAACTCATAAAACAAAGGAGTATATGAATGCAGTGCACTATCTCTGCAAGTCTGGATTAGCACATCCCGATTCCACACACATCCAACTTTGTGCTGCAAATAGCTCTCCTCCTTTATTGTACGCACGCATATAAGCTTTACCTGAACATCCATGTCTTTCCCACATTAAAAATGACCTGTCTTAAGTATGTAGCGGGTAAGCTTGTAACTTGATTTTAAAGGCTTCTCAACTGCATAACCCATCTGCTCTTCCACAGACAGCTGTTTCAGGGTATAAGACTACTGCTCTGATGAAGCTTCAAGTCAGCAAGACACTCACTCCAGTGACAGTCTCTGTGATTTAAACACCCCAGATATCCATACAGCTGAACAGGAGGAGAGAGGAGCAAAAACCTCACGGATTTTAAAGCAGAGCTGCTTTAGAAGCAAGGACTTGCGTTCGCTGTCTTGTTTTTAAGGAAGGCACATAGGTCCCCTTGTGTTTCCAAGCTTAACTGGACTTCACTGTCTTAAGATGTGAATCGGCCAAATTAAAAGTGCTTGGACTTAACTGCATAGACAGCCTTCTTGCCTGAACAAACATCATCCAACCCTAAATGTGGTCTTAACCCTGCAAAACTGCCAGTAATTGCTTTCAGTCTTAGCTGACATAATAGCTCGGGATGAAGTATTGCCTGGCTTTTCCCTGATTCTCTACTCAGGCTACTTGGTAAAAGGGCAGCACCAGGTGAGGCCTCTACTTTGTCAGGTCTTTTTTCCATTCCCTATTTCTGCTCTTATTATCACAAAGCCATATTCTCTAGCACTGAAGGAACACACTCTTTCCTACAAAATGACTGTGGTAAGTGGAAACTTTGCAAGTAACCTAAATAGATGACCACAGACATTATTTAGGGAGAACCCAGGGTGTGTGGGGTTTGGGGAGGGAGAGGAAGGGAAGCTGGCATTTATTTTGTTCTTTTACAATTGCCGTATCCCTAAGGTTAGTGGCTGAATAGCTGAAGCAGCGTGCTGAAGGAGACAGGTTCCTGACATCTCACTTCTTCAAGCTGATGTTGGTCTCTCACAAACGCTCGCAGGCTTAGCAGTAATGTCTGAGGCGTGAACACACCCAGCTCACACAACACCCACTGCCAGAGGTTACAGACTTCTACTAGGAGAAGAAAATACAAATTTTATCCAGCTTCCTTCTCCCTTTACTTTGGAGTTATATCCTAGAGGAAACACACATTTTTCTGACAAAAACTACTCAGATATATCTGGTGCAGCTGAAACGTGATAAAAATCTGTATTTTGTTACTTCTTAAAATCACTATATACATTCAATAAAGAAACCAAGCAAGCAGATACATGCATCCTACATGTTCCACTGGCTTGAGATCCTCCTAACAGATTCTGTGTAGGACCAGGACCATTACACAGGAAAGGTGTAGGACACGCAAGTACGTAATGAAGCTGAGATTTGCGGCAGTGCTTCATACTAGTTACCTGATTATCAAAAGCTGAAACAGCAAGACTGTGAATCTATGGCCCTGAAAGTTAATAAAAAAGATTTGTATCCCAAGATCTCCAATTGCTTGCCCTGACTGCTTCACCTTACCATTTGCTCCTCAGCTTCCCAAGTGAAAACAGGGAACTGCCTCCTTTATATATTTCAGTTACATGTGTATTAGCAACCCAAACAGGTCCAGTGCCTGTCCTCTGACTCTACGGGCCAGTGGCACTGCCCAGCTTGTGTCCATGTGGCAGCATTCTCCTTCCCTCCTAAAACAAGTCCCCACACTGCCTACTGGGAATGGTTTCTGGCTTGTGCCTGGGCATTGCCTGAAGAGTACTGGCTGCAGGGATGACAGCCATCCCAAGAGGCACACTATCAGCACAAACAGTCACATATCAGTGACCACCTGTGCCCTGTTTAGCTCCTTATTTTTGTTATTCCAGAAAAAGGGAAAGCGCTTTTCATATTTTCTTATTAAAGAGAACAAAGTTATGAAATACTATTTCTTCAAATACAGACCTACAGGCAAATGTGCAACAGTAAAGCAGAGTATGGAGTGCTGTGGGGACGCAATGAACAAGTCCTTCCAAAAACATGCAACAGCACAATCTGCATTTTAGGAGTTTTTAGACCATGATTTTAGGAACAACTAAAAAAACCCCAAAGTAACCACGCCTGGCAGCCTAACTCTTATTTACTGGGAAATGTAAAATAAACTCTGGAGGCAATGTTATGTTCTTAAAGAGTCACTGTCAAATTAAAAACAATAGGAAAAAACACTTGCATTGCAAACCTATTTGTCTCCTGGTGTTGTATGTCACACAAACTGCAAACCAGATGCTATTAGCAATATTTTTTTCTTTTGCCTGGTGTGCTGGCAATCTTCGGGGCTATTTTGGTGGATCTTCCGCGCAGCAACAGGAAGGAGAAAACATTTTTGAAAGTGTGATTGTAAAACCACAAAATACTAGCTTGGGAACTTGGCCACTTGTCCCTGAAGCTGCCCTTATTTCAAACCAAAAGTAACCCAGCAAACATGCACTAAACCTTCTAGATTCCCCACCCTTACCAGTCACCGTTTCCTAAGCTATAGACAACCTTAAAACAGTCTTTAAAAAAACTGTTGCTGCTGGATGGGCTGTGCTACTCTGTAAATAAAGAGGTTATTCCCTCGTCTATATCCAGAATCCTTAAACCTATTTCCTTATCTCTTTTTTCCATAAGACAAACAGAACAAAGGAAACTTCTGCCCTTCTAACTTCTGGCTTTGTTAGCGCCTGCTCTCTGGTCTGCCGAAGCGAAGCGTATTGATCTCTGGTGGGGCAAGCCATCCTCTCGCAGCGCCCAGCTGCCCTGTTCTCTCTCTGCCCTCAGGCAAAACTCTCCCCTGGCAAATCAATATTGTATCCTGGAGCCTGCTTTTCCCTGGGGAACGCAGGCTGCCTGCCTCCACCCGCGCAGCTCAGCACACAGGCTGCTTTCAGGGGGAGGAAATTAATGCAGCAGCCCCTGTCCGGCTCAAGAGCTACACCAGGCTGGGCTGCCCCAGCAGCAGGCAGGACTTGGGAGGTGTCTACCAGGTCATCACTGCTCCTCGGGCACTGGGATACTGCTCACAGTCTGCAGAACCTTCCCAGATGTCACAGGCAGGTTAAAATGGAGAAACAGCCATCCTGATCAGATCTAAATGGGAAGAGAGGTATTTTGGAATGAACAGACTATCTCAATGGAAATTAGTATTTTAGTCAAATCATGGGTTAAGAGCTGTGCCCTTCGCTTAGGCCCCTGCACAATTGTGCGAGGATGCAGTCTTTAATTACATGTGATGTTCTAAGGTGGGTTTTTTCCTGTGGGATTCTGGCATCATTTGGTGAGCAGAAGAGCCAGTGACCACTTGGTGAGCGCCTGGTCAATAATTTGATTTCTCCTCTGTTCTGCCTGTGCTTGTATGTCCTTATATGCCCAATGTTGTCCTAACTCTGCTCTGCACAGAGAATTATTCATTGATGTTGCTCAGGGGCTCAGATGGCACAGTAACTCACCAACATATTAACGTATATGTTGTTAAACGCCTTTTGGAGTTAAGTGGCAAGTTTTCACACCATCATTACTACTCAAGTGATGAGAGACTCGGGGCACAGTTATAGGAAAACTTTCTTCCCACAGCAAAAGCAGTTGAAGACGTTTCCTTTCTCTCAGCCCCCATCTCCACCTGCCCAGTCCCGCTCCCGCAGCACAGTTCTCTGCCTCCATAGTAGCACTGATGCAATCATTTATGAGATTGGCCTCTAAATCATCTGCACTGCAGGCTCACAAAGGGTTGCATTAGTGCATTTGGGGAGCTGGTAGCTGCTGCACAGAAGCATGGAACAGCACACTGGCAGATGTGATGTGGGGAAACAGAATCTAGCTTTAATATCACAGAAATTTTTAATTTAACTAAAGCTTAACGCTGGTAAAGAATATGAACAAGGGACACACTGCTTTGTATTCTCAGTCTGAGACACCTCCAACTTCTGTTTTGCTTACTGCTTCAGAGTATTTAGCAATTTTTTGGCACTTTCTTTATTGGGAGTAGAAGTCTGATGATGTCAGCTGTAGCTGTGACAGCCCAGGCTGGACACCCGAGCAATGGAGCACATACCTGCAGTGGCCAGCATGCTGGAGTTCAAGCTGCTGCCCAGCATTGTGTAGCAGCTCCATCACGCAGGCAAAGAGAGACTGCAGTTCTGCTACGTGACGTTTAACCACCTTGCTCCTGGGACCATTCCATCTCCCTTGGACTTCTGCCACGCTGCTCACTAGACGTGTTCCAGTTTCCGCAAAACTGAAACGGGAGACAGATGGGTAACATCCCCCTTCAGTGCCCAGCTACAACTCATGCCCTCAGCACCATCCACCTCACGCACTGAGGAAGAGAGGCATCCTGTGGAAAAAAACCACACCATCATGCCATTGAAACCTGCAACATGATGAATATATGCAGGGGGAGGATAAATTTTAAGAACGAGTCCTGCAGCATAATTTTGCAGGTTGTATTTAGAGCAAAGAAAGGACACGCAGCCCACCATCTGAAATCATCTGTTACTGCACGATCATTAGGAGGATTGATGAACTCTGTCCCTCCACAACATGCCCTTCTGCCGTTTGAGCTGGAGGATTAACCTCTATCAGTGGCAAATTGCCATCTTTTAAACAGACGAGCGGCACAGGGATGTGACGGTTTCTCACTGTTATTTGTTGACAGCAGAGGAATAGCAAACCGCGGGTGCAGCTCCACATTTCCAGCCCAGCTGGTCTACCCTATTCCCCTCAGCTCTGCACCAGTCACCAACCCCTCCACCATTCTGCTTCCTTGCCCTGGTTTTGGACAAGATTAGCAGAGGGCAGCAGAAAGGATGAGGAGAGACTGACCAAGGCTGCGCTCCAGCAGTAGCCGGCCCTGGGGCCACCTCGGCTGCCTGGTCAGTCAGCACCCTGCGGGGCAATGGGCCCTCCTCCACCTTTGGGAGGGGAATGGCAGCTGATGAGGAGCAGATTTGCTGCCTTTGCTCTTCCGGGCAAACCTTACGTTCCTCCCCTTCAAGCCAGGGTGTTTCTTTCTCTTTGCCTCGCTCAGGAACCCCGTCTTTCCCTCTGGCTTCTCCCTCTGCCTTCCCATCCACGCCAGCTCCCTCCCCGCCGGCTGCACACCCCAACTCCGGTCCTTCCAGCTGCTGAAGGAGGAGAATTGCAGCACCATCAGCCCACAAACACATCCCGCCCGACCTCTCTTTCTTTTCCCAACCGCCACAGCCGCCCCTTCCAGCCCCCGCCACTCCGCCCGCCATTCCCTCAGCGCCGCCTCCCCTTAGCGCCTCATCTCTCCCCCCGGCCCCCCTTAAGTACAATTCCTCCTCTTTCAAGCCAGAAAAAACACCCCACCAACTCCGCCCGCCGCCGCTTGGTTATTAAAAATAATACAGCAAGTGGTGCGCTGACTAAATTCGGACGATGATTTTTATTTTGTTTGCCCCGCAAAACAGCACTGCGTGGCGCGAAAGAAACCCCATGACGCTGCGTTTTGGGTTGGCTTCTCCCGAGTTTCTCTCAGCCCCTCAGCGGTACGGGACGGGGAGGCGGGGGACGGCGGGCGCGGCGGGGCCGGGGGCGGGAATCCGCTGAGGGGACTCGCGTTTCCATGGCGGCAGCGGCCGTTAAGTCGGCTCGGCGCCCTCTTTCCCGCTGCTGGGCGGGAGAGGGCGGGAACGACGGCGGGTCGACCCGACCCTGTCATCCTCCCCTTCCCCCCCCGCCCCGGTGGCCTCTCAGAGGAGCCAGGAGGGAAAACGTGAGGGAAAAGACACGATAGGGGCAAATCTTTGTTTTTCAGCCCAGAGGATCCGCCGTTAGCCCACACGGAAGCTCTGGGAGGGCGCAGGCCTGAGGGCTGCGCCCCAATTTCCAACCCAGCAGTTTTCCCCATCTCCAGATAGACTTGCTTTTTCCAAGGGGAGGTAGGTTTTCCCCAGGAGATTTCCATGTCCACATGGAAAACATGTTGGTGGCTTCCCAGGACCTGCTGTGGAGTCAGGCACCAGAAATGTAAAATGTCAGCCAACACATAAGCATGTGCCGCATCAGGGAGAGGGTCTGTGGCCTTTGTCTTAGCCACTTTTGGGAATGCTGCTTTCCAGGACAGTCTTTTCCAAGCACAGAACAATACTGCAGTCTAAACCATTCATATTTTTACTAAAATATGTGTATTTCATGGAAAACTTGGTGATT
The DNA here is from genome assembly GCF_964199755.1 of Larus michahellis. Taxonomy (NCBI): domain Eukaryota; kingdom Metazoa; phylum Chordata; class Aves; order Charadriiformes; family Laridae; genus Larus; species Larus michahellis. The sequence continues at coordinate 137,938,110 of NC_133897.1, read as the reverse complement.
AGTATCTTTTCAAATGTCCCTCTGATGAGCAGTGGGAGGATGACGTTACAGTCAAATTGATCTGAAGCAAAAATCATTATTCAAGGATATTTCTATTTTTTTATACATAAGCAACATTTCAGTCACAAGTAAGACCAGAAACTCGAGCAGCAGTGGTATCTCAACCCTGCTTATTTTGCTCGCAATTTTGGTACTGAAACCTTGCATGAAAATGGAGAACAAAATGTTCTTACAAACACCAGTGTTGTTGAAATTACATATGACATCATTTAACTTTAAAAAATCAAGACCATTAAATATAGGCATCAACAGTGTACTGCTAGCGTGTGCGTAACTGCATACATTATGTCATTTCTTATTTCAGGAAACTTAAAGAAATCCACTGCTTCCAAAATGATTCACTCCTCCAGCCTGGCACCCAGTTTCAAGTGAGTAGTGCAGAAGAGTAACACATCCTACACGTTCCCTGCAAACTTTGTTTAAAAATCAACTTCAGGAATCCGGGGATGGGCAAAGCTCTGCCACAGCCGAACTATATACACATATTGCCTTGTGCTGGAGCCCACTTGGCTATGTAATTGTACGAACTTGTTTGATATTTTGCTTATTATGTTGCTGCTAAGAACTCTCACCCAAATTAAATAGTTTCGGAAAGTTGCTTTCCAAGCATGTGTTAAGATTAGAAGCCCCTTAAGGTTCCATTTATGGGCTATTAATTATATTATTATTATTATTTATGTAATACCCGTCTGTGCTAAGCACTTGTGACTCCATGTGCTTAAGGAGCTTACTGGATGGATTCCAAAGCAAGGATGTTGCAAAGCAGGAGAGGAAAGAAAAAGCCTGCTGCTTTTTAGAGGAAGGCAGCAGGTTATGTAGGGCTCGTGGAAGAAGTTGTATTTAGGCATACGGATGATGGGAAGCATAAGAAGAAGGGACAGTAGGTGGGTTTCAGGTGTGTGCAAAGTGAAGTTAGTGGGAACGAGAAGCTCAATTCACGATGGGGATTTAAAAGGTGCCAGCAGTTCCTTTGAAGCACCTTAGCTTTTAACTGCTCTGATACCTAATAGCATCCACAGGTTTGAAGTAAGAGACCTATTCCCTCCTGAAGTGCCTGGCATCGGAAAACTGAATAGGGATCTCTCTGAAATAGCTGTAGGAAATGCTAAGGAGAGAGCCACAAGTTAACCCCAAGGGACTTAGGCTCATATTCTTAAAGGTAATTAGGTGCCCTTAAATACAAGTTAGACATCTAAATCTTTGAGGCTCAGGATCTTACTTAACTAACTCTGGACTGGAGGAAGTCTCCTTAAGTGATTCACAGCCACGAACCCTTTCCTGGATTTGGATCCTCTTTTGTCTTTCAGAAACTGAACAGGGCATAGTTTTATTATCATGACAATTAGGCCGGTGTGGTGGGGACTCTAATAGTCTCTGGGAAACACGAGATAGAAATGTGGGTTGGATAGGAAATGTTATAATCATTGGTCTCTTGTGGGGGGAAAAAAAAAACAAAACCAAAACACCATCAAACTTGCTTTTGGTCAGCACTGAGGTTTTCCTAACATAAGGAAGCCAGTAAAAGTAAGGAGAGAAAGACCTAATTTATCATGCCCTTTATTTTGATGGACATCACTTATTTCACAGCTATATTCCTATATTCTGGGGATATAGGAAACTTGCCTTTATGCACCTCAGGCATAAAGAGCCTTGAAATTGCAGTCAGAATAATTCACACTACATGCAGGAATCCTATAGTACTTTAAATTAAGTCCTTGAAATATTTGTACATGTTCTTTGTTTTGGGCCTGCGACACATATTGCATTCCACACATGAGTCTTGAGGGGTTCAAAAGGATTCATAGCATACATTTCTGAGAGTTACACTATTAGAAGTATAGTCATATATTTGCTGCTGTGTAATGTTCAGCTTATAACAAGTGACCTTCTCTCTTTGTCTCTCTTTGTCTCTCTTTGTCTCTCTCTCTCTTCTGTCCCTGCTGCCTACTGTCATAAAACTACAGTTTTTCTCTTTAGGAATCTTGACATTCGTTGTTTTGACATTATTTGGGGTATAATACTCAAAATTTATGAACCCTTTCCTGCTGTAATGTTATGAGGTAAATAAAAAAGAGCTAAATTTAAAAGCATCAAAGCTTGTTCTTGTACAGTGTGAGAAATTCATAATAGAGATGTTTCTCTGATTTAAGATCCAGTGGAAATTGTTTTCTTTCAAGTTCCCTGAAGCATTTACAGCCCAAACATTACAGTTTCACAGCACTGAATGACATAGCTGCTAGAAATAAAATGTAAAAATGTTTCTTTTCAGTCGCTGGTGGAGTGAGATTCTGGAAAATTGATTTCATTTTTTTGTGTTTCCATTTTTAATAACTTGGAATGGAACAAACAACAAGCCACCTCCTAAATAATGATGCATTGAACTAAATCACTCCCTTTTCCACAAAGAAGATGTTAAGAGGGAGTCTCAAGCACACTCCTCTCTCTTGCTGAGCTTCCTGTGGAACATCTCCTCCCAAAGGATTAGGAGGCCCTTTGCAGCTCCTTTCCTAGTCTCCGCAGAGCTATGACAGCTCACATCTTCCTGCCCTTTCTCCCAACTTTTCTCTGTCTTAAAAGCCTTTGCAGCCTTGCACACCTGGCTAGACTAGAGCTGCATATTTGTACTCGTTATGCCCAAGGAAATAGCATAAGTGCCCTAAAAATTGCTGAGGATCACATCAAGGCCAGGTTACTGCAACTGAAGAATCACTGTAATAGGAGAATTGTCATATTTTGAGAGCTGTGTGGGACAGTCATAAATACTCCCACACAGTAGCTGCTGTACAGGGAGTGTTCACTGTGGTGACTCTTATATGTTATAGGGGCTGCTGGAATAAATTGAAGGAATTCAAGGGCTACTAAAAGAGATTCAGTTCTTGATGTGTGTGGATCCCCTAGAATCCAAGCATAAAAAGAGCTGCCAAGGTACATTAAGTCACTTCTGCATCCCTTCCCCCATCTGTGCCTTTGAGAGGTGATACAGCTCGGCATTTGGTGTCTTGTTATCCAAGTTAGCAGATGTGGTATAAATCTAAAGGGTTTTCATAGCAGGAAGTGGTAGGTGGAGACATCCTAAGGGCTGGAGCAAGCCTGAGACACAGCTGCCAGGGAAACTCGGGTGGGTGGGTGGGAGAAAGAGGCAAGAACATGCCTGGCAAGAGAGAGAGCCTTCCCAGGGATGAACACAGCTGACAGGGAGAGTGACAGAGAGAGTGTAACTGAGCAGCAGTGGCCAGGGTGGGGGTTGTCCAGTGCTCAATTCAAGGCCAGATGTGGAACGGAACTCCCTGCATTGTGTCGTAGAGAAGTGAAACAGGAGATGTGTGAATCTTCTCTCTTACTCCTCCCCACCTTTTCCCTCTCTCCAAGTAGAAGAGGAAACTTTATGGAAGGAGGGCATTCTTTTCTTAAAGCCAAAAGAATGTTTCACTCCTCCCAGTATTCCTTTCACAGTGTTTGTTAATTGTGCTGTTGTTACCAGCAAAAAAAAGGTCTGAGGAACTCCAATCTCTGCTGGAGCAGAAAAACCGTTGTTCTGAACTAAGACCTAACCCTCAGCTTAGAGATGGAAAGTGAGCGTCAGATGGTACACATGGAAATTCCAGCTGTGCTGCCCTCTTTATAGGGTCTAACACTGTATTTGTTCTTGAAGCCAGCACTGGGGGAGCATCACTAGGAGGCCTTCCAGGGGCTGAGGTGGCTGGAGCAGCTAGCAGCCACTGCTGCCCACAAAGGTATAGGGAAGATGTTTTGGGTGTAGGCTGGTCAGAGGCCATGCCCCCACTAAACCTGATTGCTTACCAATTTCTCGGAGGGAAAAAAATCACTAATAATTAGGTCCTGATTTTATTGGGAGATCTTGCAACGGTAATTGAGAGGTCTGCCTGTGGGCTAAAACAGCTCTTTGGAAGTTGCAAGTAAGAACTTGACACAAAGCACTAGTATAGGAGAAAAGTCCGAATTCCAGACAGGAACTGTAGATTTGCGCATAAATGACATTGTCGGTTCTGTCCAGGAGCTCATGAGCTGGTGTTGCAAGTAACATAGTGACAGAGGTGGCTCTGCTGGAACTGGAAAGCAAAGGCATGTCAGCTACAGGCTCAAAGGCGTTTTTTTTAAATCCATGCGAGTGTAGCAATCTTCGACCTTGATTGTAAGAGATTCCTAAAGCCTGTTACTCAGCAAAAGGCTAATAGAGAAAAGGCAGATTAGACAATTGTTAAGGCTTTTTTTTTTCTTTCCTAAACAAGTTATACACATCTGGGTTTGCTCCCTTTGTTCTGGGAGCAGTAACAAATATTTGTCATACGAGCATACTCTCTACAGATTTCAGAAAGATAGTATCTTTTTTTTAAAAAAAAAAAGCTTTTCATTTTGTCTCTGCAGACAGACAGGCTCTCACAAATCAGTTGGAGCAGAGAATATAAAGAAGCTAGAGAAACAAGTCTGCCTACTGGAACTTGAGACATCATTTCTCTATCCTTCTGCAAAATCAAAACTGAAAGCATAGGAACTTCAAAATGCTGAAGTAAATGTGTTCATCTAGGAAAGCATACTTAAGTCTTATATAGGGGAAAAATTATTCATTTGACTAACAGTAGGAAAAGAAGATGATTTCCTTTGTTTAAGACTCCATGGAGAATTCCTTATTTGGAAAGTGTGTGCAGTTCCCCATATTTGGGAGAATCTGTTTGCTGTTTCCTAAGGGTGTGTTCCTAACTGTGAGAACAGCTTAGATTTTAAAGTCAGAGGACTTTCTTCCCACTAGGAATGCAGTCTACCAAGCTGCTTCAGCTGCTTCTCTGTCCAACTGAACATTTGTCTTTCATTTGGATATTGAATTCAGTTATCTGTTTGGAGAATACAGATTGAATGACCGTCTTGTTATTACGTCCTCTCTGGATCCTAAACTTAAAACAGACAGATATTAGTTTTAGTCATTTATCTGAAACAACAGGTGGTTTGATTAGGAACATAAAGGACATAGCAATAGATGAGGAATTATGCAGCTGGAATAAATTAAGTGTCTCCATGTAAAAGTCTGTATTTACCATGGCTCCAAGAGTGTTTTGCATTCATTCACAGAAGTGACAGCATAGGATTTTGTAGAATGGGGGTTTTATGCATGGCAGCAAACTAGAAAATGTCAAAGTGACTGGGAAAATTCCTTAGGATTTATGTTTTGAGTTAATGCTTAATCAGACTTTGCAAAAAGCCAACCAATCTGATAGAGTGGTGAGATAGGAGTCAGGTCAGACACAAAATCCCTATTATAACATTGGTAATAACATTATAGCACCATAACTAGTAGCTTTGTTTTCAAAGTAGGCTGTAAAATGTGCTTAGGGTTGAAATACAGTGTATGTAATTAGGTTTTCCTGCAAAACTTGTTTCTGGAGGGCTAATATTCCCAGCTGCTCAGGACCAAAAAAATAAGAAATTCAGAGAAAAGCTATAGAAAACAAACAAACAAAAAAGCTTACATGTTTTATGGTCTCATTAACTTGTATGTACTTCTGACTTCTCCATTTCTGCAGTATTAGAGCGTAGCTCCATCTCACTGCTCACCAAAATATTGTTGGGCACAAATATGAAACAACTGTTTGACTTTGCCTGAATTGCATTGAATATTAAAGTGTTATTTTTTTGAGCATTATATTATCTCCTTGTGTGGCTGTGGCGTTCCTTGCAGGGGGATCTACATGCCCAACAGCCAGGTGGTGGAAACTGGGCAGATGCTATTGTTTGCTATTGCTTGCAAGCGCAGAGGGAAGTCATGCAGGTAAGTGGACTAGTGCAGTAGTTCTCTTGCCAGTACAACAGTCATGGTCAGATGTCCTCTCCAGACCTAAAGAGCTTATGGGACAGAGAAAGCTTATGGGACAGTTACAGGTCTGCATCCTGTTCTGGTACCATTTTACCTGCAAAAAGGGAGCTGTAGGCCTTATTTCCACATTCTGCGTGTGGTCAGTAGCTGCATCTAAGAAAGACAGAGTATGGAGGCTGCACATGGGCTGCATGTTCTGCATCTGGGCAAGTTTCTCCTAGCAAAATAAAGAGCCATTCCTGAAACAGTTGGGGGCCGTGCTGTGCTGTCAGTCCCCCCGAGGACTGAAGGGGAAATTAGTCATCTACAGTAGAGCAGTGGGAAGGAAAAGATGATAAACAAAAGAAAAAAAGTCACATGCATTTTTTTTTGGTCTTTACTTCTAAACCTGAACTTTCTCCCGATGAAAGTAATGCAGCAGCCAAGGATTTCAAAGGCAGGAGAGACATAAATCGTTATTGTAGGTGACCTTAGCTCTTGCTTCCCTCCTTTTCAGTGGAGTATTGTGACTTCTGGTTGTTTTTTTCCTGCGTGCACATCAGATGAATTAAACTGAAGAGTGTACTGCTGCAGAGAAACGTGAGAAATAAGCTACAGCATCCCATTACCTGGAGCCCTGTGCTACAGGCCCACCCCGTCATTTGGCAGGCAGGCAGAGCAGGGCTGTACACACCCATGCTAGGGGCACAGTTTTGCCATTATAACTCTCTAGTTAAAATATAAATATGTTTCCTAGATTCCTCCTTATGATAGCTTGAAAATCTCCGAAACTTTGCAGTACCCAACTGATACTTAAGCAGTCTGCTGCTTACACTAGGGCAAGTCTCTTCATTACTAGTTCCTCCAGTATTTCACTCTTTCTCCCAGATTTGGCCCTTTAAATCACTTTGTGTGTTTTTGTTGTTTTTTAATGACTGCTATTATTTTCCTTTCAAAGGAATCAGATACATGACTTCAGTGCAAAAATCTCACAATGTAAATCAGTCTCATGATTTTTATGAGTTTGTAGTTTTGGCCGTATTGGTGACTTTTGAAGAGATCAGAGACTCTCAAATCTTTAATATACAACTGTTAATTAGATTCTGCTGCAATTCAATCTAAGTAAAGATTTGCTGTCTAAGCTATTTAGCTCTGTTAAGACTGTTCAGCCATCAAATAAACCTGCTTTGTTGTTATACCCAAACTGCCCATATCACAAAGATTCAATGAAGGCTCTAGGACCATTGTTTGAGCTTTATACCTAAAAAAGAATCTAAACTTGTGAGCCCGAGCAGACAGTACTTCTCATGAAATAAGGGCTGAATATTCATTTTCCAAATTTAACAGCAGTTCAGACAGAAGTCATTTTTTTAGAGAGTTGTAATCTGAAGTGAGAAACGTGAGATGATGATTAAGGGTGGCTGAACTGTAAGAACAAACATACTGTCATAATGCTCCTCAAGCACTCCAGAAATAGTCCCCAGTCCGTTATTTTCAGAGCACATATTTGTGTCTCTGCTGTATTAGGTCTACTCATTTGGTCAAAGTTAGGAGTGTTAGGTTTTTTTGTCTATTTGGGACAGTAATTCTGACATCTGCTTAACAGTTTTCTCAGCGTTCCTATGATGATCATCTTTAGCCTAATGTGCTGTCTTGAGATTGAAATACTACAAGCCAGCACTAACCCAAGGAACAAATATAGAGAAATAATATGACATTTCCTGACAAGTTTTGGCAAAGTTGGCTTTAACAGTTGCTGTGAATATGAAAGCATTTAGGAGATGAGCACATTTACTTGTTACCAGCTGTCATTGTTTTATCCTTAGTCTTGCACCATGGGTGGGTTTTTCCCCATAAAACCATAAACTCCATTATTGGAGTTAAGATTATGCAGGAATTCCACCTTTTGCTTCCTTTGACATTGACAATTCTAATGGTTTCAAAGAAAAAGAAGAAATTCTATCCCATAAAACACTAGATTTTAAAAAGAAACAGCAATGCTTGAAGTTTTCATAGCATTTGATTTAGAGAGGCCTGACTTACTGTGACAGCTCAGTACTGCACATGGCTCCACAGGCACTGTGATGGCCAAGAAGCCACGGAAGGAAGTTTACTAGTAAATTTTACAACAGTTTGCAGTGTTTATATTTCTCCATCCACTTTTTTCATAATAGCTGTTCCTAATTCTTAGGTTAAAATAAAGTGGCTGGATAAACACATTCCCAGGATTTCAGTAGAAGTTTTGTTTGGCATTTCGAGTCACTTCTCTCAGAAGCACTCACCTGTGACAGACTACTAGGACTACTAATTTATGTCTCAGCCTGTTTTACATTAGCTTGTCCTTTCCTGACTCCAATAAAGATTTGTTTATGTAGTTTCTGGCAGATCTGCCAAGCTTGAGGATTAAAAAAATGAAGAACTTCTCTCCCACACGCCCCCCAGTCAGGTGCCCCTGCACTGTGGTTATTTATTTTGCGCAACATTGTTAGGCTCTTTTATTTGCTTTCTGGTTTCTCAGCTTGAGGGTGGACCTGACTCACATTTTCCAAGCGCCGTGCAAGCTGTGGGGCTTATTTTATTTTTTCTTTAGAAAAGTTCTGTTCTATTGCAATCCCTCTATTCCTGCAACTCAAATATCGAGAAGGAAAACCTATTATAAAATGAGCTGCAACAAACCCCATAGAAGCTGGCACCTCCCTGTTGTGCGTTACTTAAACAGGACGGAGAGTTCAGAAGCGGTGTGCGGTGGTCCGTTTGTTGCAAGATGAGAACAGTAGGGTTCCATATTAATTGTTGTATCAAAATACTATGTTCCAGCCAGAAGTAAGAAAATTGCAGTCAGAACATGATTCCAATTCTTACGTGATCTTTGGAAAAAAACCCAAGCCCGTACTGCTTTGTGGCCCAGCCAACAATTCCTGAGCAGTAATTTATAAGGAGAGCAGGCCAAAAAGGCTACCAGCATCCAACCAAAACCCACCACTCATGCAGAACAAGTCTTGCAGAAGACGAAGGTGCTTTTCTAATTCTAAATACTTACAGCTCCCACTTATACTAAACCTCTGAAGTGTGGCTCCACAGCTCACTGATACATGGCCTTTTCCCCTCGAGATGTCAGTTCTCTGGTGGCTGCCCTCTGCTATGCCGCTCCCCTCTCCCAGCCAGCTTGTCAAGGAGGTATGATCACCTCCAGTCCCCCCAGCCAGACTGGCCTCGTTTGTTCAGGCACTCTTACAGTTACTGCTCTTACAGTTTTGGCTATGAAGCTATTATTCTGTAACGAATTGGAGAGTAAAAACTTTCATCCAAGTGTACACAGTGAATTTCCACTCCCTCAGATGAAATATCCTAGTAGAATTCATTCCCTGCCTTTTCTTGAAGTACAAATGGGAAAAATATATTGCAATCTATGGCATTCAGGAAAATTGCTGGAAGAGGCAGAGGTTTTTCCTCATCCTGATCCCAATTACATTAATTTTCTATTTAAATACGATATCGTATATTCATAGCAGTTTCGATGCTTAGAGTGCTCTGCCATGGTCCTGAATAGAGCTTTGTATCTCCCAACTCCATTTTGTGGTACTGAGAGTATCATATATTGGCCCAATTTTTATTTGATGTCAGACACAGAAACCCTAAGAAGAAGGTGGAGCTCAAAAAAAAAGAGAAAGTTTGGAGGTGTAATTGTCATTGCTAAATCAGCTGTTGTTTTCAGTTTGCTGCATTGATCTAATTCCATATAATTTCAGGTATTGTTTTTCCTTCCCCAGTATAAAGCCACATAAAAACCAAAACATGTACGGACTGGTCTGCACTTAATGGTCATGCCGTAGAGCTGTGGCATTAGGCATACGAGCCCATACGCTTCTTGGCATTTAAAGCAGGACTGTCATTCCCTGTGCTTGAGGAATGTAAATATGTTTGTATCAGCATGCAGAAACATAGAAACAAGAAGTAAAATACTGAGCATTGACTACAAAAATACTTACAACTAGCCCAGATTTGACCAACCTTCTTGAGCCTCCCAGCCACAACACTAAAAACTGCAGACAAATTGATAGCCACAAGCAATGTACCATGTTTAATTTTGCAATCGATCAGGACAGAGAATGTGCTAGAAATGGCTCACGGGGAGGAGGCGATGGTGCTCAGGAGTCCCGTAACTTCGCTGCTGGAGGAGACGGGTCTCGGTGCAATTCTGCAGAGTTAGCTAAAACTGCTGTGGCTGATTCACTCCTTCCCACAGGGTGTCGAGCAGCCCTGCTGCTGCATTGGCCTGAGCGACAGCACGTGTTGGCCCCTGCGCAGGAAATGTTTCAACTGCCTCTGGGTTGAGTGGGTTAAAACTGATTAAAAAAAAAATCTGCGTTACCAAACCAATGTGTTACCAAAAACATTTTCCTCTGTTGGTTTTTTTCTTTTTCAGGGTAAAGCTTCAGCTTCTTATTTGTCCGTATCTTTCCTAAAGAACATTAACACCAAGTGGTCAGGTAGAGCCATTTCATTAAAGAGGACCTGACAGTTTTAACATCATATGTCATATTTGTGAGCATTTTGAGACAGAGTATTTAGAAAATCCGTGGAGATTCCCATATCTTCCTGGAAAATATCAGTTGGTTAAATTGTTTCGAGATTAAAAAAAAAACAAAACAAACTTTTAGCACATTGCGGTGCTGAAGTACTGAAAACATTTAACACATCTGAATAAATAATGAAAGTGGAGGATTTTGCAGATGAGTCAAAAATGAGTAAAAAGAAATTATTAATATTCTAAAATACAGCAACACAGCACATTAAGTAACTTAAATGCTTGTAAATGTAATAAGGACTAACTAGATGCAAAAATAATAGGGTTTTTATTTCTTTAGAAGCAGAAGAGCTCTGTGATACCAGGGGGAAATCAAAAAAAGATGCTGCATGCAAATCTGCCTCCTGCCTTTTAGTCTCACCTTTCTAGTGCTAAAAGGGTCTACTTATGCAGACAGATGCACGGTGACATGTTTACAGTGACTGCATGTTTAAGAAGTTACCATCTTGTTAGCTGAATCATGATACCTCTGCCTGACTCTAAGCCATTGCAATAAAATCGAGTGAGACTGAAGCATCATGAAGGTAACTTAGCATCCCCTGATTAATCTTCTTAAAACTGTGTGAATAAATTGTGTTAACCTCTGCCTGGTGTTTGGTCTGATGTGTGAATTGTCGCAATGCATTTTGCGTGCTGCATGGGTAAGGGCAGCAGTGAATGGTGGAAGCAGCGGCTTCTGCACACACACCGGTTACTGGCCACCTCACCCCAAAACAAGCAGAGCAGAATAAACAATATATTCCTGTCTGAGCTGCTCCCATTCCCGGCTCTTCATGTGAGCTTAACCTATGAGAAGGACAAGTTGATGCTACTCACGAGGAGGTGGCTGTGGCACAGCCATCAATCTGTTGTAGGCTGTTCTCTCTGCTTGCGTGAGCAGTAGCAGGTCTCTGCTGACCTTAGCTATGTCCACCACCACCTTGGTGTGATTCAAGAGGACTCATCTGCCGTCTGAAAGCCACTTAGCATGGGCTGGGCAGCTTGCGTCAGAGCTAGGATGAGACCTGAGAGGCGCCTGATTGCTACCCTGGTCTTGCTAATGCCTGAACTGGGTCTATTGTGTCAAAATGCATTATGACTGTAGATTGGGGAAGTTCAAAAGATGTCCAAAATGTCTGTAGCAACACAGCTAAGGATTTTGATTTCCAAAAGCACTTTTTAATCCCTTGCTGTAAGAGTTTGATAATCATTATGCATAACATACTACTAGTACCAATATCAATGTACATTATAAACCACAAGTTTTCTCCTTCCAGCAGCTACAGCACATCTACTCTACAGTTGGAAAATGTAAGCTGGGAGGCCAGCGGCTCCAGTTCTGGCCACCTAAAAGCTGCAGTGTCAAGATGTAAGTGTTTAGACTGATTTCTGACTTCTCTTGCCTATAATGCCACTGCTTTCTAAATCTGTTCACATCTCGTTTTGACAAAAGACAATTATCTTGTATAAAGTTTAAGCCTTCTTCAAAAGCAAATTTTTAACTAATCAGCAGAATACATATTGTCCTTTGAGATGGGGACAAGATCGTTAGCAGACAACGCCAGTGCACACAAGTGGCAAACTATTTTAAAGTCACTCTCGTATTTTCTAATTTAGAAAATAAATTCTAAAATGGAAACTGAAGCTCTGATGGAGTTTGTGGTGGAACTAATATGACCAACCCTTTTAAAAAAATTATACATAGGAAACTCCAATAAATATGCATACTTCTATGTGCATGGTTAACATGCAGTAGGGAAACTGAGCCCTTCGTACAGATTTGGAGACAGCCACAGCCCTTTGTCACCATTCGTACGTCTTTATAACAGCACGATTAGGAAGAGAAAACACCTGCATTTCAGATGCCAATATTTCAGTTTATATTGCTCTTTATGGTACTGTAACTAAAACTTTGAAAAGTGTGCTAGTAAGTTTCAAGCTTTGCTCCAATAATTAAAGCATTGTGAAATGCCAAGAGAGCGCCTGGCTTTTTTTTTTTTGCCCTTTTTTTTTTTTTTTACAAGCACTTGGCAGATCATAAATAAAGCATGAGAAAAACAAAGGAAGTGAAATTGTGCCAGCCCCCAAAGCACCTGAAAGTTCATTTAATTGCCAGAAGGATTTTCCCAGTGAAGGAAAATTGCTCGTATAAAGTAAGATGCAAGGCAGTGGATGTTGGCAGCATTCAGTTTGCCTGTATATCTTATCCATTTTGTTTTATTCTACTGTATCACAAATTTCTACAGTGTTTGCAGCTGCATACTGGGTAAGTTCAGATTTGGTTAGTAATGAACACATCTTTAGAAATTCTACAATTTTTATCATTGTGGGGAGTCAAATGCATTATGATCAAAGATATATTGGCTAGCTAAGCATTTCAAATTAAAAAAAAAAAAGATGTTGCATAAGATACATTGAGTTTGAAGCTGAAGTAACCTGTGTTTTTGTGAAAGGGACTTACTGTTGCAATATTAACTGTTCAGCAACAGTGCTCCCCTCAAAAATAACCCAAGTCAAAACTGAGGAACCTTTCATAACAGTCAATTCAGTCATTTCTGAGTCTGTGATATGTCTATTGGTTTTAGCCCATTTTAGTTTTACAGAAATTCCTCCATTTAGTTTATAAAACGTTAGGAGGAAGTACCCAAGGCAAAAGATATTTGTAATAGCCTATCTGTTGTATATAACTTGTACAGCCTGATTCTGCCAAAATACCAGCCAATTGAAACTAAAAGTAGCGTGCAGAGAAGCCTGCATCATTGGTTCCTGGAAAAAATGCAAAATGTTTTCAACAAGTTAGCTTGCATATTTTTAAAAGACCTTGGATCCTCTGGACAGATAATTTGAAATTCAGGTATACAGAACTGAAATCCATTGGTACAGAATTTCATTGACTTCCAAGTGCAACTGAGAGTTAAACTAAATATCCTAGATTTAAGTCTGTTCTGTAGGCTTGTATTCTGATATTTCTTTTTTCTTACTGTGAATCTGTTGGTGTGCCTTCATTCGTCATCAGCTCCTCCATGTCTCTCATGTGATACCTGTGTATTGTGTACAACACCTACTTGGACCTACTTTGGATCTACAAGATCCAGAAGAAAGACTATGTAACAGTTCAGGACTCAATACCTACTAACAGGTGTTTTCCCTGTGAAGTCCTTGGATTTGTCTTCTGGCAGTGGAACAGAAATGAAACTCAGGAAAAAAAAAATCTGAATTCCAGTAACCAACAGTTTTAGTTCCCAGTCTAGATATCCTGCATACAAAATCTGACATTTTTGCACAGTCTCGGCCAAGCCAGTGGGACTACCTTCTGGTGGGCTTTAAGTGCCCTCCTGCCTTTAAAAGATGGAAGCTGTAATAACAACTTCAACTTGAAAAGGAATGAAGAGCAAAAAGTTATATACATTTTTACAACTGTAATTTGGTATTCTAGGACTGCACTGTTACGTGCTGCAGTTTGTAGAAGAAAGGCATGGCACTCTGCATGTGTAAGCTCCTTTATTAAGCATTTTTTGAACAGGTATGACAGACTTGATAAGAAATTAATGGCTAAATATAATTTTACAGCTACATGCATTTTTATAGTTTCCTGAAAGTTAAAGTTTGTACAGACTTGCTTTAATTACCTAATTATAAAACAATTCATAATGCCAACCAGCTATCAGTTGGCATTATCTGTGTATGTCAGCACCAGTTTGTTTTGCTGAGCTTTTGCTTAACTCATGACTCCCTCTAATTATTATACTCTATGAATCTATCAAAGGTGAATAATACAGCTTCTCCCACAATAGATATTCTGATATATTTTCTGCACGTTACAGTTAAGAATCTAATCATAAGCAGCAGCCACTTCTAAAGAAATTCTGATCTAAAGAATTGGATACCAATCTGAGGATTTCCTTGGCAGACGTAGCACCGCCTGGCTTTCTGCGGCGCTGTTTGCCACGGCTGACTCATACGCACGTGGAAGTTGCTGGTATAGCAAACATTGTTTTGTGAAATCAAGAATAAAGGACAGATAAGCCTTACTCTTTGGCCCAAGTAGGTAACAAAAACCTGGAGTCCTCCAGATTGCTGAAGACAACAGCCAACTGGCTTTTCCATGCGTCCCCGTATACTTCACAAACCCTGTTTCCCTTAGCAGAGAATAGGAGGGAGCATCGCTCTACATATCAGCATATGTATTTTTCCAGGCCCTTCTCAAGGTCATGTACCTAGTGTTGCTCTGGGTCTTCACTAGGGCTCTCTTCTAGCTTTCAGCTCGTCAGCTCTTCTGCCTCATGAACTTTCAGAAACAGTAGATGCATCAAATGAAATTGTTACCTGACCAAGTACAAGGCAAGCTTTAGCTCCAGATCAAGACGCCTAAGTTCAGATGTCTACCTATCTAAATAGGCTCAACAGAGTCTATAGTGTGATTCTGCTTACCCTAAAAGAGACTCTCAAGAGCTTGTCCACTAAGTGGCTTTTCAGTCTATGTTTGGGCTGAGCAGTGTAGTGATTAGCTCTCAAATGACTCTAATGGACACAGACCTCAGATGTAGCCACCTGCTTTGGTTTCTTGGCATCAAACCAAACTCCATCCTATGGAATCAATTCAGGGCTTCAGTTTCTCAAAACATCCATGTGGGACTGGCAGGTACCACACAGGATCTAGAAGTCACCCACACGCTTTCTGACCAGCAGTTGAAGCCCAGGTGAGATACCCTAAAACATACGAAATTGTGTGAAATAGCCATGTTTGGACAGTTGAATTAAGCCCTAGCTCCCTTCGAGTGACAGGGGTTTCTTTTATAATTACTAAAAGAACATAAGCACCTCCTGGGTTAAGTTCATCTTGTTCTAAAGCAGATGTGTGGAATGGAAGAGGTGAACATAGACAATCAAGGTGAGATGCAATCTGGTGCTGACATTATAAATCTTGTGTATGCCTTTGGGTGGAAAAGCACGTCTGTGTTAAGAGCAGAGGTTGCAAATGTTTCATATATGTCATCGTAAATTAAGACAAGCAGATACATCCCTCAATTCTAAGGAAATTTTACTATTTCAGTCTTCCTAGCACATGCAATTAGGTTATTTTTCCTTTAATTAAAAATGTTGCCAGCATACTTTCTCATTGTTCATTTTACTTAAGTTTATTGTTTGTTAAGAAGCCTGGCCTCTTTCCAGAAGGAAGCTTTGATGCCTCTCCTGCCTGCACAACTCTGAGAAACACACAGAATTTTTATTCTTCATTTCCATCTTAGCGGCAGCAGTCAGAAATAAATTACATCTAGCTAAAACTTGGAAAGAATGACAACCATGATGAGGTTTTAGGGAAAGAAAAAAAATCGAACTAAGTGAAGACGTCTGCAAAATCCGTGAATGATTTAAACATCATTCTGCAGTCAGCACTTAGCTGGGGCTGTCACAATGGCATTTTATTAATATAAGCGTGCATATTAAGTAAGATAATTAAGCGCAGAGAGGTGAAAACAGGCTAGCACAAGACAAAAATTCAAAATCACACTGGACACTGAAAGAGTAAGGCCTGCCCTGCTGGCTCAGACCGAAGATACGTGTCTTCGATAACGTCATGCTCTCTGACAGCAACCAAAGGCAGCTGCAAGCGTAAGAGCAATATGGTCTACGCCGTACTACCCTGACAGCAAGAGCGGCTCAGGGACAGGAGAGTATGAGACAACACTGAATAAAGGACCACAGCAGTGTGATTCAACATCTTTAAAATCAATGCTGGCATTTGGTGGAAAAGTAGGGTAAAGATAAATGGACTTTTTCGCAAAAATGACCTTGGTGAAATTACAAAAAAAAAAAAGTGAAGGACAAAAAAAGGTGAACTGGGTCTTACTGCTACTTTGTTTTGACACATATAATGGCATCCATGCAGATTCCTGCAAATCAAGTCTAAACCAACTACATCACTTCTTGACAAGGATGTGAAACAAATGGGTTCTGAGGAGGTGCTTGAAAGGGAATAGAGTGGGATTTCAGGAAGATATTTATCTCTGAAAGAACTAATTGTTCAATTAAAATTCACTCTTAAAAGTGACTTAAAAAGAAGGCTCTCTAACATTCTTTGACACGTTCTAATTTAACTGCAAACACTGTGTGTTTCTCTTCCCCTCCCTCTCATTTTCCAAAGTGCTATTCAATATAGCAATCTAATAAAAATTAAATTTGAGAATTCTGTGTGCCAATCTAAAGAACACAGATTAAAATCTATGCAACAGCTACCTGGACGACTGATTATTTTACACAAATGCAAATGACGGGAAAGCTGTTATTAATGGAAGACATTGCACAGCTGGAGGTGGTTGATATTTCTATTGAAGTCATTTCACAAAAAAAAAAAAAAGAGAATACCTGCAAGAACCACACAAAACCAACGTCTATCAAAGAAAAAAAGAACACAGCACCCATCTTCTAAAAAATGAAGTAATATAATACCTTTACCAAAACTCCTAAATCCATTTTAACAGATTTTTATGAGTTGGAAATAGGATGGTCAATCTGAGGTCTACCAGCCAGCCTACTTAGAAGGCATTTGGAGAGCAAAGGTTTTCACTACATCCTTTGACTGATTCCTATAACTATCTTTTCTACTAGAAATTTTTTTTTGGTGTTGTATTAAAGCCTTTGCAAACTCTTAAGAATCTCAGGCAACCCCCAGTACTCTGGATGACTTGAAATAGTAAATATTTCAATAGGAGTTCAGTATTCAAGTCTATGCACTAATTTCTTTTGAACTGGCCAATATCTTCACGTATTCAGTGATTAGTGTCACTGGATCAGGCTCCCAGATACCTACATAAATTAAGACCTGGATTTTTGAAGACACTTAAGATAAAAGCTATACTCAAGTGCTTTGAAGAATCAGGGCATACAAACTGAAGTCAAACTTCAGGAAACATTTGATTAATCTTCTTCAAATCAAAGAACTAGCATTTTAAGAAGTTGAAATGAATGATCCAGAATTAAATATTTGCTTTGGATTTGCCACTAGTCAAGAGTAACTGATAAGAGTAATAAATCTGTGTCAGATTGTACATGACCAGACAAACTAAAAGCAGCACATAATGAAGGAATAAACGGCTAAGGCCTATCTAATTAATATAATATGGATTGACTTGTCACAAAATCTCATGAGAATATTAAAAACACTTGGGTTGAAGTGTTACAACTCCATTATGAAGTGAAACAGCTCAAGATCAAAGGTTGTTGTTTTCAGAACATCTCTTTGGATGCATAGCTCCTGGCTACTGCTGCTTTACAGGGACGGACACCTTCTTCTGGTTTGCGTGGGAATCGCAGATTAGGCTCTATAAGTTCAAGAAGATGACAATAGCTAATGCTTTTCCATGCAGGCATAAAAAAAGCCCACACCTCTGTCAATACCAAGGCACATAACTAAACTAAGACGCTGAGGCTTAACTGGGCATGCCTTGCTGGAGCAGGCTGGGGTGCAGGGGCTGTGACACGGGTTCTGGGTTCCAAAACAAACCCCAGACCGCTCTTCCCTGAACTGAAAGCCAATTGGATGCAGGACCTTCACCAACTGCACCAGTCACACTTCTGCAATTAATTCAACATCTGTTTGCCAGTTTCAGTCAAACCTAACAGCTGGGCCACATCGGCTGGGGAAAATAAAAAAAAAAAAGACACTTCATCAGTACCCTGACGTAAAATGGCTATTAAAAACAAAAAAAGACCGCTGTCAAGGAGGTTATCTTTACACCCACTGATACCATGCAGGTAGGAACAAACTCAGACCTTGTCTGTTTTGAATCCTGCGCCCCAAAATTGTCCCTTTCCCACTCACCCTTTCTCCTCCCACTGAAATTCACCCTGCATGCCTGGTGAGAGATGCCAGCTTGCTCCCTACGGCTGTAGGTATTCCCCCCTCCATAAGGCAGGCATGATGGCTACCTGCTTTCCATTATTACAGCACAATCAGTGTGATCTCTGGAAGGTGCCTAATTTGTGGCCACTCATTTAAATGTTTATAAAATCTCAGTCAAAGTTTCCCACTTCGCATGATCAAAGTCTGATTAGTGATTTTTGTGAACGCTAGAATAATTAAAAGGCTGGTTTCCAAGCTAACCCTTGTTATGAGCACACACAATTGCATTTTAAGCAATGGGATGCATGAAAAAAAAAAATCAAGTGTAGCTTAGTTTCTCACATTGCCACTCACCTTTATTTTCCACTCTCAATATGCTTCATAAACATTAACGAATGCCTATCAAAATGTAACTTAGGAATGTGATGAAGATTTAATCAGAATGAAGGAAGATTACAATCAATGTTATTATCAGCAGAAAGATGGACAGTAGAAGGTTTCTGAACCAGTTTTGCAGTATGTAGATGCACTCCCTTGTGTTACATGATGATTTATGAAAATACCTTAACTAGCTTGTTATCATTTCTAGGACACAACCTACAACCTTGCAACTCCCTGCATAGGAAGGAAAACAGCTTGGCTTGAGAAACAGTATTTTTTCCAAGGGAAGGGATATAAAAGCCAATGGTTACCTGGCTTTTCTTCAAGAGATTTAAAAAATAAAGGAATAAAAATTGAATTCTAGGCAGGTTCAATCAAATGATTGAAAAAAAAAAAAAAAGGCCTAAAAAGCCACTGAGTTTAGTCAGTTTGATTTATTTTGCAATTTTTTCTGTCCACCTTCCCCAAATTGGTGTGTGACAAACAGACAAGCAGGCACCCAGGTCACGCCAGACAGCGCCTGGTGTGTGCAGGGCTCACCCGGACACTGCCCACACCGCTGGCAGAAGGAAAAACTGAAGGAAAAACCAAGATTATGATAGCAGGGCATAAGGAAGTACCGTGATTTGGCCCTGTTAGTGCAATTTCAAGAAGAATTGTAAGATACAAGAAATACTAGAATATGTAAAATGACATATTAACAGCTGTATTTAACCTACATCAATGGAGAACAGCTGAGTTAAGTATTTCCATGGTGGTGACAGCCGTTGCCTAGACAGCCTTTCTCAGCAAGATGCTCAGCAAACACAGCATTCATAAGTAGGTGCAATGTTATACCTAATGTTTTTCAGAGGAATAACGAGATTCCCTACGAGAGCCAAAGCATCACAACACCCCATGAGTAGGAACACGCCTGGAAAGCTCTAGGACAGCGGTTGTCCCTTTTGTCCCTCGACCATGTTAGCAAAAGGTTAGGATAATCACATCCACAACTTAGAGAGCAGTAATCCAGCTATCAGTACCGCCGCTTTTCCCCCACCTTAGTTACTGTCACCACTTCCAGTGAAGACACTATGTATGTTGCACCAAAAGAACAGTTCTACAAAGGAGTTTAAAGATTTTAAAATTTAAAGAGTCTTTGTTGGTTTCAGCTTCATCCAAAAAAGTTAAGCAACAGCAGGATACTGATGCAACACAAAGAAAATAGGTGAGAACATGCAAGATTGGAGGTACTGCTTCATCAGCAGGAAGATAAATACTCCCCCAGCTCCCAGGCTGCACAACATCACACTGTTAAAGACCTCGGGTAGGAAAAACTGCCAGTAATTATCATGGTTTGCAAATCACTTTTTTCAGTAATTACTTTGGAATGTAAGAAATTCTATGTATCCTCATTTTGGTCTTTGGTATGGTTGATGCAAGCAAAAGCAGCACAGCTCTAGGATAACATTGATTTGGGGCCATTTTGGCCATGTCTTTAACTTCCGTGACCCCATAAAAGCAGATCTGTAAACAGTTGTTCAAACTATACACGTTTCAAGGAAATTTTCCTTTGAATTAGCTCTAATTTGGTCCCATGGACAGCGAAGCATTCATGGTTGAAGCATATCAGGAGCGCTCCCGAAGTACGCTTTTGAGTTTAGTTTCACTGAAAAGGAGTTCAATGAAGCATTCAGAGAGCTCTGCAATATAAACTGAAGGAGGGTAAGTGGGGATGATGGAGCATTCTGCTTCAGAAGTGACCTTCTGATCCAAAATAACTCACTGACTTGGAGGCACTTACTTTCTTTTTCACTGATTGTACTGGAAAGCGATGCCTTTTCTTTACACAAACACAGAGTTTACAAATTGAAATGTCTGCACCTTGACTGCACAGGACGTACAGGATAGTTCCAAGTCTTCTGGTCTCTTGTCAGCCCAGAAACAGCTCATGGCGATGCAAAGATGAGTGTTGTACGCAGTGTGAACTTCTGATAGGAGCTGGATGGAGGATCTTCATTGTTTCTCCCAGCACCAGTTCCCAGGGTGTCACTTTTTTTTCAGTGACAGAAGACACCTGGAGAACTAAGTCGCCTTTGCTTCATCAGCCCTTTGGGTTTGGATGTTATTAACACGAATATAGGGCCCAAGACATTCAAGAATACTAGCAAAAATGCCCCAACCCTAAGGGTTTGTTGTTGTTCTTTGTTTTTAAAAAAAAACGAGCGAAGTAATGAATTGCACTTCCCTGTTGCCACAACATGAAAAAATTGTATCCGAATGTGAAAGTAGTTTAATGAGAGTGTGATTCATGCAATCTTTCAGAACAATACATCATTCAGGTTTATAACTAGGTTTATATATGTAACAAGGAAAATGAAAAACCTCAGAAAACAGCTCAAAGAAAACAAACTTTCCACTGCTGAAAAATTTCTATGCAACAAAATGGCAAAAGACCGTGGACACCTAACAACTGAAATTGATCTTTTACAGTCTCAAGTACTGGAAGCCAGAAGGCAACTTGACAGAGTCCTTTTCTAAAGCAAGGTCATTCAGCCTCGGTGAGGGGCAGGGGACACTAGACAAAAATAGCTTGAATTGGTTTATAGTTTGCTGGAAAATAAGAAAAAATTGATCACAAGTATGTGATAAACGAGGCATAGATAAATTTTCAGAAAATTAAAATTATTTTTTATGAAAATAGAAGTCTGAATGCAGTAATTTCTAAACGAGCCAGACCTGAGTAAAAGCAGACTGGTCCTTTGCATAGCATCCGTGCTGATTCCCTCATTATTTCTTTTAAATCACGATGATCTGACAAGGCTGATTTGTACTTTACTTAGATTTAACAACAGCAGTGGCAAACTGATAAAGCTTAAGAGTAAAGTAGCTTATTAGCACTGGCAGCTTAGCCAGCAAACATCATAAAAAGGATTTAAATCAGAAATTGAATCCCTGCCCCTTGCCTTTTAGCTGATAACAGCAGAAGATACAAGATACCGATGAATCAATTGCATCAGTCACCGACTGCTCAAACTGACAAGAAGCAACAGTACAGACTTGACAAAATCTGTCAATATTGAGTGTGTCATCCCTATCACCTACATAACGTGTGAGCTCTGTTAAGAGGTAACAGAGAGCTCTGTATCAAACTTAAAGCTGAACATACACCACCTCTCATGACAGAGTTTACCAGGTATCTGAAGCCCCAACAACTGCCACAGTCTTCCCACGCTATTTAGAGAAGGCTACAAATTAAATAACACCAAGCTCAAAAGAATACCCCTCTCCCTGGAAAGAAGGTGGGACACCTGATGTACTTGCATTTTATCCCGCAGAGATGATGCTAAGGAGAAAACCACATGCTAGAGGACGAGCATCGCTTCTTGGCAGAGAGCAAACAAGAAGGACACAAACAAGGTTTTCTGAAAAGCTTTTTGTGTCACAAGGCTGGCTGGCAACGCTTTGTGCCGCAGCAGCCCCGGCTTTACCCATACCTCAATTTCTTCCACTTCACCTGCACAAAAGATCTGCTGCACTTCTCTAGCACAACTGCATTCCGTACCACGTTTTGTTCATAATTACAGTTGTGCCTGAAGGCACACACTTTGGCATGGAACCACCAGAGATTGCTTCGAGGCAAAGTTGATACTACATTACTATTAAATGCATTAATAAGATATTGCTTTGGCCATCCTGAACATAGAGAGGTCAAATGTTCAGGTACAACCTTTATTTTAGCACCTGAAAAACACTGAGCAGCTTTTTTTTTTCCTTGGAAAGAAGTTATATAGTGTAAAAAATACCAGGTTTCAAACTCTGTGTTTACCAAATAAGCTAAATATGGTATGAGGAGTTGGATGTTTCATTTGGTACAGGAAAAATCACTGAGAGGTGGAGAGCAGCTGCATTTCAAAGTGAAATTCTGAGTATCCCTACAGGAACAAAGGAAGGCAACCTGAGCTCAAGCTTGCTTATCTATCTGAAGTAACGACTGCAAGATGAAAGACAAAGCCCTTGTTGCATGTGAAAAGGTACTGCATATTTTATCTTTTATATATCAATTGCATTAAATTGTGACTACACACAGGGTGTCAAATACTGGATTCTCAAGTGCTCATGTAGAAGCAGCTTTACAAAAAAAAAAAAAGTAAACGTTTAGTTTAAGTGGCTTTAAAAACAAAATCTGACATGGCAACACCAAGTTGCAGAATTAATGCTACAAACGTACCAACGAAGCTCTTCCATACTGTTAAAAGGGATGCGGTGTAAGTTCAGACTTGAAATATCTAAGCGCCCTAGCACAAAAGTTCAAATTCCAGCAGGACTGACTCAGTCCTTCCGCCTTCCAAAGTACATAAATCTAATTCCATGCAGTTTTACTGTGAAAGGAATTCTTAAAAGCAGGGGTCCTCCTCCCTGCTGTGCCAAAGCTGAGGGTTCCCTCTCCTATGGTATTTTCCGTTGTTTCCGGCCATTCTTCATTAGAGAACTGACTGGCAGGCTCTATGGCAGGTCCAGCAATCAGGTGGTTACTTGATATTAAATATATTGCGTTGAGACACCAATATCAAGTTACAGAAATACAAATGACTTTCAGTAATTTACAGTTAGTCCAATATAGTTCCAAATGCTGGTTACATAAAAAACCCCCAAACTATGTTTTAAGATACTTCACCTGAAGTGTTTTAAAAGGGTGTCATCAAATCCAGAATTAAAAGCTACTGTTTGTTTGCTTACAAATAATTTATTAAGTATTCTAACAAGCTAGCAATCTTCAGGATACACCAAATTTGCAGACAGTTTGCAGTCAGTTGTTTGGCTGATGCCCATGATGCATTCACTTTAAATATTTACTGTAACTGTTCTACCTTTAGTGGGTGTGGGGAAAACCAATCATCTTCATTAACATCAGTAAAAAAAAAGGCAGCATCACAACACCCCCCCCAGCCCAGTATTTTATAGCCCAGAACTTATATTAAATGTTATTAGTCTTTTCCCATTGTTTAATTAATTACTATGATTGCATTGAGAAAAATCAAGGTTTTTTGCAACTATCAGCTCATATTTATCAGACCCAGTTCTCACTAACTCCACTGGATTTCTTCCTACAGAACTCCTTTCCAGAGTTTTTGTCTCCAGCAAGGAAGGAAGTCTACAGATCTAGAGGGACAATCATTTGAGCCATCTAACAGAAGTAGAGAAAAGATAATTATGAGCTCAGTTGAAGCATTACAGCCTGTGAAGAGGAAAAAAAAGGGAGTATCTGGTGCAAGATAAACAGGTAGAACTGTTTCTTAGAGAACAGCTGAAATTTTTAGCTTGTGATGATAAAGAAATGAGTCATCCATCACAATGAATATGCTCCAAGTTAAATCATTTGATGTGGTAACTTAAAACCGCATTCAGTTTTAGATTCTTTTCTAAACCTACATCAAAGAGGAGGAACTTCCAATAATTCTCATTAAACACCACAGATATACAGAGGTACTCCAGTACTTAGGCTATCGAATGGCACTTTTCTCACTACTTCAGGAGAGCTTTATGAAGTATCTCAGCAAAAAGGAAAAAAAGAGGCAACGATGTAACCAGGGAAAGACATACATGGGACAAAATAACCTCCCCTGTGTCACCCAGCAGGCCATGGCACAAATGGACAACAAAGGGCTTTTACAAAGCCCTGTCAAACACTGTAATCAGACTACACC
This sequence comes from Larus michahellis, assembly GCF_964199755.1. Taxonomy (NCBI): domain Eukaryota; kingdom Metazoa; phylum Chordata; class Aves; order Charadriiformes; family Laridae; genus Larus; species Larus michahellis. The sequence goes on along the minus strand of NC_133897.1, from coordinate 137,913,766 downwards.
AGTTTGAAAGCTATCACTATTAAAGCAGTGCAAACAGTAATAACTGCAGTTAAGAGCTGTGCAGCACTGTAATGAGATCGTATTTTTATTAAATTGTGTATAAGCACCAAAATTACCACACCAGTTCAAACTGACTAGCGGTCTCTTAATACTACTATTCAGGTTTCAAAACTAAAATGCTTCAGAGGAAGGTGCAAGAAATTCCAAGGGAAAAGTCTGCTTCCAGTATGAATTTATATGTGCCTTTTTTGCAGATTAACAGGTTTTCCACTCCCCTGCCATGAGCGTACAGTGGGCACCATACCGCTTTCCACATCTTCCAGACAGTAAAAACCATCATTTGAGGAGGAATCCAGGGCAGAATAATACCTTTCAACAGAAGGGGTTATTGACAACTTCTTTGTTAACATTATATAGTCATATCTGTTTCCAGAAACTGAGATTATTTGAAGTTGTAAATTATGTTAAAGGTATTACAGTAAAGATCACTTTGAGATTACAACTCCAATAGATTTGAAAAAAATACAATTAAACATGGCAATGGTGACTTTTTCAAACTTAGCCAGAGTAATGTTATATATCCCATGCACTTTATAAACATCTTGGCATATCAAGTCTCAGTAAGGTTTAAAAGGCAAGCATCTTCCCAAATTCCAATTACTCAGAGATTAAAGATAAATCTTCCCACTCCCCCCCCCTTTTCTAATTACCTCAATTTCTGAGAAAGACAACAAAAATGCATAGACATATTAATAGTGTATCTTTGAATGAAGCGAACTAGCACTGTGCCTCTACTGCATGAATTTAGGAAATAAATGCACTGAGGTGGTATAACCACTTATATGCTCAAAACACCCTCTTTGATTTGAAAATAATTTAGGCTGTTTCTCAGCCTAAATTTGGTATCTCTTAACAGTTAATCCTGGAGGTGTTTTCAAGTTAAAGGGCTAGAAAGAGGCCGACTGTTTAAAAGTTTGATTTTAGGTCTATCCTTTAAAAGGTCAGCATTTCAAGAGTTAAGGGTTTTTACAGCAGCATCAACTCAGCCATGCTGCAGAGATAAGCATCTTTTCCTGTCCTTGATGAATGCAGCTTGACTTCAGGTCCATTAAGAAAGCAGCTAGAGACCATTTCATTCAGCGCTGGCTTTTTTCATGACCCTCCCACGAACTTTTCAGTTCGTCTTCTACAACTGATTGCCCTCCCAATGTTAATTCTTATCTAATTAGATTGATGAATTTTAACAAACATATTTCTTTCCCTGCTGCTTCTTTCTAGCTACTAAGTCAATGCTATTCTGTGGAATCTGAAGCTCTTTTCCCAACATACTGAGACAAAACATAATAGTTTACGTAAATTTAACAAGAAAACATCACATGACTATATAACAATTAACAAGCTGAAAATATATTCAAATCTTGAAACAATTCAGATAATTTTAAAAGTAATACAGAAGTTCGTTCAATGGCCTACATGTTACTTTCCAGGCTCTCCCAAAACCAGAGCCATTGTCTCCCACAAGACAATTTTCTTACTTGCTTTATCCGCATATTTCTTGCGCACGATCAGACAGAAAGCCACACAGAGCCAGCTAATAGGAAAAGCCAAAGAGATGGAGGCCTCAGTCTTCACAAACCCCTTGTATCCATGTCAAGATGTACAAGCAGATTTGCCTATCCAGGATAAAGAACCTAAAATTTTCTCTACGGGGCAAAGAGAAAGTTTTGATGCTTTCAAATCCTTGAAAGAACTGATCATTTTTTAAGCAAAGGAACCCACTTGTGCATAACCTACTAAAAATAACACTCATGTAGGAATAAAACAGAAGCCAAAGATCAGTTCAAACACACATCCAGCATTACTCAGTCAGGAAGCACTTGAGAAACCCAGGTGAAAACACTTTTTCCAAACATCTCAGAGAGAACAAAATACCATGGCAAAGATTTTGGGCACGCACAGTACAACTGCGTTTCTGAGGGGATCCAATCCTTCTGGTATGCACTAGATTGTGTCTAAAGTATCCCTTAAGTAATCTGCTGAATGCTGCGCTGAAGTTTGTCTAAAATCCAGTTTTAGGAATACACATCTTATCTGGGATGCTGGTTTTTGGAAACTAGTTATCTTAAAGTGATCTGCCTTATTATGAGTGAAGTTTAAAATACAACCTTAAAATAAATTCTGTTTTCTACAGACAGAATTCTATTCTATAAATTCTGTTCTATGTCAGAAGCAGAAACTAAGTCGTTTGCAGCAAATGATTGTATGTTAACACTTATCCATCCAAAGAAATCTCTCTGCATCTACTTGTGGAGGGTGAGGAGGCAGGCCACAGATAAAAATAGATAGAATGAAATAGTGATTTTTTTAAATTTATTTGCAGTATGGTAACTTAAACGACTGGTGCACATAGTATTAGAAGCCTTGAAATTATGTTTACATACCAATATATTAGAAATTACTTATGTCTGTATTCTGAAGTGGCTAATCCAAATCAATTCAGGTAGGCAAAACATTATGTATAGCTTATTTTAAACATTCGCTTCAAATTGCCAAAATGTTAAACACAAAGTACTTGTTAAGCCAATTCTATTTTCCAGTTTAATTCATAGGATCCTTCTAGTATATTTTTACCTTTTTTCACACAAAAGTATTTTAAAAACCCATAGCGAAGTATATGTAGGATCTTCAACATCTCAAAGGGTTCAGCTCAGCAATGCCCCTGCCCCTGGATTTCAAACCTGTGTTTTCTTTATTACAAAAGACTTACTTTATTACAGGTTTGTTAAAGGATACTGTATGAAAACTAATTTATTTCTTTTTATCCATTGTGTCAATACTTAACCTTTACTACACTGTTTAGTGAAACACAGTAATATGCTACTAAAACATGTAAGAGACAAATCTCAGTTCTAAGGAGCAAACATTTATCAAACAAAAAAAGGGTAACATTACATAGTGAAGAGGGATGCTAACAGAAGGGTATATGGTGAAATATCTACAGAAAACTACTCAGTGGTACTACTTCTGCAGAGTCTGGACCATATCCTGGAACAGAATAAACTCAAAACCGGGCTTCTTGCATAGCTTCTTCATCAGAAGGTTGCCACCAAATTGTGCTAGAGTGAAATACAGCGAATTGTCTGAAACACTCATGTAGCAAAGCAGAGGAACTGTAACAACTCAAATCCACTTATCACATTGCATTCAACATTTTTCTCCTTTTCAACTTTCTTTTGGCACAACAAGTTTTTCAGGCTAGTGGTAGTGTCAATTATCTTGCGTTCATTTCTCTTAGTAGTTTCCAAAGCCATTTAAATACAGCAAAGAACAAAGGAACAACCAATAAGGTACACTTCTTGCAAAGTGAATTCTGCATCTTGTGTGGGGTCAGCAGACTACAGAAATATTTTAGAACAAGGGGGAGACTTGTGTCAAGAACAGGAAAAGTCAAGTGAAACAAGACTTAAAGCAAGCAAACCACAGAGACTGGCCTCATTAAAGAAAATCCTATTAAAAGCCTTACCAACCTAAAGCTAGGCAAAGAAAGCATCTCCTGCTAACAGCATTACTGTGACCCACAACTAGAAGCCTACCACATGGCGATGTCCTGGCCCCAAACTTTTCTTCACCTGGTAATACTTACTCTTTTCAGAAGGAAGAGGGGCATGTAGTAATACCTGAAAACTGCATTTGCAGACGTATATGCATCTCAAAAAGTAATAGTGTATACTATGGGGACCAGTAATTTCAACTCTTACTTCTTAGGGTGCACCATTGTGTTGACAACGAAGTATCATTTCTGGATTTCAAAAGTGGTTTCAGTTCAGAAAATTAATTTAGTAGAAGATCTGTTTGTAAGCTGAACTATTACATTTTCCTACACAATTGGAAAAAAAAAATGCCATTTTTCCTGCAAGATGCATCTGACATTGCAATTGAAAAATGCTTGCTACTGCATTGGAGTAACACTGGCATCAGACAAATGCTTTTCACCTTGTCTGTCTTCCTCACATCACATATACTTTGACAGGGACTTCTAATCAAAGTGAATTTACTTACTGATTTGATTTTGTCCTGCACCACAGTTCCCTACCAGGAAGTGCTCTGTATGTTTATTTCTAAAAGATAACCACCACTGCTTGTAGAGCAAACAAAAAACCCACAGAAAGGGGCAATCTCAACATCACAACTCTGCGTTTGTCTGTTTTTATAACATACATGATTCTTTTCATAAAACTACTCGTGTGGCATTGGCCCACATAAGCAAATCTGAGACATTTGGTTTGAGAAGTGTTTAATCAGACAACAAAAGGAAAGACTGGATATCTTTTAATTTGATGTCGAGGCCAGTTTAAGGGCATTAGTCTTTTGTCTCTTAAAAAGGAAAAAAAATAAATCAAAAAACCCGAAAAGAGACAAACTAAAATTCACTACCATGCTACTACAGTATATCTCCAGCATTTTTTAAGGGGAAGACAATTTCTAGTGCAAACAGAAATCTCTTCTTACTTTTTATAACAAAGAAATTTGAGCTGTCCCTTTTTTTGAAGTTATTCTTAGGAAATAGGCTCTTATTAATTTAGAGCTCCCCAATCAACGTAGTATATTTAAAATAACTTCTGAATAAACAGCTTAGAAAATTCAGACTGCAGATAGCATCCAAACAAATTCCTTTGGTTCTCCAACGCAAGAAGAGTGGATCTCCATTAAACTATTTCACACCATTTGCTAAAGAGCCAGTATCACATTTCAACAGTCATCCCTCTCCCTCCGATCCTACCAAGGGCAATTACATGCAGCTTCTAAAAACAAGCAGTTAAGTATTATCAAGGAAACGATGATTGTCACAATGCAACAGAATATTAAGGCCAGTGAATAACTGAATATTTATAAATAACACTAATTTCTATCAAAGCCTGCTTTTTCAAATATAATCAGAACAAAAGCACAACAATTCTGTAGTGTACGAAGTGTATATTTCAATTTACTGTATGCAGTCTAACAACAAATTTGGTCATAATTTACCAGATATACATAAATGATTTAAGTAGTAAAAGAAGGTTCAGTTCCAAGAGAATAAGTTCATACCTTGAGGAAAAAAAAAAAACAAAACAAAACAAAAAAAAAGGAAAATACATTAAGAATGTAGAGCCAGGTCCAGTTTCTAAGCATTAAGTGAGCAGTATTCTAATAAAGCAGATTTAGGTGAATTTCAGATATATATATATATATTTATATATATAGACAGATCTACCAATTGTAAACTATGGTTTTAAAGGGGATAAGTGGGATGGAAAAATCTTTATGCTATACTTACATATTCACAAAGCAGAACATTACTTTAACGTTTAAAATACTTTTTCATTCATATCATCTTTGCCCAACTAATTTCTACTTTGGACCCCACCAGAATTACACATTACTCATTTCAGCCTAGAACAATGAGAATAAGATGTATTCTTCAGTGTAAAAAAAGGCATCCCACCCTCCCCACCCTCCCCCAAAAAACTAATCATCTGTTAGGTTTACAATGATGTGGAAACTACCAATGAAACAAGTGGGTGATAAAAAAAAGCATTTTAATTCCCATATAACTGTAGTTCAAACTTATCTCAGCTTCAATCAGCAAAAACAATGTCTTAACATTATGTTACTGTTCTACTGATGTAAAGGACAACAGTAAAGCTTGTCTCTTTAAATACATACCAACTTTGATCAGATGGAGCACCATTAAGATTCTGTCCGTCAAAGCATAGTTCAAAGTTATCCACACAACTAGCATAATTTAGTTACCTGATATAAAATAGGAAAAAAATATACTCATTTTAAAATTAAAGAAAGCTGAAAAATATGGTGACCCTCAATTGGTTTTTATACAGTACTGTCACACTGGCCTAGCTACGTGTCATGATAAATGCTCTGCATATTTACTCATTGTGACGTAATAGTACATCAGGTGAATTGTTCCAATGATTGCCTGAATTCATTTGCCTTAGGCTGGACAATACAGAGGAGCTTAAGATGAAGGTGTAATGCCCTCCCCTCCCTATGAAAGAGGCCTGAAATCATTGGTACAATGTTACAAGCTTAGGGAAAAAAAAAAATCCACATGGCTACGAAAATTCAAGTTTCAATGCCTCCTAGAAAATTTGCAATAAAGAGCGTAGGGAGCATATCATCCTGAAAAGTAGACAACTCAAAGAGCATTATTTTGCTTTGGACTGTTTCTCTTTAAAAAAAAAAATTCCAGCAAATTAAGTCAACAAGTTAAATGTAGTTTGTTTATATTAAAAACTAGCAACAACCCATTAAGTACAAAAGAATAAAAAATAGTTTGTGTTCATTTTAATGACAAACAATGGGCACAATAGCCTAGTGTCCAATTCACATCACATAAACTAGCCAAAAACTGGACAAGTAAGAAATTTATCAACCAAAAATTCATTTAATATGACACTTTCTCCATTCCTTGTGGTTTTATTCTGTGGGACTGAGGTATACACCAGGGAAGTCAAAAAGTTTGAGAGGAGGGGGGCCTTAGAGGAGGAAGGAAACATTATTACATCAGACACCTTTTAGCATGACTATCTCTTTTGACTAAGCGGCAGAAGAGTTACCCATGCTTTGATCAGTCTATTATTTTCATGATTGGTCATTTCTTCTGCAAGATCATTATGGAACTGACGAATCAGTAACAACCTTCTTGAAAATTCAAAACTGTTGAGGAAACAGACACTAAATTAATGCCATTATTAACTTCTCCAGTGCTTATCACCTATACCACCTGCCAGCATAGAGCCAAAAGTTTTAAAACCAAATTTCAATATGGTGTTGGCATTATCTGTGATGCATATTTAAATGATTGGCTTTCACCTATCAGAGTACGGGAGAGGTAAGGTTTGTATGGCAAAGACATGCTTGTAGAAACAAGAGCCACTAGCCCAAGTTAGCTTAATTGACAAAGTACGAGTGGATTTGGGAAAGCTGTCTTTGTATTTCCATACCAAGTTGCAATTTTCTTCATTCATGTTAACAGATACATGAATGTGTAACATAAGTACAGTTACTACTATGTCTGAATAGGACCCAAGTAGCTATATCCTATAAATAATAAAAAATACATTTTTCTTTTGATAACTGACTGTAGATGTGAGGACTCTGTATAATTCAACCAAATGGTTGTATGCTGTACAGTCCTGTGCAAATATCATAAAAAAATTAATAATCCTTTTTTGCTATAAGGCTTTGACCCTACATTTTTCACAGCAACATAACTACCATCCAGCCTGTACCATATTTCGCAAGCCTTCAGTCCAAAAATTCAAATAGTCAATCCATATAGTGTCCATTCACGGCACCCTGAAGTCATATGCTCTGTCAGTCATCTAAAGGCATACAAACTTCCCCAGATTCATCCCATCGAGACTGGTCGTTCTGTTCTTCTACATCGTCACCAAGCTCCTCATCACCTTCTCCCACTTCATTTTCCTCGTATTCTTCATCCCTAGGGAAATCTGTGTCCTGCACCTGGTCTCCTCCCTCTTGCCCTCCAGGTTGAGATTTATCTGCACAGTCTACACAAACTCCGTAACGTCGTGATCCGTGTCTTATTCCAACGCTGGCTGCTAGCATGAAAATCTTCTTACACACCATACATTTATACTTTTTATCCTTTTTATGCACCTATGGAAGACAAATATTAACAGCTGAAAATATGCACATCAGGTTGTGTTTGCATATAGTACTAGAAAACTAATAATAACAACAACAAATAAAAAAAATAATCATTTTTTGAACTCTTCTGAAAAATACCTCAATACTGGAGAGAGAGAAGTACTACCAGAGATCCATTTTGAATACATGAGCTATTGCCCACAACCAAAGTATCTGCTTACTGTTCAGCAGGTAGCTGAATAGCTGCCTTTTCCGTAAGCAGGTGAGTGCTCCTGTTCTGTACAGTGAGTAGACATAAAAAGACTACAAAAGGCAATGAGAACAGTATCAGCACTGATGCTGCATACAGGAGCGTATCTCATTTAGAAAACTGCCTTTAGAATTTGAAGTCCTAGACACATTGAGAACAAGCAGGAGTTATAAAATTCTGCGTGAATTCAAAGAGCACCTCCCTCCTGACACAACCAAACCCAACGATATCTTTCCAGGTCCCGCTGGTGAACTTTTTGTCCTGTAAGTAAAGTGAGCTTGTGTATAAAATTAGAAGGCTGCTGTTGACTAACTTGACTAAACACAACTTTAATTTTGTTTTTGGGAGTATGTTAGTTGTACAAGTAACTGAATTCAGCAACCTTGGAAAAAGTTACATCGAAGACTTCTTTCTTCTATCTGGTGTTCCCACACAAGATTACAACTACATGCTTAAATATCTCATTTGAGGTCACATTTAAAAATTTGCTATTTTAGATAAAACAGAAATTGCCACCCAGACAAGGAAGAAAAACACAAGGTCAAGATACAAATAGTTACTTCAGTCCCACTGTATAATCTGTACAGCTGATACTACATGTTTTTTCCTCAGCTTCTAGACTTGTTATGACAATGTTTCACACAAAGCAGAATGTGAGGTGTTTGTAGAACCGAGGTTGGGGGCGGGGGGGGGGAGAGAGAAAAGAAAAAAAAAAAAAGAAAAAGGTATATAGCTATTTTCACTCTGTCTGACATCATCTCCTGTCCTGGAGGGGGTGGGGAAAAGTCTTCAGCTACAAGACCTGGTCAGATACTGCAGGACAGAAACCTGAATTCCCATTCTACTCTTCCTGGTAGACCAACTGCCACCCACTGTTGCTATCTTCTCTGGTGAGCCACAAAGGAAGAAGCAGAGTAGCTGCCGGGATGTGTTATACTTTATCACCACCAATAAAGTGACAGGCTGAGAGAGTTGGGGTTGTTCAGCCTGGAGAAGAGAAGACTCTGGGGAGACCTTAAAGCAGCCTTCCAGTACCTAAAGGGGGCCTATGGCAAAGAAGGGGAGGGACTCTTTATCAGGGAGTGTAATGATAGGACAAGGGGTAACGGTTTCAAACTGAAAAAGGGTAGATTTAGATTGGGTATTAGGAAGAAGTTCTTTACTGTGAGGGTGGTGAGGCACTGGAACAGGCTGCCCAGGGAGGTTACGGATGCCCCATCCCTGGAAGTGTTCAAGGCCAGGCTGGATCGGGCTTTGAGCAGCCTGGTCTAGTGGGAGGTGTCCCTGCCCAAGGAAGGGGGGTTGGAACTAGGTGATCTTTAAGGTCCCTTCCAACCCGAACCATTCCATGATTCTCTAATGACCTAAACCTCCTCCGACCAGCCACAGAGCTGCCTCGTGCCATCACCTCCTCCCATCACTGCAGCCACCTATGCACACCACAGAACAAAATGTCCTTCAGACTTGGTAACGTCATAGGTACTCCTGTCCCTTCTGACATCTAACCCTCCACCAGGTGGTACGGGAGGAGGTGTAAGGCAGGGTGGAAAGATGTGTATCTATGATGAGAGAAGACCAGTGGAACATAAGAAACATGCTGGTTCCAAAATTTACGTAGGAGCTATTAACACATGCCTTTCCTACCTGTAAGGCATTTTAAAGGATACTTAAAATTACTACAGTGGTCTTATAAATATCTTTTATAATTATATCCTGATATGACTCAGGTTATTATTTACTTTTAATAATATTGCTGGCTAACAGAAAGTACACTTCATGATAGCACAAGCTAATAAGGAAAGTTCCGAAGACTTACACCAAAAGCTCTTTTCTGCATCTGCATTAAAACCTGGATGCTAACAACCACTTTTTCTACTCACGGAGGAACAAAAAGCCAACTGTGAGGAGGCTATGGAAACTTATGGAACACCTTCATGAGGGAGCAAGGTGGTCCACTGATTCTCAAAGGACTGAGGAAAGCTACCAAGATGAGTGCAATTTACCCCATTCCAGGTACTAACCTATTCTGATATCTGCAAAACATGTTGCAAAACGGTGTTTTTTTTAAATCACAGCTTGAAGAAATGTTATTACCTTCTCACCACCAATGTGATCTTGCTTTTATTACTCCCCTAAAACACACCTTAGATTGTATACAGTAAATATTACTCTGTAGTCTTAATTTCCTTACAGACTAGATATAAAGTGCCTACAAAACACTCAACACAGATAATACTTTCTCTGGATCCTGAGATAAACAGTACTCAGGTCAAATCCCGAGTTATGCAACACGCACAGGACTGGGTAAGCTCAACTGCTTATTATGGCATTGGCAGAATGGAAGTCAGAAGGACGTTTACTTTCTGCATCTGAGATATTTTTCATTCTTTCCTAGATCTCAAAGCAGATACTACACTATAGTTTTGTCCTGTTGTGAAATAAGTGTTTCAGAACTACTCCAAGATATTGTGCAATTGCTGATTAACAGGGTGTCTTCACAGAAAATGGTGATGCAGCATTATAGACAAGAAGACGTGCTATTCTATTGCAGGAACACTACGCCAAAATTCCCTTTCATTATCTACAGAATACTGGCATATACTGCATCTCTTTATTATGTCACTTTCAAAATCACCTTGAAATTATCTCTATTAAGAATTCCAGCAACTGTCTTAATTGACACTACATTTTCCATTAAGAATATAAGAGATATAGTTATAATAAAGAGATATTTATCTTCATCCATTTTAGACTAAGATAAAACAACTTACATTACAGCAAATTAGAGAACAGTGTTTCTCCCAACTACCAAAACATCTGAAAAAACCATAAAACCCACTCGGATGTGCGTATGTACACACACGTGCGCGCACACACACACACACACTTGAGGTTACCTACCAAGGAATGTCTCTTTACATGCTCTCTTCGAGTAAACAGCTTCCCACAGATGTCACAACTGAAAGATCTCACGCCTGTGTGAATGAGCAAGTGTCTCTTTAGTGTTCTTCTGTATTTGGCTACATAATTACAGTGTGGACACTTCAACTTGTTCATGATTAATGCAGAGGAATCGCCTACAAGAAAATAAGCCATCAGGAGAAAAGATGATGAAACACAAAAAACTATTTCAATATGTTCTGCCTGGTGCACAAAAATAAATAAGGTGCCAACACAATAAAGCACCCACATGATTTTTCATCAGCCAAATCAGGACAATGCCTGCCTGCAGAAACCACAAATACTGGTAGGTTCTGCATGTATAATCTTGCTAGAAAAATACCTACTTGTAACCAAGGAACTTTTACCACAAAAGTACAGATCGATTCTTTGAAAAGGAGTCTTATTTCATGAATAAGTTAGCTACAAGTTAGCAGCATTCTATTTTCTAGAGGTTACCTATACCAGAAAACACTTCCCTCAGCGTTAGAAACCCTCTAGCTCTGCGGCATTTAGACAGTTACAATCTTCTCTCCCAGTACTCTATTTAGAATTATGTGCAGGAACTGCCTGCCAAGATCTGACTCTACAAATAAATAGAAAAAGAAAGTATAACTAAGCAAGAACGAATATTGACAAAAGGAGTAAGACAGTAAGAGTTAGGATAATTCTGAAACAGCTAAAAAGGGAAGTTATTGGTTCATATCTTAGCTATTCTCTACCCAAAGTCTATTTTGGTCTAACAGTATAAAAAAATAAAGAGAACAGAAAGAACTTCTGGAAGTAGCAATATCCCACTTCTTCCTTATGGTGGAAGAGAGCTATTTACATACCCTTGGACCAAGGATAACATAGTGTGCAGAACAGGTTTACTACAGCTGCCTATTACTGTGTGAAATAGAAAAGCACAGGATGCTGCGACAGCTCTGATGAAGGCCGCACAGGAATACAAGGGTTATTTTGAGAATAGGGTACTGGCTCAACTTACTACAGGTGAGATGGTTACAATCATGTTCATAAACTATCTAGAAGCATCCAAAAAGTGCCAACTAAGGCTACATGATTATATGCGCTCATACGGGCAGGATGAAAGCAAAAATAATTGTGTGTTATGTGCATGGGCCTGCATGCCGGTATCTAAGATGCCTCCTCCTAACCTCAAAATCCATTGTAACATGGAAGTTAAATTTTGCTAATATTCAAAAGTTTGCCGCAGTATATCAGAGCACTCATGCAAGCTGCATGGCAACATGTCATGTAGTGGCTTACATGAAGAAAAATAAGTTCAAAAAAGGTTTTAAATTGCAGTCTTATACACATCAACAGGGGTATGACAGACAGGCAGTCATCTGGGCTGTAAGATATATGGGAATTCAATGGTTTAAGAACAGGCAGACCTCCTGAGATCAGAGGTTCTAATCCCTTGCCTGCTAGTGAATTTCACCTTCTGATGACCCAATTTCTTCCACTGTAAAAACCAAAATATTTAAAGCAAACCATAAACCACATCCCAGTAATAGCTCAAAGTTACAGAGAAGAGGTAAGCATTACTGTTACCCAGTCCTTTAGATCCTCTTTTTACTGAGGACTTTATGTATTTTAAGGATCTAGCAATAATTATTTTAGATGTGGTGGTTTGCTTGGTATGTTTTCAGACAGAAAAATAATTACAGATAATTGCTTGCTTGAAATATTAAGAAAGGCATGTAAGTTGTGGAAGGGTAGGTTATAAAACACAGTTTTGATTGAAGAGTGCTTTTAGTTATGGCTGCATTAAATTCAAAACCTTTTTTGCAATGAAGCTTTTATTTTTAATAGCGAGAAATATGCTTTCAGATCTACTTTTAGTGTTATATTTAACTTTGTGTCCTCATCATCCAAGTGTTCAATTTCAAAGCCCATTTATCTGTAGTTAGCTTACTAAGCTTCCCCCCGACCCATTAGATCATTAAAGACCTCAGGTATCTTCATATTCAGGCACAACACAAGAGCTGATATAAATCACTTTCTGTTTTTACTTTTCCATACATTTCAATTCTTTTTTCTCCCTCCAAGGAAGTATTCCTATTTACATTAACCAGAAAGGCAAATGATATAGAGAAGAAGATTATGTAAACACTAAATCTATCAGCAGTGACACAGAAGATAAGGAACCTCTATCACAGGTAAAAAAACAACCTCCTCTCCATCAAATATACTTGCCATTTTCCCAAGCTTCTTTTGGCCATGATTCCGGCAGCAGTCCGTACTTGAAGTCACTGGAAGTACCCGGCAGCAGTCCATACTTGAAGTCACTGGAAGTACCCGGCAGCAGTCCATACTTGAAGTCACTGGAAGTACCCGGCAGCAGTCCATACTTGAAGTCACTCGAAGTACCTATTACAGACACAGTCTTACTTTAGCTTCCCAGCTTCTAATCAGCCATGTGGTTTAGCAAAATATATATTCTTTTTGAACTGCGACAAAAGAGTTTCAAACCTTAAAATAGTAATTACAATCTTTTTTCATATAATCTTCAATACTGAAATGAAGAAACTGCATTCCCAATTTCAATGAAGTTTGATCTTTGAGCTACACCCCACAGCACCATTTCTTCTCCCCATCCTGAGAAAATTCAAAGCCTTTTTCATACTATGGGAACTTTTATGGTAAGGACATTTATTCCCTCACTATCATCATGACAGGGCTAAGAAGTTTTCCACTGAATTCTCTTTACAACTGCTTTGTGCAGTTACTTCATCTGGTCTACCACAGACAGTCTAGTTGGTACAAAAGTAAACATTTTCTACTGGAGGCGAGATTTTCTTTATTGCCTTAAAATATCTCAGTGGTATATAAAGTGCTTTAAATACCTTTATTTATATAAAGTACCCTACAGCTATGTCTAAATTCTTTTTTGAATAATCATCTCCATTACTCTATAACCACATCAATTCAAGAGACCATAATTACTTGGAATATACCTGCTTAAAAGACTAGTTTGCATATTTACATTTGGTCTTTAGACAAGCTTTCTACACAGTTTGCGTTGTCTTTTAGCTTTTTTCCCCCCCCTCTTTAAAAGAACAAAATCATTCCCAAGTGAACAGTGCCTTAAAAAGAAGATCCTTGTTTGCTTAATTCTGTACTTTTGTAACAAGTAAGAGCTGCATGAGTGAATATGGAATCACTAGTACACAGCACAGAGAAGAGAACTATAAATAGTACACAAAAAAGCTGCACTAGGCATTTGACAAAACCGTATTTATGGGGCAAAGACTTTTCTGGCAAAAGTGCAAATCAATCTTCCACCCCAATCCCCAAGACAGGAGTTTGCTGGAAAACATGAACTCATAAATCCATTACTTTCCTCACAGGCACACAGTTGTTAAGTAAACAAACCACAGTGGAAACTGGCAGATTTCCTTTTATTTGTCTGGATGGTGCTCAGGTCCTCACACTGGATTCCCAATGTCACTGTGGAGAAAAGTCTTGAGAAGGGCTTCATAGCAAATAGATAGATTTTTACTTTCAATCCTGAGACTGTATATTTTAACAGTCCAAAGACTTTTTCCTGTGTCCCTATACTGCTCGTTCTAAGGATTTTTCCAGGAAGGGAAATTCTTTAGTGTAAACTAGAATTTCATGCAGCGAGTGGTAAGCTGCATGCTGAAACACTCTTAACTTTCAGCTTTACTGTAGAAAAAGTAAAGACGACAAATCCTCACAGCGTTAGACATATACAGCAATTTCATTCACTGCTCAGGCAGTGTTACAGTTGGCAGCAGTGGTTTCATCTGCAACATAAAACAACAGTTCAAAAGGAAATCAATTAACAAATGAATAGGAAGCTTATAATTCTACCCTATCTGTTAGACAGTGGCAAGTGATAAGCAAAGCTGGGTCGCAACTGCCAAACTAGGTATCCCATCAGAGCTTTTAAAAAGCAGAGCTTGGGTGGATGAAGGAAGAGAAATCCCAGTATTTTAGCTCATCCACCTAGCTATTTTGGTATAGAAAGAAAGAAGGGGAAGGGAATAACTCACTCTCTCCTTTAAGGAACAAAGTAGTGAGGAGAATATTTTTTATTTTTTTCTTTAATCACTGACTCTAATAGCTGTTATGTCCAAAAGAGGCAAGAACTCCTTACACTAATTTGGAATTATGGACTCCAGCAACGGCATCTCACAACTGCTCAAGGAATAGAACACAGATACCCTATGGGCATGCCAACTACACATTCCTTTGAGGTGAGCAGTAAAACTTCCTTCTGTAATACACAAGAAAGGATTACCAAGGAAGCGGTGTTGTACAGTTCTGGGCAAGAGCAAAAGAGATTTGACCTCAAGGCTAAAAGACTCCAAACTAAAGCAGGCTTTAGGCTCTAACAGAGAAAAAAAAATAATCAACTTTTAGAATCCACTTAAAATATCAGACATTTACTTTACAGGTTTTCTCCCTCTAATGGAACTGTCCTGTCTCTAGTCAACTAGTGGAAGATCAGTGATCGAAGTATTTTAAACACATTTCCCCCCCGCTTATGTGACGAGTATCTGTAAAATCAACAGACCCAGCCTTTACTGTGCACAGATGTGACGTATACGCTGCGTATAGACAATATTGCGTAGCTTCCTTCAAAATAAGCATACATCAAAGACAGACCATAAGTAAGAATTATACCAAGCTGAGCAGATTTATAACACTGTCACTTTGAGAATTCTTCTGGATCTAAGAGAACACAAACTGGATTTCATTAGGAACATTTCTGCTCACAGCTGGTCTTGAAGTTTGAGGGAAGTTAGCACCTCAAAGCCCTGCACAGGTCTAGATCTTAGAAATTCTAAGCCTCGGCATAGAGCCAAATAGACATGAATGTTACAGTCTAGTGTAGATAATAGCTACTAAATCTTTCTACTTCCAATTTAAAGAGGGGACCTGCTATAACATGAAAGAACACCAGCACAGATACCACAAGAGATAAGAGGTTGCTACAGACACTTCAGTCTCTGCACAGTACAAGATTAAGTAGATCATAATTAAACCTAATGCTTATTCTTAGAATAATTCGTTGACCTAGAAAACCTGCTTTCTAGATTAAGCACACATATAATGTGTTCAAAACAAAACAACAAAAAAGTCATTTTTAACATCTATACTGGAAAGACATGAATTATACATGTACTGGGAACTGGAAGCGTAATACCTAGCCTCCACTAGTTTCCCCAAGTGGACATATAGCCTAGTCAGATAAGCTTCTGACTGTAGCCGAGCCAAGCATAAGATGTTATGGACCCCTGTGGCTTGTAACATCTTCTCCCATTCTTCCCCCCACCCAGGTTACTGCCCCCTGAAACCTGCTTGCAAAACTGCAGATACAGTCATAATCTAACCTGTTCCTGACATCTTAAACCCAGATGATTTTGACAGGAGACTTAAAGCAGCTACAGGTGCAGTCGTACTGGTAGGCTGGCAGTGGGGTGCAAAGGGGAAAATACAGCAGTGAGAAAGGTCTTTAAAAAAAAAAAGAGAGAAAAAAAATAGGGTAACTAGAAGCAATAATGTTCTGTATCTCCAGACCAGGTCATCTGACCACAACTTTCTTCTGATCTAAGGATACCTTTTTACAGTTTAGTTGATTCCTAAGAGAGGTGTAAGTTAATAATTCAAATGTCAATCAGACTCCAACATCTGCTCATTCTTCTACCCTGCATAGGAAAGAGGTTTCTATCAGTAACCTGATCTTAAAAAAAAAACTAAACACAAATGAACGCAAAATAATAAAAATAGAACAGAAGACAAATAAGCTGATTAACTATCATCACTAAAATTATCAAGATGTCAAAACAAGAAGACAGTCCAAAGTACAATGAAGTGGTTGTGGAGGCTTTGCATAATTAACGAAGACTTTATGGAAGGATTTTATGTTCTACTGTGTGTGTTCTCAGGAAAAAGGATAACCGGAAGTCAGACACACTGATTTTCAGTTTTGAAGGCAAGAGGTAGGGGAGTATCACCAGAAAAAGAGAACACATCTGAGTGGAAACATCCTCATTTGACAAGTTTTGCTCTTTTTCTGTAACTAGAAATATACTGATTATTTGTTAAGAAAAGGAGATGTTACTGAGTAGGGGATGATCAAGGAGATTAATGAGAAGACCAACAACAGAAGCCATTGCACAGATCATTATAGAAAAGGATACAGACGTAGGGTGCACTGAGGGAGAAGACACAAAACTTCGCATTAGATACAGTTGTCTGTAATGAACTGAACTTCTGTTTTCTTTATACATATTACCACTAAAACCAGTGCCAGAAGAAGAGAAAAAGGAATACTGCTTTTTTTTTCCACCAGGTTCTCTGACACTGACTGCTCATTTAGATCAATTAAAAAAGACAGAAAGTAGACAGGATAAGCGATTAGGCCATAGCTTTCAAGGATTGTAAAGAAAGCAGTGGTAATCTACTGATACAATCTGGATTGCTAATAGAGAGCTGGATTTGTTGCTTATGTTAGGTAACATGACAGAAAAAACAGCACTGCCAAGACTGACATACTGGGCAAGAAAATATATTGTACTCCATTTGTTCCCAGAGTATTACTCACATCTTTAACCTTGCTTCTGAAAAGAGGTCAACTGCCTCTTGCAACAGAAGGCTCAGACAAACTTAAGACGTCTTGCCAATGCAATTTTACTCATACTCTATGTACTGCTCCCAATTGCTTTTCATTTTTACTATTTCTCATTCATGAAAAACAAAAAAGGTTTATTGCCTTTACTATGGAGGCAGATCTATCACCAACTAAGCCTGCCAGAGGACCATCAATCGATGCCAAATGTATCAGCCACTTGCTTTTTCAACTTGCTTACCATAAATTCCCTGAAAAACTCCTCCCTGAGAAAGGGGTGCCATTCACATTAGAAAGCTATTTTGCTCATTCCCCCACAAAAGCTACATCAGTGAAACACAAGCTAGTACGAGCTTTCCTCATCCGGATCATTTACTTGCAGGGGACTTACTGTTCTCAGGGACTATCACAAAAACTTAGGTCTGAAGGGACCTCTGAAGGTCACCTAGTTCAACCTCCTACTCACAGCAGAGCTAACTTCAAAGTTGGGCCGTATGTTGCTTTGGACCTTGTCAAGTTTTAAACATCTATAAAGATGGGAGATTCCATAAACCCTCTAAGCAATCTGTTCCAGCACAACTGCTCTCATGGTCAACAATTTTCTTCATATACAACTGGAATTTCCTTAGCTGCAACTTGTGACAACTGACTTTTGCCCTTTCACTGCACATCTCTGAAAAGCATCTGGATTCATTTTCTCTATAATCCCCTTAAGGTGGTAGAAGACGGCAGGCAGATCCCTCAGCCTTCTCCATACTAAATAAATTCAGTTTCTCAGCCTCTCCTTGAACAACACGTTCTCCATCCCCCTGACCACCTTACTGTCCCCTCTACTGAAGTCCCTCCAGCTTGCCGGTATCCTTCTTGTACTGGGCTGCCCTAACCTGGGTACAGATTTCAAATGTGATCTTGCCAGTACCGAGCACAGGGGTATTTTTATCACTTCCCTCAGCCTGCTGGCTATGTTCTTGCTAATACCACTACTATGAAGCTATTCTTCATTGCGCCTAGGATGCACTGCCGACTTACGTTCAGCTTGCTGTCCACAAGGACCCCCTGGTTCTTTTCTGCAGAGTTACTACCCAGCCACTCGGTGCTCCACTTCTACTGATGCACAGGGTTGTTACTTCCAAATGCAGGACTTGACCTTTGTCTTTGCACGGCATCTTGGGAGTTCCTGTTGGACAATTCCTATGGATTGTTGAGGTCCATCTGAACAACAGCCCAGCCTTGCCCTCTAGCATATCAACCACTCCCATCAGTTTGATGTCACCTGCAAACCTGCTGAGAGCATCTTCTGCCTTTACTATCCTGATCACTGACGAAGATGTTAAACCATATGAGACTAGGTAAGCCGTTTTCAGGAAAACAGCCTCTCTTCACTTCACTGCCAAGAAAATACCTTCATCCATAAACTTCTGGACTATGTTGGGAGCTCAAGGGCCAGACCATGAACACTGCAAACAAGTCAATTTAAGGATGTACCTCAAGAGCTTTCTCAAGTAAAGCATTCAAGAAATAACTCAAAGACTTTCTAATATAAACATTTCACATCCCCTTTTCATCAAGTCTTATATTTAAAGCATTACTGTAAGTAGGACTTTCAAGGAGATATACATGCAAAAGGCTGCATGAAACTCCTAGAGACTGACTGGCATTTAGGATTAAGATCCTTCAATATAGTAAAAAACACCAACAATTCTAGGTACTCTGATAACTGAATTAAATGTCTCGGCATTATGTTCTGCTCCTATTTTCTTGCTAACTCTTTGAAAAAGCGACTGTAGAACAAATCCAAAGAAGTAAGTTTGATTTTGTCCTCAAAGCTGCCAGTTTCCCCCTAATGAAGGGATAAAAAAAAATCATCCAAGCGAAAAGAAAAAAAAAAAAGTAAAATTAAGTTTATTCCCATCTTAGCCCTAATACAAGGGTTCTCTATGCAGTAAAGCCATTAGTTTTTTTCTGCATCAGCATTAGACAACTGCTATTGCTACCATTTTATCAGCTACACATTGTAGCTTGTAAACATATTTTCTTAAAGGAAGAATTAAATGCCAGCTTGAGGGACAGGAAACAGAAGTATCACTGTGCATCACGATCAAAGACCATTGATGTGGTTGTAGTCGAGACAAACACTGATATGGGTCAAGACATAGTAGTCTATGTGGTTGTAGTCGAGACAAGAACTGATATGGGTCTTCATTTGCATTTATTCTTATGTAAAGACATAAGCACAGATAGCATTGCTGTGTAGAGACTGTTTTGGTCCAAGCAACTTCTTATGCTGACACAGCTGAAAGAAGATGCTAAGGAGATCTTCACTTCATGTTAGCTTCTCTAATTGCAGGCAGTCTTAGAAGCAGTAGCATAATTGACCAAAATCCTTGTGCTGAACTGGCATCTCAGTATCATTCATTCCAGACTCACTTTGCCAAAGCCTAGCTTTGTCCAGGAATACTGAGGGATTTTGTCTTTACACTGGGCTTTGAAGAGAAGCACGGTACAAGACAGAGGCACAAATCTGTAAAAATACCAAAACAAAAAAGAAAACCCCCAACCTTCCAACAAAAAAACCCCAATAAACCCAAAAAAACCCTTCAAAACCAAACCCCTAGATACTTCCTTGGAAACTCTACATAGTAAGATCTGTGAGTACCTGACAAACTAAACTTGCCAGACTGGTGTCATGCTCTCCTTACAAAGTAACATGCAATATTACACCCTAAAGAAAGGGGATCAACTCAAGTCACAAGCAAGCAAATGTGTAAGAGACTGGAACTTTTACACAGCTCATACTATTCATACACATGACCTGACCATGAAAGACAACTGCTGCTTAACAAAGGGGTTTTTTTCCAGCTTTAAAGATCATGTTTTCAAAAATGTCCCCTCAACACCCTGTGAATACCAGAAGTGACTGAAGTTCTGCAATTGTGGCCGCATCTTTACAGTAAAAATGGCAATTCTGATCTTGCTCTCCATTGTTCCTAGTATGACAGGATGAAGCTTACAATAAAGCTGCACCAATGAAGGCTACTGGTTAAAGTCAAATTGTCTCCTAAAGCTGTACTCCTACAAACGCATGTCTACTGCAAGTACTAGAGGAGCTGGGATTGTTTAGCCTAAACAAAAGGAAGCTGGGGGGAGACCTTATCGGTCTCTACAAGTACTTGAAAGGAAGCTGTAGAGAGGTGGGGGTCAGTCTCTTCTCCCAAGTACAGGCGAGAGGACAAGAGGAAATGGCCTCAAGTTGCGCCAGGGGAGGTTTAGACTGGATATTGGGAAAAAATTTTACACTGAATGGGTTATTAAGCATTGGAACAGGCTGCCCAGGGAAGTGGTGGAATCATCATCCCTGGAGGTATTTAAAAGACGGTAGGCATAGTGCTTAGAGGTACGGTTTAGTAATGGTTTTTGTCAGTTAGGTTGATGGTTGGACTAGATGATCTGAAAGGTCCTTTCCAACCTAGGTGATTCTATGATTCTACTACAATGAGATTTAGTGTAAATGCATAGTATAAGCTTGCTATGCTATTGTATTCCATATTTAGTATAGACTTTCTACACTGTGAACACATTTCTTGTTGAATGTATTTACTGATACCTGCCAGAAACTGCCACAAGAAATGCTGCCTGCCTCTCTCCTCCATCCCAAAAAACAACTCCAAGTCCTGTACACAAGAATTCCAGAAGGTACACAGAGAATAAATAGTTGGGCAATGAGCAAAACAGCTCAGCAAGGACAGAGAACCTGAAAAAGAGAAGCTGAAGGAACTGTCTTTTAGTCAAACTACATGCCACTTAAAACCTATTCTACTCAGCTACCAACACCGAAAAATGACCTATTCCTTCCCTCAAATTTAAAATAAAACCAAAACAAACAAAAACCTCCCAAACTACAAAACACACTAAGACTTGTAAGCCCACAGTAACTGAACAACAACTGATCAATTTATACTTCCACAAACTCTTATGTGACAAAGTCACTCTAGCATAAAAGTGATCTCACAGGGAGTTATGGTGGTGCAACTGAACTGAACAGGCCTACCAACACAGAAAACCTACAGGTTAATACGAAACCTAACATTGTTTTTCTTGCACTGTATTTCCGTGAAGCCATAAAGGATATTTTTAAAAGTCCTTTAGCAGTCTTTTGCTTCATAAATACCATATGGGAATGGACAGGCATGTGAAGACAAGTATATAGGAGATAAGGAAGATGTGGATAAAACCAAAACTTTACTTTCTAGGGTATTACTATCTGGAAAAAAAGCTTTTTAAAGGAAGTTGTATTCTAATCTGCATGATAGTTTAGAAAAGCTCCACACTAGTTTGAAAATCACCTACAATCCAAATGGATCTGAAACATCTGGAGTAAAAACACTTTCACTATTCAGCATGTGATAAAATTAGTTAGATTTGACTTACTGAGCTACATCTTCCCCAACCCAACCACTTGCTTGCCTTTTTTTTTGGCAAAAAACCCAAAAAACTACCAAAGACAACACCACCACCAGAAAAATAAAAAAAAAAACACAACCAAAAAAAATCACCAAAACCAACACAAAACACTAATAGACAGGACATCGCTTAAAGTTGCAAGGTCAGTGGTTGACCATACCATGACAATGTGAGGATCTGCTTGTCTTGGGGATCATCCCTGGGAGATGTAAACTTAATGAATGGGGAGGAGGTTGACCCTCAGATGCTATACTCTTTAGAGGACTTCTAAAAACCTATGGGACCTTCAATACCAAGTTACAAAGGGAATGGGGCAAATAAAGAGGTTAAAAGTCCATTAAGCAATTTGTATTTATCAGTCAGGGCACCAGCTGGAGATCTGAGGAAGATATGACCAAGAGTCATAGTACCATGGAAAAGCAGGAAAAAAAAAAAAGCTTAGTTTTCTTTTGCTACTTTTTTTTTTTAATTTGTAATTCAGACAGTCAAGTGGGGTTTATCCCTATGAGAAATATATACATGTCCAGATAAATCCATCAATTTTGATTTCTTCAAATACAAAGTTACCTTTCTTTATTGTAAAGTACTGATCAAGTTATGATATGCTGCTCCCTCCCGTTATGAGGAAAACTGTGACCTGCACTACGTTTTTTGTAAGCAGCTTTAGCTGCTGCTTGTATCCTTGTGAAAAGTAGGTGCTTCTACAGCAAGCTGAATTAAATTCCTTAAGAACACCCTACAAAACCATCCAGGAACCCTCCCCTGTTCTACAAAAGGGCTGTTTTCATCCTGCCCTTGTTATCCTTTCCCTCACCCACACCCCCAACACAATATATGACACAGCATTATCTAGCCCGAAAATTACGGTAACAAATAATCCAGTGGTAACTTCATAAGAAGTTATTGGAATATTACATACAAGTCTCCCTAAGAATGAACATGGTCAGCTCTGGAAAGCATAAGCAATACTTCACAGTTGTGTTCTGAAACCTGAAGATAGGACACTTGTACTCAAAAAACCAGTCCCAAATGAAAAACAATTTCAAGTGACAAAAATTTATAAAAAAAGTAGGAACAGACATTAAGAATATGATGAATTGGAATCACTGAGCTTTTATGAACTCAAAACTGTCTAAGAGATGCTGACCAACTGCACTGTTATTTTCGCCATGGTAAATGGTTAATTGTAGGATGCACCCCAGTTGTAAACAGTAAAGACGTTTTTTAGCAGATTATCAACTAGAAGGGAAAACAGTAAGATAGGCGGTAACATTCAGTATGAAGAAACACAGCTATTTTAATTAATATAGCTAAAAGTGGAGAAGGCTTGAAAGCTTCAGTAAGAGTAGGTGAATAAAGTAGGTAAAGGGTACATGCAATTTAAAATCCATCTCAACTTCATGGGGCTTTTTGAAGCTCAAAGTGCCTTTTTTTTTTTTTCTTCTCAGGGAAGGTGTTAAACATAAACTCACTGGAAAAGCAAGGTGAGAGGAAGGAGGATCTGACATATCCCTATGGATACCTGTAGGAAAACTCATATTTGGCAAGGAACAGTTTAACATGTTTGCTCTACTGGGACAAGAGGGGTAGCAGATAGATTATCAACAATAAAAGCTTTCTGAACTAATACTTACTTAGCAGTACCCAACTGGAAAGTCCATTTACTATAGAACTCAAGATAGTGGCTTTTGGGGTAAATTTTTGTAGTAAGAGGAGTGTTCTTAAATAGGCATCCCTTCCACCGTATCTATGGTATTTCGTTCCCCCCAGAAAAACACCAGATAATCCAAAACCACAATCAAGGACACAGCAACACACTTCGCATGTTAACTGGACATCTCATTACCAGCGCTGGTGTTGGTTATCCTCACCAACACATGACAAAGCCTAACAGCAGAAGCTCATTCTTTCCCTTTTAGCAACTAAAGGGACAGTGCACTCAGCTTTCATCATAAGATTCTACTATTCTTTCTTTTTCTTCTTACAGCATTGTGTTATATCAATTCCATAAGACATTTTCTCATGCCTTTATAATTCCCAGTGCCTACTATTTTTTGGTAGATTTTCATCTCCACAAGAAATTTAATCCACAACTAAAAAGTTACCATATAACCTGCGGGTTACTCTACAACTCATTCTTGTCATTCTTCCAATTCTCTACTCCTCCCCCTTCCTCCTCCCTATTGCACCTTTTCTTGGGCGTAGAGGGAATAATTGAAAGAAGAGTGTTTAAGAGTGGAATCTACCTGCAGAGCAAAGAAAAAGCTAGCCAGCAGTAAAGGAGAAAGAACACCGAATGCTGAAGCACAGACTATGAGTGAAAGTAAGCTATACCAAGCCCTATTTCCAATATCTCTTCTTGTTTCAAACCGTGGGCATGCACATAAGAACTTCATAAAGTAAAGGTCTTAATGCAAAAATATGGCTTCCAAAATAGTTGTAACACTGACAGAAAATGTAAGTCTTTACCTGGACCACTTACGTTGTGCTCTGAAAGTACCAAGAAGATAATTAGTTGACACTATTTTATAGTTCAATAAAACACTCCCCTCTGCAAACACAGAGCTTTCAACAGTTTTGGACAGACACCACAGCACAAATTCAGCGTGTCCCTAGCCTCTAATACAGCTCTTTTCATCAAGATGTTGCATGGATATGTTTTGTAATTTAATTCTTCAGCACAATGAGTTACTGGAAACCTTGGTGCTTCTGTCCAAAAAAACTGAACAAGGACTAAACTTGTTTAATCATTACTGCACTGCCCATATTCTCCATTATTTCTTTAAGAAAACTCCACAGCACATAGTCAAATTCTGCAGAATGCAAACAAGCATTTATTTCAGTCGCTAGGGTCATCATTGAGTAGACATATTCTCTGTGGTGTTTCCTATGGTAAAAAAGGTTAAATATCTACCCCATATAAATCAGAAATAGAAATTACATGTTAAATTTTGTCAGAAATTTATGTTTGTGCAATTAATATATATACACATGTCCTCAGTTCCTGCTCCAGATTCTCTGCTGCTCTTTTTCATGCAGCTGCAACTAAATACTTATTAACAAGTAGCGTAGCCCAGCACAGGCAGATTTGTTGTGTGGGTGGCTGAGGACTCAACATTCCCACTACGCGCATCCAAAGGTGCTTTGCTAGATCTAACCTGGCGCTGTGGACCCACAGCCTGTTAGCAGCTGGCACAATAGGCCTGTTTCTGAAACACAGCTTCTATTTTCATTTCAGCCAGAAGAAACCCTGTGCAGTCTAAGAAAGCTTAGACAGTAAGAGAAGACGCGGAAATTCACTTTACAAGCGCACACTCCCAAGATGAACTGCAAATCTGAAGTAGATCTACCCACTGAGTTGAGAGGTGAAGGCTGGAGATAAGCAAACCCCCTGAAGCATTGACAGAATGACTGTTAGCTCTTCAGCAAAGCTGCTTCCCCAGAGCTGCTCCTGTTGTGCCACAGCACTTGCTATCGATATGGATGCATCTCGTACTGGCTGCCCCTGCTCACGGGCCAACGTACACATTCCATAGCTCCAGCCTGCATCACCCTATACTGTCACGTGTCATTGCGGTACTCATGCACGCACACTGGCGCGGTTCAGCCCAGCGCAGCGTCACCACGTGCCCTCTGCCAGGCTGCTCTCCACCTGTGGCCTCCATGCACCTCAGTGGCTGCCAGCCACATGGACCAGCATCCACAGCACTGCGGGTGGAGGCCTTTCAGGGCCCCAGGAGAAACGGCCTGTCCCTGCCGCTACTGAAAGGATTCCTTTCAGCCTTGTTTTCAAACAGGTCCGGGGGTACAGGAAGAAACTAAGGACATCCTTCCTTCCACCAAAATAAATATAGGTTCCTAGGCCCTCCCAGAAATCAGGTTGTTTTCAAATCTCTGTTTTGTCACTGGAATACAAAAATATTCGGAAGTAGTCTACACTCACGGGTGTGAGTGCTGATTTCTTTTTTTTTTTTTAAATTAATATTATTATTTTATTTCCCTCTTAATTCTACCCCTTGAACCCAGGAAGCAGAGGATGTCTACGGTGCCTTGATATTTGAAGGGGGCATACATTTTAAAATGCTTTAGAAACAGATGCATTAAATAACTTTGTTTCAGCTATGTCTCAAATTCACCTTTAATTTTACTTCTAAACCAGGGTAAGTTTTCAAAACTGCTAATTCATGTAGAAGTGATACAGGTAAGTAGCAGTACTTCAACTATTCATACAGTATAATGACAATAACTTAAAAAATAAAAACCTGAACTTAATTACATTACTCCAAATTACAGTTACACTGTGAACAGTCTGCTTGTAATTCTTTGTGTGACAGTATTTGTTTAGCAAACAGATATTTAATCTTATTCTATCATTTACATTAACCACAGATCCTCAAGGAAAAAAATCCTATGAATTCAGTCACTCTGAGGATTTGTTTAAAGAATAGTTCAACAAAAAGGTGTTCCCTCTACTATGTGTTATTATGGCATCTCTTTCCTATGTGTTTCACAAATGTGCTTTTAGAGTTCCTATTATGCTAGCCAGGATTACTCCATTTTGTAGCTTCCCAGACACCCCTACAATAAACATCAGCAGAAAGTTGACTTCTGTTTCTGGGTGACACTCAGGTGAAGGAGATTACCAGAAAAATCTTCTGCTTGTGTAGGGAAGGAAATGATAAAGGCCCTTTCTCTCTTTGGAACCCGCTAACATTATTAGCCACCAGCTACCAATCCTTGATTTTGTGCCTAATATAGTGGCTACAGATTAAATGTAAATGTCAGATTTTTTTTCTACCAGCTGGTAAGGATCACCAACGTAACCATCAAATGCAAACAGTATGTTACCTGCTGCCTGTCAGAGCACTGTCATTCCTTTCTCTAGCCAAAGATACACTGCTGTGCCCCAAAGTGGAGAACCAGATTACTGATTTAGTAACCTGACTGGTGTGCTGACTTTACTAAAAGATCCTACCCAGCATACCTGTACAGAAGCTACATTGTCACATACATAATTCAATAATTTATTTTTCAAACAACATGATCGACATTAAGCAATATTTACCTGCTTCTTCTTTAATAAATGACAAATCTTCTTCTGGATATGGGACTGACGGTTGCAACACTGAGCAATCTTCTGAGTTCTCTTCAGTATTAGGTGGTATATTATAAATAAATCTCTTTGCAGTTTGGTTTTTCCTTCTTGCTTTTCCAGGTTCTTGAACTGATTGTCCCTGTGCGCCCATGTCATTCCATACGAAAACTTTTCCCTCACCTTGAGATTCATTTTCAGCCATTTCAGGTGAGCTGTCCTGGACCCAACTGCAGTCATTCATTTGGTAGCTTTCCATTTGGCCCTCATCAATAGAGTAACCATCGTTCTCAGTTTTTATGCTACTTGCCAAGTTGGTAAGGTTTCGCGTTGCCCAGAAGCTGGCAACTTTCTGATCCCTTGGAGACAAACCATCCCTACTAACAGATCTTCTGTTGTAATCCACGACAACGGTCTCTGGAGCTTCTGATTTTATACTTATGTTTAAGGCATCTTTAATGAAGTTGCGGCAGGACTGGACAACCTCCGTCATCTGAAGGTAGCTGGCCACTGACATCACTTCAATGGCATTTTGGCTCGTAAGTACGAGGTTACCAGAATATAAGAAGTCCAAGATGACAGAAAAACCTTGAACAGCAACAACGTCTAAATAGGTAACAGTGGTTTGGTTACGGCTTTCTTTGTTTGTAAAGCAATACAGAGTCTTAAAGAAGCGGCTGCCTGCAACCAAGATGTTCTTGTGAGCTCTGAAGACCCTCCCGCTCACCACAATGTTAACATCACAAAGAATGCCTTTCTTCCTCTGCTCATTGAGCTCTTGCAGGAGCTGGTAGCAGTAAGAGTTCTCATTTGGCCTGCTGTTAAAATCACAGTATCCTTCATTATTCAGTTCTGATGGTAACTCTGACTCCTGCAATTAAAAAAAACCCAAAACCATAATTAGCTCTTAATGAATGCTCTCCTTAGTCCTCCAACACTACAATAAGGATATGAAAATAAACTTAAGAAGATAATGTCATTCAATTTTTTTTTATTTATGTTCTTTGTCATAGAGGCAGGCAAGAATATATAATTAAAAAAATATTTCTGAAAAATTAAGAATCACGATCTCATCCTGCACCCTCTGCTCCCAAAATCTGAAACAAAACCAGAACTAGCAGAATTGCCTTGAGAGCAAAGGAAGTGAAATTTCAGCCAAAAGTAAGTAAAGATTTAGTTGAGTGTTAAGTACTTATTTTTCTTAACCCACACACATTAAAGATTCAGGAGTCTTTCCAAAGATTTAACTAGATGGTTCTCACATATCCAATCCCACCTTCTTCCCTAGAAATCTCCACTTTAACAGGTAAGTAGAACCCTGATAACCAATTCAACGTTTTCACATGCCAAGAGATGAATATATAAAGATTAGGTCTGTACCTCCCAGTCTGTCTTGTATGTTATAAAGACAATATATTACTGAAGTAGTTATAATAGTAGATGCATTTCTTACACAGTTCTACAAATTAGGCACTTATTCTTTATTTACTAATTGCGGCAAGTTTAGGATTAAATAGCTGTATTACATGACAAATGGATAGAATATTGCAGGCAACCAAACAAAACTTAAGCTTCTGTTACATTATTTAACTAAAACTTTCTTGAATCAAGCTTCAATGAAATTTTCCAGTAGCAACACCTTTAACTGGTACATGCTTATTTATACAGACATACGTGCTTATTTGTCTCTCTACAACATTTTTAAGACGTGATCTCAAACACGGCTTTAAAATCTTGCTAAAAGTAGCATCAGACAATCCAACACCAAGAAATTAGTTGCCAATAAATTGTTATTAAAGATTAACAGACAGTTAAGAGGCTGGTCAGTCACAAGAGACCTGAACTGGATTTTAGAGCATTTAGAAAGACGTTTAGACAGTGATGATTCAGAGCTGCTACAAAGCAGCAGATAGGAGAAAGCAGAAAACAACACAGACTGACATATGTGAGACCATACTTAAATTGACTGACATGTGCTGCCATCAAGAGCCACGATGATGACAGTCTGGTTTACACTGGATCTCTGAGACTCTGTTCTTCCCTAGCAAGTGAGGACAGGTCAAAACTGGCTGGCTCCAATATGGTTTAGGAGGACAGATCAGATTTTGCAAATTATATTGTTATTTTCTCCTCTCATTTTCTAAAACAACTCACAGATTTGGGGTCTAGAGGTATTGTTAAAGCTTGACTACCCCAACATTACAGGCCAAAAATCAGCATTAACAAAGTAATGTTAATGTTGTTATGAGCCCATAACCTATACTGGGGCTCAAATACATGTTGCAGGAAAGTACTACCCTGGATTTGGGACTATGGCAGAAGCCAGCTATTTTATATATTAAAAAGTTACTTTCCACCACACAGGAATTAGTGCATTAAATCAGTACTCACCTCAAGTTATAATCCCAGTGTGGATCACTGGGGTGACAACGGAGGCTGTAACTACATCCGCTAAAATGATATTTACATCTATAAGCAGCAGATAATGTTCAGAATAACCAAAATAGAACTGTACTATTTCAGCATCACTTGCAGAGAAATTTCAGTTTGCTGTACATTCAAGTTGCTTCTAAATCTCTGCTCTTCTCAGAAACACACTTCAGTGAAAAGAAGCAGTAGAAATAAATGCAATTAGGCTTTTATGTGAAAACAGATCTTTGTTCAACCTTGGCTTAATTCTTTCTGCATACTCTCTGACATACCCAAGTACTCCCTCAGATCAGAGCTCTGAAATAGAAAGTATGGCCCAAACGTGAGGCAGCTAAGTCTCTCATTCCTTAAGCTCTCAGCAGATTTCACATCTGGACTAGCTTCCTGTCACTCCCGCAGTGGAGCACTGCATAGTTTCAAGACACCAAGTATACTGACTTTGGATCAGATTAAGACGAAAATTATCGTACCCGAAAGTGTTGTCACTCTAGTCAAAGTCAATCATCAGTGACTTGCATCTCACACAGTAAATGTTAGGTAGATGCTATGATAGCTGACAATTTCATTCTCTGAGAACATGTTAAACACCATTTAAAAATGATCTGCAGCAGTTCTTATCTTTTCACAAATGTCTGATTAAAGAATGGAGATAGAGTACACTTTAACTGAGCATGTGTATGTATCCAATTAAACTGATAAAAAAAGGAAACTGAGATTTACAACATAGTTTTTTGTTTTCTTAAGAAAATTACAAGCCAGCATGGCAAAAAGGAGCTGCAGATCAATCACACGTGCTACAAAAACACAAGACTGAAGTCTTCATTATGAGAACACCAGAAGGCTGAGCAAAAAATAAGAGACATTATTCAACTGATGTCCAAACTAAAGGAGGGCTGTGTTGGGGGAAGGAGATCAGTATTACAGATATGGGTGCATAAAGATTTTTAAACTAACTGTAATATTGGAAACAACTGTTTAACTGCTGGTATGGAAGCAGCTAACCCTATTGCCACACCTCAAATGAAATGAAAGCCCTGACATCTGAACAGTTATCAAGCCTACGTACACCAAGTGTGACAGCAGATTTAACATTTACTATGAGAAAAATGAAAATGTAATATCCCTTGGAGTTTTAAACTCAGTTTTGTTTGTGGAATCTACAGCCTTGTAAATCTGAAAAGCTTGTTTCTGTAGGTGAGATTAAGAAGCAGTCTAACAGAATAGAGACTGGCCAAGGAAACTAACATTGTGCTCAGTTTCAATTAGTTAGACTCATCTGAATATACCCAAAGATAAATGACTATCCATATGTATAATTCGCTAATTAAACTTGCCTAAAAGCTAACAGGACCAGAAACAGATGATCAAAAACTGCTACTAGAAACTCGCTTTTCTTTCTCCTCCTGTGTCATCAGCGTTCTCCGTCTCCCGGGAGTAAGAATGGGGGGGAGGGGGCAGGGTAGGAAGAAGGAAAAAGGGCCGGGGGGGGGGTGGGTGGGAGAAACCAAAAAAGAACCAAGCCCAAGCTAACCATAGATTCCATCTCAGCTGTATGTATATGAAAAGCAGTTATTTCTGTAATCCTTTCCCTCCTACCACACCTTTCTCTACAGCAGTTCCCTATGCACTCAAATTAATTCTAATCCTGAAAAATGGATCCTCTAACAAAAGCTATCAGGAACTTAAGCATGTGCAGCTACAGAGGAAAAACTATCTCAAAATATGCTCCTATCAGCTGCACACATGATGCTCTGCTGCTGTTCTACATGCCATAGCATCGCTCACAGAAAACTCAGCAATTTAAAACTGTTCCATTAAGTGCCTAACATCCAATTGAGTAGTTCAAGGTCTGATAAAAACACTACATAAAAATACATAAAATGATAGTCCTTACTCTGAAGGTCTGACTTCCTCCTCAACTTTTTTGCTCTGCAAAGAGTAATTCAAGAAGTTAACTTAGAACACTATAATGTAACTCTTACATCTGAAGCATGACTTCTATTCATCACCGCTCACATAATGCAAACAATTACAGTTCACATGGAAAAAAATAACACATCAAAGGCCTTCCTCCTTTTAGAGAGCTTCTGCTTTAAACCAGCATGCCTGTTAGGCTGGAGAAAGCTTTTCTGGCAGTATTGCCAAAGCTCAGCTTCAAATTATGTCCAGAGAGAAAATGTTTTAAGAAGCTGCTTCGAGGGGAGGAACCCCCAGCAGCCAATAAATCTGCATCTAATGGAACTAAATTCACCACAGAATTAAAATCTTTTTGCAGTGATTTCCTAGCAAGTGCCTATTTAAGATTTTTTTCTTAAAAATAGACCATTTATTTAAAAAACAAAGGTACTTTCAAGATTACTATACCTTTCCTTAAGCTGTAATATGAAGACATATTATTTTAAAAACTAGAACAGGAAAAAAAAAAAAGAGTAAAGATTTTTGCCTTCGAAAGAAGCACCGACTGACAGCTCAAAACCCTTGAATTACAGCAGCTGCAACCACTTGTGTTGTATTTTGGCATCCCAAATTAAATGTATCCCAAAAATAAACTGAAATCATCACTCATTTCTTCATGAGTGTAATATCCAACAGACCTATAGAAATTTCCACTGCTTTACTGTCTTAACACCTACAGTTTCCTTTTCGCACTTGAACAGTGGCACTATGCCATATGTTTATTAGCAGCTGTTAAACATGCCCTGCAGTTGAAGCTTGTCAAGTCAAGAATACATGTGTGTTGTCTCCAAGACAAAGGCTGAAAGATCTCTCCCAAGTTTCATTAAATCTAAATGGCTTCGCTGCCTCATTATGTATGTTGGAAATATGGTCGGGATACAAATTACCTACTTTTGTTCCAAGTATCTGGTATCACGGCATTAAGGGAAAAAATGGGGCTATTGTTTTGGTATTAATTTAAACATACGTATCAAGAGAAAATCAAGTGCTATTAAAAGAGTGAAAGGATATGGAAATTAAACATAAAAGCGGAAAGAAAACAGAGATTCTAAATCAAACTTTCGATAAAGCAAATGTAACCTGAAAGTGCACCACAAGGAAAATTACATTGACTCTTGAAAAACTGCAATTCCTTCCCTTGGGAGAAGTTTTTAACTGGAATGTAATCACACAGGGATGCATCCGGCACAGTTTTCCACTTGAAAACACCGACCTCTGTACAGCTACCTTATAGAAGCTTACTTTGTCCAAACCTTATCTTTAATACAGTACAAAAGAATCACTGATGCTGTGTGTAGGATACTATGTGACAGTATCCTACGGTTTCCTTTATTGTTACTGCAATTATTTTTTCTTAAACTGTCAGTGGTATAAAAGCAGAGGCTCATTTTTATAAAGATTCCCATGACAATGAAAGGCTAAATACTTACAAAATAAATATTTACAACAAATACTTACATTAACTTTTAGACCACTGTGACACGCAAGCCAATGTTCTGTCCCCCCCTCCCCCCTTCCCGGTATTTAATAGTCTTAGAACAGGCTGGGGATAAGAAGACAGAAAGAAAAAAATAGTAACTTTAGTAAGAAAACCTGCTTGGAATATGTTTTATTTACATATAGCTCAATGGAAGTAAGAGAAACTTCCAAGTGTGGCATGAATTAGCAACAGTTAGTGACACAAAAGGCTACAAGATGACGGGACATACCTTTACAAGGTAATCTTTCACAACTCAAAGTATTAGAAACTAGGCAACAAAACGGTAAGGAATATACCGCAATAACAATAAACAAAAAGAATGTTTTCAAAGATATAAAGAGGTAAAAGAAATTAAGAATGAAAGTTTGAAAATTAGAAACAAGTTATTTAAAGCAAGTTTGGCTGTAACACTGGAGAGTGAATAGCAAACCCCAGATCGGAAGAAACTGCTAAGATGACCTACTGCCATGAAATGTCTGTAACAGCTGCCTCAGACATACACTTACTGAAAAGGCAGTATTAACTCACCTTGAAGGTGAGCGTTGTATTTGTAAATCCAAAAATATTTTAGGTAACTGATATTTGGGCACCATTAGGGTTTTCCTTGCAGTCCTGCAGTAGTTTCACATAAGCTTGCATACTTTTTCCAAGTAGCTCTAAAAAAACCCTACATTCACCCAATATTTAATCTGTCACCCTGATGTCCTACCCCAACATTAGAATAGCAGCTCTTGTCCAAGGTACCCTGAGCTCCTTAAAGCACTCAAGTAATAAACTCAATTTAACTACTGCACTACGATTTGGACTCCAGGTACATCCATAGAACGAAGGTGGGTGTTTTAATTAAAACTGAGCTCTAAATAAGGAAAAACAGAGTGATCGGGGATTAATTCTGGCTAACAACTCACGTTCAGCCTAACGGTTCAAGTACTAGCCTAACCTGAAGCACATTGGCTTGTGCCCACTGGCAAGTTTAATGCCAGCTAGGTGACTGGAGTGAACTTCTGCAGCGCAGACATCCTTAAGAGGAAAGGCTGGTGATTCAACACGAGCACTCTTTAGGAGCTTTCCATCCACATATGTTCTAAAGTCAGCCCTGCCTTATTTGCGAGAGCAGCCAAGAAACACAATAATTTTAAGTTCAGCGGGGAACATGAAGAGTTTCAGCAGTCCTAGAGCATCAGAGGAGAGCTGGCATATTAACATGGCTTTCAGGAAACCACATGTTTATCTCAAGCATACACCAAGCGATTGCAGGCTTCTTGCTCAGTAACTCAATCTAAAGCAACACAATTGGGAAAAAGATTTAAGCGTGAAGATCTTGACTACACAGTTGGGCGATTAACGCACAGGGGCCATACCGTTAAGAACGGCAGAGTAATTCTTACTTTCACGCTGGCAAGCACCAGTTTCACACGCCGCCGTCAGCCGGACACTGCCCTCCCCTCTCCCGTACCGCAGGAGGAAGTTGTAACGAGTGTTTTTAAATCAGTGCAGCAACACTGGTATTCGTACGCAACTTTTTCCCACATCGCCGGCTTATCTCCGCAAGATAAACAGATAAACTAATGAAAACGGCACTCGCCGCCTCCGAACAGGTAACGTTAACCCGCTACAGCCATAGGCAGTGGAAACGCACCCCGGATCCTGCGCCTGCCCGGATCCAGCGGGAGAGTCACCCCAAATGGGACAGCGATCTTTTCTCCCGCTCCGGAGACGGCGAGCGAGAGCGGCACGGCGTGTGCCCAGCCCGCCGGGCGACAACAAACACAGGAAGCCATTTAAAGAAGTCCACACACACGTGGGCACAACACTCCCCTCCACCACCGATGCGACAGGGGCTGCCGGCCTCCTCCGTGTGTGTCCCCCCCGCCCCACTCCCCGCCACCCGTCCCGGTCGCCAGCCCTACCTGCTCGGCGCTGACGGGCTCGTTGAGGCGATGCTCGGCGGAGAGGTGGTGCCGCAGCAGCAGGGCCCGCTTGTAGTTGCGGGTGCCCTTGCAGAGCTCGTCGTGCCCCCCGGGCAGGGCCCCGCCGGCCATGATGAGCTCGGGGGGGGCGGCGGCAGCCGCGGCGGCGGTGCACCAGGCGCAGGACATGAGGCCGGTCTCCTGGCAGTAGTAGAGCCATGGGAACTCCTTGAGCCAGGAGCCCTGGAAGGAGATGTGCAGCTTCTGCAGCAGCGACTTGGGCCTGGCTAGCGGGAAATGCTTGATGCTCTCCCCCTCCCCCGCGCCCACGCTGCTGCCCTCCGCCTCGTCCCCTCCGTCGCCCCCCGACCGCCTGCTGCTGCTGCAGCTGCCGCCCTCGGCGCCGCTGCCGTCGCCCAGGCTGCCCCCTTCGCCGTCCTCCTCGTCGTCGCTGCTGTCACTCAGGGAGCCCCCGTCCTGGACCAGCTCCTTCCCCTCCAGCAGGCCCTCCGGCTCCAGGCCCTCCGCGCCCTCCAGCTCCATCTCCTCGTCCGCCCCCCGCCCATTGAAGTGCTTCCGCGGCCAGGCCGAGGCCTCGCAGCCATTGTTAGCGGCGGAGGGGGCGGCCAGGAGCCCCCCGCCGCCCCGGAAGGCCAGTGTCCGGCGGTTTCTCTCGGGGAACATGGGGCCGGCGGCGGGGGGCGAGACCGCGTCCTGCGGCAGCAGCAGCTCCTTCTCCTCGGCGGCGGCAGCGGCCTCCAGCTCCTCGGCCTCCAGCCCCTCCAGCTCCACTTCCTCGTCCGCCCCGCGCCCGTTCAGCGCCTCGGGGTCCTGCCGCTCCCAGGCCTCGGCCGCGCCGCCGGTCCCACCGCCGGCCGCCGCCGCAGCCGCCGCGATCAGGCCGCCGCCCCGAAACGCCAGCGTCCGCCGGTTCATCTCCGCGAACATGGCGGGCGCGCCCCCCGCCTCACGCCCCTGGGTCCCCGCCGCTCTGCCCGCGGGAAGGAAGGAGGCGCCCGGTTGCTTGTGCGGGAAGGGCGGGGGACGGCGGCCGAGAGAAACGAAGTCCGGCCGCTTTTCTTTCCCCCGCCCCCCCCCCCCGCTCCCCCGGGGCTCCGGCCTAGATCACCGCCGCAGGGGCTCTCCCCCCACAATGGATCCGGCTCGGCGGCGCTTCCGTCCCGACAGGCCCCGGATCAGGTCGAATGGCAAATGAACAACGGACGGCTCCCACAATGCACCGGGAGAGCCACCGCAGGGGAGGGGGAGCGCGAACGGGGGGCGGGCAGGCGGCGGGGGGGGTGGGGGGGGCGGCGGGGCGGGCGGGCGGTGCCTCCGCGCCGCCCGCCCGCCCGCCCCGCCGGCCCCCCCCAACCCCACCCCCCCCACCGCCTGCCCGCCCCCTGGCAAGCGAAAGGGGGGGCCCGCGGGTCCCGAGGGGCGAGCGGGGCCAGCGGCGCGGCCGAGCCGGCCCGTGAGGGGCCCGGTGGCGGCGGTACCGTTAAGTCGCGTGGCCTGCGCGGCGCCTGCGCGGCTCCGCACGTGCCCGGCGCGGGGCGGGTCCCTCCGCGGGGCCAAAGGCTCGAGGTGTGAGGGGATCGGGGGGGGGGGGGGGGATGGGGCGGAACACAGACACCCCCACCCCGCCACATCGGCGTTCGGTGGTTTGTGGCGTCCCCCCTGCCCCGTGGCACAGAAGAAGGAAAGGAAGAAAAGCTCGTCGGGTCAAGGTACAGAATGGTTAGAATAACTGGAAAATTGGGGCGAAAAAAGAAGGGAAATGGAACATGTGGCACACAGGCATCTCCACCTCCCGCGGGTACAGCGATGCCCAGCTAATTCCTGAGGGAAAAGATGGTTACTTGCCCCACCTCCAGGGGCCTACAAGAAATCTGGAGAGGGACTTTTTACAAGGGCATGTGGTGATAGGGTGAGGGGTAATGGCTTCAAACTGGAAGAGGGGAGACTTAGATCAGTTATGAGGAAGACGTTTTTCATTATGAGGGTGGCGAGGCACTGGAACAGGTTGTCCAGAGAAATTGTGGATGCCCCATCCCTGGAAGTGTCCAAGGCAAGGCTGGATGGGGCTTTGAGCAGCCTGGTCTAGTGGGAGGTGTCCCTGCCCATGGCAGGGGGGTTGGAACTAGATTATCTTTAAGGTCCCTTCCGGCCCAAACCATTCTATGGCTCTGTGAATATCCCTTCCATTGGTTCACGTCATGTGCCCAGTTGTGTCAACCCCAGCCTCTTTGGCACCCCCGATTCTAGTCTCTGGGGGAGCAGAGTAAGAAACAGAAAAGGCCTTGGTGCTGTGCAAACACCCTTCAGGGATCACAAATCAACCCCAGTCCCATACGAACTGCTATGAAGAAAATTAATTCCATCCCAGCCAGATGCAGTACAGCAGATAACAAAAGATGTCAGAGAGGGAGAGCTGTGAAGTCTTCCAGATGAAGAAGTACAGTGGTGTAGCCGTCGTGTAATGTCGTATATTCTGTAATGAAAAAAAAGTTACTCCCCTGTGAATTGGCCTGGAAATTTGAAGGGGTCTGGGAGAGTTGACTTTGTCTTAAACTTCTGAGAAGAGTTTGCAAGGATACTACAAATGCTGTTAATAATCCTATAAGAAAGAATGCATTCCTCCTTCCAAAGAGTTACTTGGGAAAATGAGACCTTTGGCAGAAAAATTAACTTCCGCTTCTGGAAAGATTAAGAAAATCTTTCTAAAATTCTAGGGGGGAGAGGAGAGGAGAGCTGGTCATGGAGAAACAGAGAAACTGTAAAAGGCAGTATCAGATTTCCAGGAGAGGAGCAAAGATGGTCTAAATTTAGGCAAGGGGGCAGAGGAGTGAGAGGAGATAAAGAATTCTTAAATTTGCTGTGCCTCTCTGGGGCACAGGGTGGAGATAGCGATTCAGATCTGGGCCCATCGAAGCGAAGGGTTCCTGTGATACAGCCTCCGTAAAATGCAAAACCAACCTGTATTTCATCAAGTTTTAGGCTTTGTGCTGTATCAGTGTTTTTGGATTCCTGCGGCACTTGATCCCTGCCTGCCAGCATTCGTCAGCTGACTGGCACCTCAGCACCTACCTACATTAGCATTTCTTACCCGTTTTAAAGTTGTATTGTTTTTAAAAGAAATGTGTGGTGTTGTAGATGACTTCTTACTGAATCTTTAAAATACTGCAGATTGCTATAAGTGTATGCAGAAAGTTTACCTTAAGAATCATGGCTGGGATTCACATTTACCAAGTAGACTCTTTGTGATCTCGGGGAACGCAACCTGCACCCAGGACTGCTATGTTCATGTGCTACCCAGTGGACATCCAGGAATGAGCTGGGATAAGATATGTAGGAGAGGGACGGTAAGGTAACGAGCTACTGGGTCCCTGTTTTGGAGAACAAAGAAGTGTCATTTGATTGCAGCAGGTAATCTAGAGTGCCAACAAATCTATATAGAATCATAAAATAATTTAGATTGCAGGAAACTCCGGAGTTCACTCAGTTCAAAGCCGGGCCAACCTCAAAGTTACAGCTGGTTGCTCAGGGACGTCTCAGCCTCTCCTGGAGTGTTTGCTGAGAAGACCTTTATAGTAGCTCCTCCCAAATTGTCTCATCACACTTTTGCTCTGCCAGCTTGCTACAAGGGATTCCACCACTGTGCAGTGCACTTGGCAAGGGGAATTTAACGGAATCACTGTGGCTGATTTAATTGGTCTGTAGTGGCTCTGTTACAGCAGAATTGAGGTTGTACTGGTCTGTTTGATAATTCCGTTTTACTGAGTGTCTTCACGGACACAGGTCTCCCCAGGTAATCTTAACTTTTGCAGAACTCTTTTTTTGTCACAGAGTAATTCACAAAAGTTCTCAAACCACTTAATCTTCATTGCAGAAATTCTTGTTTTCAGACTGCTTTGTTGTAAATGAGGTTTTATATTATATTCATGATGGGACTAAATATTTCAAAAAGCATCCTGAGGTGCTGTAAACACCTTGCTATAAGCAAGAATATGTTTATTTTGTAGAAACATTAATTTGCTGTTTCTTCATCAACTGGTTTTCCTGACAAACCCACATGCTAGTAAGGTTCATAGTCAGATCATTGATGTGCACCTCATGGTAATTCTGTAACATACCTTTCTCACCCGTAGTCTCTCAAGAGTCAGTAGTGTGTTTACTGCCAAAGTTCATATATTTGGACAATCAGCTAAAATCTCTTTCCTTTTCCACTCTTTGACAGGACAGTGGAAGAGAGAAATCGTCAGTGGTTAACCATCCTAGTCCAGTAGATAGCAAATGCTGTTTTGCTCAGTCTGAAATCTAATTCTCCAGATACAACATGCAGTTTCCTTACTTCTCTGATAGTCCTTTGGTTCTTTCTGCTTCTTTCTCCTATGTTTCAGAAAGATATAAAAATCTCCCACAGTTCATTGGGAAAGGAACATAAACTGCCTTCCTTCCATTGGCTTCCTCCAAAAGAAAATGAGAGACCAGAATTAATAATCAATGCATCATGATATATACGCTGCTGCTGTGTAGCATTATGCTGCAAATCCAAAATAATCCAAATGTGAACTGTGCAGTTCCCAGTCACTGGTAGTACTGCGTGCAGGGGACATACCCTAGGAAGATATCCATTGTCACTTATTTTTGTTTTCCAGGACCTGAAAGTCCAATATTAAAAAATAATTAAATGGGCATAATGCTGTGAAAGGGGGTGAACATCACATATGCTCCTGTTTATCACTCCAGCTGGATATATTTCTGGGGAGAATGGTTTATAAAATTCCTTTGTGGGTGAATATCATCACTAATCAATTCCCTATTTAATACTACTTAAAGCCCGTTTTACCAAAACATTTAACCATGTGTTTGTATATTCTGCTGAATTAGGGTTTCAATGAACAAATCGCAAGCTCCTACACAAGGAATAGGATCTTTTGCTTTTAGATGATAAATCACCTTGTGCAAGACTCTGAGGATGAAATTCTCATACTTGTATAATGCCTGATGTAGATTACCTTGTTGATTAGGGACAGTGAGTTATCCATAGGGGTCGTGAGCTTGTTACGCACATTCAGTGTCTCCTTTTGTAGCAGTTGAGGGGAGTATTTAAAGTCTGATCTAACTCTTACAGAAATGAGTGAGAAATAGATGATGCCATGAGAGACATCATGCAATGCAGTGCATACCAGTCATAGCATTTTCAGCAAAATACTACTGGTACTAACAGCACATTGTATCTGGAAAGATTTGTGTCCCAAAATTCCTGCTGTCACCTGAAAAACACTTTCATGATGAGGCTGACTCTTCCAAGATAGCTTCTGAAACTGGTGGGTTGTTGTCCTACCGCAGAGCACATCTCTGCAATGCATGTTCATACAGTAAGGAGGATTCAAGATTTTTTTGAAAAAGAGTTCAAGTTTCACTAACATGTTTTTTTGTGTTATTAGAAATCTATTTTCCTGGGCATATGAAAGTTGCAGTTCAAATACGCCTGCATATTGAGGGATTTTGGAAGCTAGAAGTTCACTGGTAGGAGAGGTGGCTCTTTTGTCTCTCAAGCAAAAGCATTACTCTGCAGAATAGGCTGATCTGCTGTGGGGATCACACAGCAAAGTGAGTGTGTCGGACTTGGAGCCTTATTATTACTGGGGCAGAAACAAGCGCACATTTGTCCTGATATGCCAAAAGCAAAAAGTAGATCTTAGCAGAAAATAAATAGTATAAGCTGTCACTTCATAGTATGAACTGTGCTGCTCCACAGAACAAGTACCAGGGAGAGAATACAATGATCAATGCTGACGAGGAAGGACTCGGGAACCTCGTTGCCATCCCTACTCTGAAGTTATGGTTACGCTGCATGCTTGGGTGCCATAAACATACTGAAGTAGATTTTGGTGGCACGGGTTCAGCTGCCTGGGGAGCACTGAGTGCCTTGGGAAGGCTTGTGCGCTGAGATTTCATTGCTGTCCAGCTTCACGCAGGCACATCTGTTCCTGTTGCAATCCTTGCTTCCAGATTACAATTAGAGAAGACTTTTGAAAATGTAATTCCCAATAATGGAAACCCGCGCATTTGTAATGTGTCAGCAGAATGTTTGGACTACAGTCAGTAGCTGTTTCTGTAGTAAACTGAACTCAGATTGAGTTTGTGCAGTTGTTCCTCTTGGAATACCTGGTAAGTGATATTTGGAAAGGTAAATCACACCCTTTTTCAGGTGAATTACCTTAGGACCTTAGACAGGTTAGGAAGGTATTGTGAATTAAAACTTACCGTCCACCGTCTGATAACTGTCCCCTTGCACACTCTTAGGACATGGCAAGTGTGAGATAACATGCCGTAACCTAGCCCATGGAGGAGGAATTTTCAGCGTAATTGCGTTAACTTTGTATTTGCTGCAGAGTAAAATATACACGTGGACAGGTGTTGTGCATGTAAGATGCTATAGATTGTGCATACTTGTAAAGCTGTGGACAGACAGCGTGTTCCCGATCTAACTGTGACATTTGAAGATTTTGCCAGTTTGCACCTACACGCTACCCCTTTAATGCTGCAGTTACTACTGCCGTGGCTCTGCTGGTAGAAGGGTTTGTTTAAGAGCACTTTCATTTGCTTCAGGCAAAGCGAGCAGGTTGGTTTAAACCCTCTTTGTTGACTAATCCATCTGCCTTGTTGGAAGCACACGAGGGAGCGCTCACTTAATTCCTTCTGCCAACAGAGCTGCAGGGGTGGATGCTCTCAGCAGAGGAGTGGTAAGAAACAACTGGAATAATGATAATGTCACCAACTGGCACACCTGTCTGTGAGCTGAGTGCCAGCGCCTGACTTTGTCCTGCATGCACTGTGGCTGTTATAGCTTTTCCAGACATGTCCATGCCTTTTCTGTTGCACATTCCTGGCTTAATTCTCTTTTATACTAAGTACTTTTATAGGGCTCTGGCAGCACAAAATAATTTGAAAGCATCCAGAGGTGTTAAAGCCTTCTTACTAGGCAAAACAATGTGAAAAGGTCTAGCAGGTGAATATCAATGACTATTCTTGCAGAATTAAATCCATAATTTTCTTATACAGAACCTAATGCATGGGGAGCCCCATATGCAGGGTGGCACTGCTACCCCTCAGCTGAGGGACGGTCATTTTGGGGCTGTGTCACACTGGATTCACACTACTGGGGGAAGTTCACATCATGGAGAGGGGTCCAGCCTTCATTCCCAGTTTGCGTGTTTTCTTACGGTTGCCGTGTGCGTGACTCCCATTACTCCTAAACCTAGAGGGGCCCAGTTGCACCCAGGCCTCTGAGAGGAGTTTTGTCTGCCTTGCTCTGAATGGATGTCCTTGTCACCCTCATCCCAGGTGTGTCCTTCCTGTTGTAGAGTCTCCTCCTCTGGCTGCACCATCACCTTGCCTGAAAGGCCCATGGATGTGTAGTGGCTTCTTTCCTTTCACAGATCCCCTCGCTGTCTTTGGTAAGCTTTTGCTGTGTGGCATATTCATTGCAGAGTCTATCTTCTGCTTTCTGTTTTCTTTCCCTTTTCAGTATTTTCCTGGTCTCTTTAGCTTGTATTTTCTTGTATTTTCAGGCTGGGGCTTTGTCCTGGTTTCAGCTGAGAGTTAATTTTCCTTATAGAGGTTGCTGTGTTTTCAGATTTGGTATGAAAGGAATGTCAATGATGTATTGTTTTAGTTGTTGCTAAGTGATGTTTATACCAGTCAAGGACTTTTTTCAGGTTCCCATAGAAGCTGAGAAGGTGCATAGACAGAACAACGGAACGGCCAATGGAATGTTCCATACCATAGACATCACACTCAGTATATAATTGGGGGTTGGCCAGGGTGGTGAGGGGAATCTGTGATCTCTACTCAGGTTGGGCTGGGCAACCAGTTCACCGGGCAGTGAGAGGGACTTGTGTCTTGTATATTCTTTTATCATTATTATTACTGTTATTTTCCTTTTTTGTCCTTGTTCTATTAAACTGCC
Source organism: Larus michahellis (assembly GCF_964199755.1). Taxonomy (NCBI): domain Eukaryota; kingdom Metazoa; phylum Chordata; class Aves; order Charadriiformes; family Laridae; genus Larus; species Larus michahellis. The sequence goes on along the minus strand of NC_133897.1, from coordinate 137,870,985 downwards.
TTTATCTCAACCCACAAGTTTGTTTTTTTTCTCATTCCCCTCCTTTTCTGCCTCTTCTCCCTGCCTTTCTGGGGAGGAAGGAGAGGCTGTGTGGTCCTAGTTGCTGGCTGGGGTTAAACCACGACAAGATTCTAGACATCCTTACCAAGAGATGGTGCTTTATCCGCTGCTGTTGTTGCTATTATGGCTACTAACTATATTGCTTGTTTTGGAACATTCTGCCTAGTCCGATCTTCTTAATGTTATAGTTTCTCACAGTTGTTTTTTGTTGTTTCTTTTTTTCCCTGTTTTTATTCTCCACATGGACAGCACTGCTATTTGGTTTAGTCACTCACCTGCAGCCTATATGAAAAATACTTTTTTTTTATCCCAGCAAAGTACTTGAGCATGTGTTTACCTCTAGATAAGTGTGTTTTCATGTGCTTCGATAAAGAAAGGACATAGGGTTTTGCTAAAGAGATTCTCTTTTTTTCTGAAGTAGGACTGGAAGAGCTGATCTTCAGCATGCTCTTGAAGCATGCTGCAGGAGGTGGAAATCCGCTCACTCCTTGGGGCCAAGTGCTTGAGCGATGGAGGGATTGTTTTTCCATATTCCTATGGCTACAACTATGGCCAGTTTAACCTTAGCAAATGTGAGGCATTTCCTCTTAGTTCCAGCCCTCTTTTAAAGTAAAGTAACCTCTTTCTACCTAAGATCTGTTAGTTTTTCTTATTCACATCTTTCTGATCCTTTTGTCTGTCTTTGGGTTAGGTGACTACTCTGAATGGAGGTCAGCTCTGAAGACCGCTGGATTTCAACCTGACTGAAAAAATAGTATGTTCTTGATTTTTCATGTCTTTGGTCCTCCATAGCAGTCCTCTATTTTTCAGTTTGCAGCTAGGACAAGATGTGCTTTATCAGGGAGTGAATGAGGTGTGAAAGATAGGCTTTAATCAGGAAGGGAACGAAACTCCTCCTCTGGGTATTTAAACAACTACAGTTTCCCTGTGGCTTTGATCAGTGCCATTTTTCTTATTTCTAAGTCTGCCGGTGGGCTCATGGTACTCTCTTTGTCTTAAGTTACCAAAATTCATAGAAAGCATCTATCACCATTAAACCTTCCTCATATTCATTACCAAGCAGTTATTATAGTTATCATGGGCTGCAGAATCTCCACTGAGTGGAGTTAGTCCATGCAGTGGTGATCAGGAGTGAAACCTGAAAATTTTGCTTAGTAAAATGTCCTTCTTGTAGGACAACGTTTGTGAATCCTTGTCTTGGGAGGAGATAAAGAAACAACACAAACTGATTTATTGTGGCACACTTTTTTGCTAATCCAGCAGCCATAACTATATTTGCTGGAGGGAATTCAAGTGATTCCTAAAAATATTTTTACAGGATATCTTTAATCACTCAGAAAATCAAATTTAAACCAATATTCCTTAAATTGAGTGAAATCTGTCAGCAAAGACACTAATGCCAGGTCAGTAAGGAACAGGGTTAGCACTCTCAAATGTTATTACTGATGTCCTCATTATAGGATGTGGCAGTTTCTGCTGTTGCCAATGCCAGACACAGTCATGCAGATCTTTTTTTCTGGCCGTCTTTGTCAGGCAGTGCACAGGCATGGCTGCAGTGCAGCTGCAGTGTAACCAGGCAGGGACCAAGGGGAGGAGACTCCACTTCAAAGCAGGTCCCAAGGGAAGGAGGGACAGCCCTGGCCAAAGCCTCCCTGTATTGCATTTGGGAAGAGCTTTCCCCAAGGTCACCAGCTGCTCTGTCTCAGAGCTGGCCCTGAGCCCAGGCAGCCAAACCCCCAGGAGGACGGGAATGGGCTCACGGCTCTGACACCCTGTTTTGTCCTTCCTAAAGTCCCCTGCCCACTTCACCAGCCATTCCCTGACCTAATGCTCCTTTTTTTATTTTTCCCAAAGCAGGCCAGTGCAAGCAAGGGAAGGAGTCCCTGGCAACGCTGGCTGCCTTTGCACTGCCCTTGTGTCACCCCTCTCCCCAAACTGTCAAAGCCCTCAGCCATACCCACATGGTCTTCTCCACAGAGTGCTGCATGGGTTCCCACATCCAGCATCAATGACCTTATGCCTGTTGCATCCCCCTACACAAATTATAATAATAGTAGTAATACCCATGGCCATCTTGGATAGGCTGTTAATGGCCTGGGAAAGGGTTGGCGAACCATGGGTGGCTGTTCCCTTCTCTATGGCATGAACCTGGAGCATGTCCCAGAAGCATCAGCACCTCTGGTGCCTGTCTGAAGCATTCTTGCTCAACATCCTTTATTTTTTTCCTCTTCCTCCTCTTTGTGGTGTGGTCAGGCTGTTGTCCTAATCTACTGAATCTTAACAGCCGTATGTTGCTGTGGGGAATGTTGTTGCCAAATGGGTGTTTCAGAAAGGCATGTCTATTTTCAAAAGGAAAAAAACCCCATTTTGTATAGTATTGCTAAAATGTGAACTCTAATGCTTTGTAAAATACTGGTTTAGTCAGGAAAACTTCAGGCTTACCTCAGCGTAACTGCTCAGGCTTTTCTGGAAGCTGTAAGTAAACTGGAAAACATGTAATTGTTCTTGTGTGTGAGAAAATGGATGAATGTACTATTGACATTAAATGAAAGTGGCTACTTGACTTTCTGTCAGTGTATTCTGTAAGCGTTCCTAGAAATTAGGCATATCTCATAATTGAGTTAATTATGTTAAAGTAGGGTAAACAAAAAAAGCCCTGCAGACACATCTATGCATATGGATTTTAAAAATTACAGTTGGCACCTTTGTAGTATTTTGATTTAATCTAGGGAGGCTACATTTTCAAAACCAGGTGCTAATGCTAAAGCATGTAGCACAGGTCACCCAACTACATCAACAGACTCATTTCAGCAGTTCAATTGAGTTTTCGAGGGCACAACATAATGGTATCAGCTTGTAGGTCAGAAATCTCAGCCAGACAAAAGTGGTGCTCACAGAAATTTTTTTGAAGCATTTATGTGTCTACTGTAGTTTCATTTATGCGAATGCAAAAGCCCACAGTCTGTTCAGTCCACAGTTTGGGAGCAATTCTTCGTTTCTTGCTGATACCCAAAGAGGAGCTCATGAAGCCGTCAACGTTTAGTCATCTCTGTTTGGCCGGGAGACTCCTGTGTTGGCAGATTGGCTGGGCTCTCTTCTCATGTCGCTCCCACCTTTTGGTTAGACAGCAGCTACACACTATTCCTGCAGGAGATTCTTGGCACCAGGGAAATCCATGCGGTATGAGAAGGTTGCAGCAGCTCTCCACAACAGCAGCAGTTCTTTTAAATATGCTTAACAGATATTTTTGTTTTTTTTTCACATTGACTTATGAATACTGATTGAAACTCAGGATCGGATCTCAGTCTGTGTTGTTAGGGTGCACTGTCATCAGGGAACTGCTATCTAGAACAGTGGTCTCCAAACTTTTTTGATAGCGTACCTCTATCACTAAAAAAAATTTAAGCACGCACCCCCAATATACCTTTTTTTTAAATTTATAATATATATACATATATTACTGTCCTATATATTATGTACATTATAAAACATACACAAAAATAGACATTTTAAAAGGATAAGCTAAACACCTTTTAAATTTTATTTATTTATTTACTAACAGTACAAAATGTATTTTCTTGCCGCACCCCAATGGATTGTCTTGCATACCCCTTGGGTGTAAGACGTACCTCGAGGTGTGAGGCACACCTTGCTTTCAAAACCAGTGAGCTAGAAGATGGGCTAAAGCTGAAGGCGAAAAAACAAGACAAAAATCAAGAAAAAAATATTTATTCTTTGTCCTTAATATACTTTGTGCAGTAGGTTAGAGACTTTCAAAGTCTGGTCCAAGACTATGGAATGAATTCCCTCAGGAGCTAAGACTATCACAAACATCATCATCCAAATGTAAACAAGATTTCTTTAACCTGCCTTTATGACATAAATACATTGCAACATATACATTAAAGGAAAGCGCCCAAATTATCAAAGCAAATCATTCTACAAACCTCTCCCCTGGGGCAGAGGAAGGGAGAACAAACGACGTGTTGCTTAATGCACTACTGGAAAGCAATTGGGTATTGCTGCAACGGGGTGAGAACGTGAGTTGACTAGTGTGTGATAGAAAACTGTATTTCTTACTGTTTCTACTCAATTAAAAAGCTGCGCCAATGTGAATTAAATGCTCATTTCAGGTCAACGGGCATTATATATTCACTTTTTAATTGAATACTACTTGTTTAGGATTCTTCTATTGTTTTCTTCCTTCCGCAGTGTCATCCTGACTGGGGAACCGTAGTAAATTACTATAAATCCTTGACTCTAGCTGTGTCTGGCTGTAAAATAAGCTAATTTCTTGAGCTCACTTCAAGAGGCTTTCTGGAGTCGTGTTTCAGTAAAGCTGGATTGCTTTGTTGTCACAACTCTAAATATAGATCGACTTTTAAATTACTTGCTTCCAGAATTGGTTCAAAGAGGTATTCTGAGTCAGAAATACAGATTAATACACAGGACAGTGAATCCCAGCCTTCCTGGAGGTACGCTACTGTTTTACCTGAAGGGTGAAGATTATTTCATCCTTGGTGCCTGGCTAACTCTCCTAGTCATTGCATGAGTTGGGACAAACCCGGAGTCAAGTCTTTCTCTGCCCCTGTGTCCTTTGCACAAGGGAAAGTACTAGAAAAGACAGGCTGCACGCTCCCACCTCATTTATAGCAAGTAATTCAGCCAGGATCTAATTTCCAGATGCGTGTAGGAATGGGAAGAGGCGAACTTCATTCACCGCTTTCCTGATAATGACAAGAAAGCAGTCTAGGTTTTAGAAGTGATTAGGGCTGGCTAGAAGCTTGTGTTTTACATTGGAAAGTGTACTTTCTGAAAAAAAAAAAAGGAATTTTTATAGGCAATTTTTAATTTTGTTGCAATATCTCAGTTTGGCTGATGTTCCTGGGAAATTACAACTCTCGCTGTAGCACAGTGCTTTCGCACTGACCGCTCTGACTAGTACGTTATGGAAGACGTAGTTTGACCAGCTTGCCGTGCCTGTGGGAAAGAATGGGGCATCTTTACTTGAAACAACAAGCTCTTTCAAGCTATGGAGCTACACCACAATGGGAAATGAAAGTTTAACATTGAGATGAGTGGAAGCAAAGGTTTTTAGCCTTGTTTCAACATGATTCTCTACCATGATGTTTCCTAATCGAAAGCTTTGGAATTTGTGTTCTGTGTTTCTCCAGGATGTACCTTGAAATAGTACCTTTAAACAGTCGGATGCAGCTATTGATATCTTTGAGAGTGGGAGAGTAACCATTGGTGAAAAATACAAACAACTTGATTGACTGGTATAACAATAAATGAAACTGCATGAGAATTTACATCTATTAATAGATTCAGAGAATCACAGAATGGTTTGGGTTGGAAGGGACCTTCAAAAATCATCTAGTCTGACCCCCCTCCATGGGCAGGGACACCTCCCACTAGACCAGGTTGCTCAAAGCCCGATCCAGCCTGGTCTTGAACATTTCTGGGGATGAGGCATCCACACCTTCTCTGGGCAACTTGTTCCTGTGTCTCACCACCTTCATTGTAAAAAAAAGTCTTCCTTATATCCAATCTAAACCTACCCTCTTTCAGTTTAAAAACATTGCCCCTTGTCCCGTCACTTACAGGCCCTGGTAAAAAGTCTCTCACCACCATTTTTATAAGCCCTTTTTAAGTACTGGAAGGCTGCAATAAGATTTCCCCAGAGCTCTCTCTTCTCCCGGCTGAACAACCCCAACTCCCTCATCCTGTCGTCATGGGAGGCGTGCCAGCCCTCTGGTTATCTTCGTGGCCCTCCTCTGCACCAGCTTTAAGAAGTTCACGTCTTGCCTATTGCTGAAGCCTAATTCTTGGTGATGACTAAGTGCTGGTTTCATGTTGGAAATGTTGAAATGTCAACTTTCTTTGGGATGATAAAACAAGATGAAAACAGATAATGACACTTCCTAATTTCCTGAGGGAAGGGGATTCTGAATTTAGCTTGATGTGAAACAAGATCTTCCCTGACAGGTTTTGCATAAACCTATCACTTAACTTTCCTCAGGTATTAAATGCTTCTTCTGAAGCTGATCTGAGTATGAAGTAGGGCATTTTAGTAGTATTTCCATGATGTTTTGTGTAATAGCTCAGTAAGTATACTAGCAACTTGCCTCTTGTCCAGTCTTTCATAAATAATGCATGTTTTGTATCAAAGCCAATATTTTAAATCTACAACAGACATAGAACTCACAAACAAATGTTCATGTGGGAAAACAAAAATGCAGGATTAACTCTGTAAATATGAACTATTTGAATCTTGAATACGTTAACAATTACATTTACAATATGTTAACGAATCTGAACAACTGTTAACTTTGAATGTAAAAGGTTAAAGTCAAAGTAAGCTGTGGTGTGATGGCAAGTAGATTGAAAGATTTGTGACTAGAAGAAGTATGACTTTCTAGTATTTCTAGAACTGTGTCTGAAGAAATAAGTGAGTATTATTGAGAGTTACCATATTGCTCAAATGGCTGTTACAGAAACATGTATTTTTTTCTGAAATTCTTGGCCAAAACACCACCACTAGCCATTTGGTTATATTTCTCAATTAACAAACGCGCTTGATGATTTTTTCTACTCTTTCGAGTGAATTAATTAATTCATGTTTGTGCAATGTTTTCAAGACAGAACTGCCTACTGTGAACTACAGTAATCCGTGACTGCCTCTGAAAATCTAATCAAAATTATATTTGGCATAACTAATCTGTAAATGACATTCAATAGTAGTAGGATTTTACACAGTGCACATTTTGCTTCAGACTTCTGGAAAACAATCATTGCTGAGTGTTCCTGCAAATCTAGTATACTTTTGGTTTTACCTTCATCTTAGAAAAAAAAAATCATATTGTCAAGTTATATAGGAAACTAAAAATATACAAAGTTTCATACTCCCACTCCCTCACCTACCAGCAAAGGTGGTTTCACACTTATTACCAGAAGGCTTTTGGCCAACGCGTGCAACCCAGTAAACAGAGATGCAGACTCAGTCCTTTGAAATGCAGCTAAATGCAGCTGCCATCAGAGCTGGAAGCACAGGCACAGGAACATTCTAGTATTGCATGGCCTGGAGTACACGTTAAACCAGGTAGTGCTAATGGGGAGAAGAGGCCTACAGAACCTTTAGCTACTCCCTGCCCCCCTGCCCCTCCAAATCCATATATAGAATCGTAAAATGGTTCAGGTTGGAAGGGACCTTAAAGATCATCTAGTTCCAACCCCCCTGCCCCAAGCAGAGACACTTCCCACTAGACCAGGCTGCTCAAAGCCCCATACAGCCTGGTCCCTGGACATAGTTTTTGATGATGATAATAAATAATGTTACTATTATGGACCTACCATCATGTTCAGGAGAAATAAAATTGCAAATTTGAGTGTCCTGTTCCAATTACATATTCAATGGCATGAAGTATAGGCAGATGTTCACATTACCGCAAACAAGCTAAGATATAAACAGGCAATGCCTCAGCTGCACTTTGATCCCTGTGTGGGTGTTCTTACTCTGCAGTGAATGTGAAGAACCTTCATCACTGTGCGTGTGGACTCACAAAGTTACTCTGATGTTACTCAATATCGCAGTCTGTATCACAGGATAAAGCACACATGCTACTGTTTACATAGTTTACATCAAGTTTTCAGGTCTGTGTCTTTAAAAAGTGACCATGATGTTCCACCATAGTACCCACAGCTGACTTGCCAGTACTGGGCTGGTTAGCCAGCGAGCTGCAGCCATTTAGGTTAGCAGGGTTCCAGCCAGCAGCAGCAACCTGCTTCTGAGTTGGGAGGGTGTTCCTCATAGCCTCCAACATTGGATGATTGGATTACATGGTTCACCTTTAGGTTCTGGAGGTGCTCTTAAATCTTTCAGAAGTTTCAGGACAGTGGAGCAGCATTTCTCTGAAGTTATGACCCTGCATCAAAGTTGTGAATTAGCACGGACAGAAATGTCACAACATGCATCAGATGTCTTCAGTCTGTCACATCACCAGCAAACCCATGTGACTGCATCATCAAAACTTGCCTTCACTGATCATGTGTCATTACTGACATGCCTTCTTCATGTACTGTATGTCTGATTTAAATCCTTGTGAGTTATAAGGGTAGCTAAATGCAGGAACAGATCGTCTTCCTATTCGGGATCCATATGGGACAGCAAGGAGGAGAGAGGTGTGGTGAGCCTGCAGAGCACGTCAGCAAACACTGGTGGACTAGGAGCCTTCTGCCCTGGGACCAGCAATGGTAGACAAGCTCTCTCACAATACCTAATATGCACTAGCTTAGTGCTAGTGGGCATGGCTATTTTCTCCAGAAGTCCCAGCAGATACTGTGACTTATGGCAGACACTGGCTGTTGTGCAGGTCAGTTAGAGTAGATGTTTGTTGGCCTGTCCTGGTAAACTCTGCAAAGAGGAGGTTCCCTCAGTCACATCTTCTTCAGAGAAGTACGGAAAGGAGTAATTTTGTGTAGGAAGGAGGCAGGAGCTCAGCTGGAAAGAAAATCTCTTCCCCACCCCTTTCTTTTTTTCACTGTGGGCTCTTGCATAATGTCTTTAGCAAAGCTGGCAAATTATGTTTTATTTGTGTCATTCATCTTCTGGTCTGCTCTGGGGGCCTGTGGCCTGCAGGGTCACAAACAAAAGGCCACATCTCTTCAAGAGGAGTTTTGGCCAGTGAATCAGGCCACGTTTGGTTCAGCTCCTTTTAGGTGATACCACAGACTGGAAAAACTTCTGTATGAAATACTCCATCAACCCCATTGTCCTAGCATTTCCTGCAAATAACATGGTGTCCTGGGATAGGGAGTGTTTCCCCTGAGCTGGCTGTGGACTTTGTGTGGCTTACCGCTGTAATTCTTTGTCTTCAGGCTTCTTGTTTCACATTCTGGCATCTGTGACGCTCCTTAGCATTGACTGGTTTCTGCTTTTCATCTTGCTCACACCTTCGGCTGTTGAATGGAGCTGGAGAAAGTCCAGACTTCTCTCGAGTGCCTAATTCTTCAGATCAAATCCATCTTTGCAGGTTAGGTTTTGGCTTTTATTTTTGGCTAATGAAGATAGTGATACCAGCATTGCTAACAGTGATACTTGCTATCTTCACTTCTTTTTTTCTACCTTTCTTCCACTCTTTTCCAAGGTCTTTCTCTTGTTTTCAGTCTCCTGTTGTACAGATGCATTTTACTGCATTTTTAACTGTTGTTCATCATTCACTGTGTGATGTCTTGTCCTGTTTATGGCTTATGACACAGAATTTGTCCTTTGTATTTTACTGGGTTGTCCTGGACCTGCATCCGTCATTACTGTTTGAATAAGGTAATCATAAACTACCTACAGTTGCCTAAGAAATTCTTCTAATGAGGTCTTCAGCAGGCAGAGTCAGCGTAATGGTCTCGGTAACAGTCTGTCCCTTGCAGGGGGTCCTGGCACCAGGAAGTGGTTCCTGCGTCCCAGCTGCCCCAACAGTTGAGAGACTCCCCAGACACCTTCTCATTTTTGTAGCCAGCTCAGTTCAAATGCAAAGATGAACCTGGACATGTGTCCTGTGGCAGTTTGTCTTCTCCGTGGGCAACAAATGCTTTTACACCTTTCCTTTTTTCAGGGTCTTGCCCTTTACAAAAGTTAAACTTTATTTTGTATGTGCATCTGAATCTTTTCTGCCTTGTCTTTATCTTCCTCACACAGTGGGATGATGGGCTCTTCCCTGCTCCAAGAATCTGTCATAGGCTGAACAATCATTGCCTAATCTTCCTTTCTTCCTTCCTTTTCAGGTTAGAGGCTTTACAGTTTTCAGTCTTTCTTCTGTGCTATTTCCTCTTGGAGATCTCCTTGAGCAAGACTTTCTTTCAAAACATTTTGCTGAAGATGTGATTGTATCTCCTTTACAGTTCTTCCTTAAATAAAGTTCTCATTTGTTCACATCCTTCTCAGTCTTTCAGATGCTACCATCTGTCATGGGCTCCTTATGTCCACCTCTTCCTTAGTTGGATAATATCCTTTTTCATAAATCCCATTTTACATTTCTGACTAGTCTTTCTGAATGGCCTGCACTGGCAAAGTTTTCTCTGTGTGGTTATGTTCCCTCTCTTTTCCTCCGTTCACAGACATTCCTCTGGTATAACTCACTCCAGATTTTCCTTAGGCTATTTTATAGGCTGCTGGCACTTGAGTATTTCTTTCTTTTCTATCATTCATATGAGTTCTTCTACATCATTTTAGTTAATTTTCACAAAACAGCTGTCTTCCCTAAAATCTGTGTGCCATAATATCCTTAGATGATTAGTTGTTGTAGCACCACTATCCACAATACGTTTATACTGTGAATATCCTGCACTTGAAGTAAAATGTTTGCACAGTTTGCAAAGGCTTTGATTTTTAAACTTGTAAGAATCAAGCTGTGGTCCATTGTATACCACTGCCATTATCAGTGTGTTATTTCTGGCAAATACCTTGACTATGACATCAATAATGTGCTCATCAGCTGTGTCATATATTTCTGGATAGAAGAAATCATAACTTAGAGACAGCATGTAACTTTTTTTCCACGTGCAATCACAGAATAGATAGCATTTCTATACTTGTATTTAGTGTTATTTTCTTTTGTCCTCATGGGGCTCCCTGACGATCATGAGTGCTGTGTTAATGACACCTAGGGATCAGGGTCATTTTACTGGACACAGGTAACTGGTACCCCTGCGTATCTTGACTTGCGTGTGAGACATCCATGTACATTGATGGATAAAGCACAGGGCCTACAGGAGACCCGTGCCCTGCTGGAGCAGTAGATGGGGTCAGGCAGGACTCTCTAGGGCATCTTGAGGGCAGTAAATGACTTATTTAGGTGTCTGAATTGAGTCCCTATTACCGAGCCCATGTTTTTCAGCCCTTCCCACTAGCTGAAATGACTACAAACATGTTTTTCCCCAAAATAACTGTTTTTTCCCCATTCTAAAAGGTGAGTATTACTAGTCTATATTCGGCACGCCTAGATTTTCTTTGCAAAGTCTGGACTGTAACTGCAAATACCACATTAACCTGGCTGAAGTTTTGTAGAAAACAATTTTAGTCTTGCAAATATAGCAGCTGTGTGGAGCTGGGTGCTCCTCATCCGAGCTTGTTTCCAGGCTGCAGGCAAGTCTTTATCCTGCTTCTAGCAAAACAGTCTTCTTGCCTTTTGAAGCCTCTCCCTTAGCTTTCACTTTTACTCCAGCTGTGTATGCTGTGTATCAATCTGTGGTTTGCTAATTTAAACCGCTGTTTGTTTATCTCCTTTGTCCTCCAGAATTTGCTCTTGGTCTTTTGCCAGGCTGCACAACACACATGGCTGGTGGGGAAAAAAAAAATCCAAGTTTAAGTCAGGAGCCTTTTTTTCGGTCTTGATTCACTGCTCCTTGTTGCCACAGATGCCATCGATCTTCTGAGGCCACTGAACCAAGAAGTAGCTAATCTCTTGTAAATGAACCTGAAAGTGTTTGCCTCTTGTAGGTTTATATTTTTATTTTATAGAAATATTATGTAGATAGATAGATAATAGAACTATTTTTTTGTTTTATATATCTATATGACATATATTTTTATATATAACATATAATATATATGTGTGTATATATGTTTTTGTCCCAAGTTCAGTCTTTGTATTCAGTCTTTTGTCACTTATTTGTATTGCAGGTATCAGTCCCTGAGCGGACCCCTGCCAGGGAGCGACAGAAAGGATCATACGGGAAGTTACAGCGGCGTTTTGCTGTGAAACACCTCTGCCGAGGAAATACAGCGTTGATGGGCTACCAGGAACAGCTTCTATAGGAGTCAGTTAACACAAGCCTGAAGCTAAAGCTGGACTTTCAGCATAAATCAACTGATCTTGAAGCTTTTAGCATATTTGTGTCAGAAGGGCTCATGCAGCCAAGAAGGGAAAAAAAAGAAATGCTTGCGTGACCAGCTTCCCCTTCTGTAAATAGAAGAGGTCACTACTCATATAATTAGAACTGAATGCAGGATATATGTTGGCATAAGCAAAGCAATATGTCTAAGGGGAATAACTCATGTTTAGTCTAAATCTCTGCTTATGGGAGAGAAGTTTAGGTTGCAGACTTCACAAGGTTTTCTTGTCTGGAGTGAACGGTAACAGACTGAAAGGCAGGATTTCTTTACCACCAGTAGCCAAATATTCTTGTGTCCAAAACAGGTGTTGCCCAGTGTTTTTGTAAATAAAGGAAGAGTTTCCTGATTTTTCTCACTGGAAAAGGCACTATGTAAAGCCCTCGAGCCTGGTTTTCCCTTCAAGCCCCTGTAACTGCAGAAGGAGGGAGGAGATGGGCCAAGAACCAGTTGACCAACCTGCCCCATGCCACAGCCTCAGCTGTGCCACTGCTTTGAACAGAAATTAGGCCAAATTAATTTCTCTCAGTGGCAGCAGCCTTTTTGAGGGATGGTGTATCCAACCTCCAGCCGTGCTGCCCTTCTCTTGCCATGAACTACAGGATGAGCTGCTGAGGATGAAACGCTGGTCTTCTGTGCTCTTGCAGATTTTTAAGTGGAAAGACGTGAGCTGTCCTGGCTGAGATTTTGAGCTGATCTTCCACTACAGCTCCCTCCAGCAAATTGTACAGCTTTATGACCAGGTAGCTGACGAAGTATGGGTGGTTGTTAACAGGACTGTACGAATGGTCTGTGTCTTGTCAAGGCAACGCAGTCTTTTGCTAGTACCACAAATTTGAGACCTTTTCTTACAAAGAGCTGTTATGGTTTGAGGAACCCACAGCAATTTGTTGTCATTTAGACAATTATTCTATCACCTGATGACCCCTCCCCACACGGGAAGGGGAATCGGGAACAAACAAGGAAACCTGAGCGTTGAAATATAAACAGATTTAATAGAAAAATACTAAATAATTAACATTAATAATACTAAAGAACCAATATTGATACCAATATAAAATATACAAGGATTATACTCAGCCAATGCTATCAGTAGGAAGCTGTGCGCTGCCAGCAGTGGACAGCAAACGTTGGACACTGTGAGCACTACACCTTCGGGAGGAAGGGAAGGGCTCAGGGGTCCGGCACTGGGTCAAGAAGTTCTCTGGATCACATCCATTAAGGAAGAGAGAGAGCTCCTCAGCAAACTTGCTAATTTATATTGAATGTGACGTTCATGATATGAAATAATTCTGTTGGCCAGCTTGGGTCAAGTGCCCGACTCTCGCTCCTCCTGGTCCCCATACCTGGCTAGCTCGAAAACACTGACACCTTGAAAGCTGCATACCATAGCTGGCTATAAAGTAAATATTTTCAGAAATTCAGACACTAGAGCCTTCTAAACATGCAGTTTTCCCTAGCATTAGAAGGGATTTACTTTACTGAAAAGTAAAATAACTGAAAGAGAAATAATCCTGTGTCGCTCAAACCAGGACAAGACCCTAGACCAACACTCATAGGAAAAAAAAGGCAGTGACAACTGTGAAGGCTGAACAAAGCCATCTGAGGGAGTTCCTCATGGCATCTGGCTCATCGGGCTGGTGCCGCCCTGGCCAGCGCGGTGGCTCGCCGTGGCCGTCCCACTGAAGCCATGTGTGGGGAGAGGAACCCAACCGAAGCAGCTGATGAGGTGAAAAGGAGACACGGGCTCTATATTATTGCTGTGCTTGTAATAAGACAGTGGAGCCTGGAACATTTCAATTTATGTATACAGGGCATGGGTGTCAGCCACAGACAAAATGGTCTTTATAAGGCAACGAACGATTCCTGGGCGGCCAAGGCAGTGCAGAGCGGGGATGATCCGTGCTCTGCCGCTGGGCAGCCGCAGGCGGGTGGAGGAGCCTCACACTGCCCCAGACTCATTTCCCCCCATCTAGGTAAAATAGGGTAGGGGGGCTGGGTGAGGTGACTATAGTGGGAGCCCGCGCCTGGATGCTGGAGCAAGGTTGGGGTGCTGGAGGTGAGGGGGAGCTACGGGTTCTGCACATCAGCGTCCCGGCATCCACCCTGCTGAAGGCGCCAAGGCTGGATTGTAGCTGAGGAAGAAAGAGGGAAAAAGTAGTTTGCAAGCTAAAATCTTGGCAGCAGCAGAGGCTGAGCGAAATGGTATCGGCGTTGCTACAGCGGTGGTCTCCGAGCTGCAGAGAAGCCAGGATCCCCACCGCACTTAGAGTTAAATTCTTCTTATGCAACTGGCTTTGTGCCTTTTGCCCATAACCTGTGCTGTGGCTGCTTATATAGGGGGGCAGCTGGGGCTGTTGTTGTCACTGACAGATTGGGATCGGTCCCAGCCACAGGAGGCTACAGTCTTTTCTCAAGTATATTGGTGCCAGTCACCCTAAAAGTTTGCCATCCCTGATGCAGAGGCACAGATGCTCTGCATGCATCCGTGCTCTGGAGCAGTCCCTCTCCTGCATGTTCTGAGGCCTTCTTTCTGAGGTATAGAGAGTCCACAGCTACAGACTACCTGGTTTCTTCCCAGAAAATAATGCATGCCTTAAAAAGAAACCTCCAGCTCCGTGAAGCAATGTAATATAGCTGCAGGTAAATCTGAGGGTTTATGTCTTCCTTGCGTTGAGAGGCTGAATGCATCATAACAGGTTTCTGCCGGGCATGTTTCGGATGCTGAAGGCGGCATATGAAACCCAGAAGGAGCCTGGAAGGTATGGCGTGCAACAGGACTGCTTGAGTCCAGACAGTATGGTTGGGTGGGCAGAGAAGGTGTTAGAGCTGGTGCTCACTGTCCTTCCTACAGTCACGGACTCTCCATTTGGAATACTCACCATCATTCAGTAATAGATGAGTGAAATAGATACCGCAGGGGTGAAGTGGCTGGATTTATTCAGTATGTGGTCTTCACCGTTGGTAAAAGTTGTGAAAGCTTCTTGTTACGCATGGGAGTAAAACACCGAGATCGGTGGCCTAACTGCCCTCCAGGTGAGAAAATTAAACTCTTGACTTGGTCAGATTTAGAAGCGTTAGATCTATACGGGTTCCTGGAGGAGTGAATGCGTGAAGCAGAGGTGTCTTTTGTCACAGGAGATTGCAAAGGTGCTGAAAATGGCTAGAGAAAGTTCAGCTCCTGTGGGAGTGGGTCTGGGGTGTTTCATTACTGGGAAGGTTTGATTCTGCATCTACTCAGCCTGGCTTTATTCTTAACTTCCAGAAGAGTTAATCCTGAACTACTCCCACATCTGTGACGGCAGAAGTAAACATTTTTGGAACTCCTGAGACTAACAAGGTGCTCCTGAACAGGTGAATAGATGGGAATTAATAATGAGGAGCTAAGACTTGTTTGGATGATAGCAATGCTTCCCATTTATCATCCCTGTTACATGTGGAAGTAATTGTCATTCCCATTTTGCAGGTAAGAAAAGGGAGACAAACAGATTCAGTGACTTGCCAAAGGTGAAGCTGACAACTGTTGAAAGAGCTTGAAAGAAGAGCTTATTTCTCATAACTTCTGAGTCCTTTCCACATACAAATGCTATACTGTGTATCAGGACATGGCTCCACTCTTGTTAAAACTGTGGATAACGACCCACTAACCACCCTAATCCAGGTCTAATGTGAACTCACGGTTGTATTTCTGTTGAATTACCCAGAGCAACAATGTTAATGCCATCTGGGTGAGGACTGATTACACCTGATCAGGATAAAAAAAAAAAAAAAGTCTCTGGGGTCAAAACTACTTCTTCAAAGTTCTTTTGAACACACTTGGACTGGCAGAAAGATTTTTGCAGCACTTCAACACCTTTCATCAGATGGCTGTGATGCATTTGAGCTGGCAGCAGGAGCTGTCCCAATGGAATTAGCACCCCATGGAGTCACTGCTGGGTGTGACACCCCTGGAAGCAAAGGAGCAATCAAATGCTAAGCCTTTCTGATGGTGTTTTCCATCTGTTTTCCTGCCAGCGTGCAACATGCAACTCGCCACCATTTCTGGCGAAGCAAAACTGTGTCATCGCCTCTATGTGTGTGTGTCCGTCCCTCGCATTAACATCTTTCAGTCTACTGGCAGCTTCAACCACATTTAATGCAAGGGTATATGTCTCGATACAAAATTATGCTCCTGCATGCCCAGTATAAATAAGTTACCAGGGAGAGGGGAGAAATGAGTTTGAGTGTGCACAGGTCCATCCCTGTGACTTCTGATCCTGACGGCTGGGTCGCCCAGCTGAGCTGGGCAGAGAGCACGTGGCTGGCAACGTACTCTTCAGGAAAAGTGTACCGTGAGATTTGTTAAGATTTTATCTACACAAGTCAGACAATCAAGAAGCAAAAATCCTCAACAGAAAGGACTTCAGTAATTACACTGCAAATGGAACCTGTTGGGGAAGAAGTGAGATAATGAATGCAATCAACAGTGGGTGTTGGGTCCATGCTTGATTTTTATAAAAATCTCTCTGGCTTTCCACAGATCTTAGGTTTTAACCTGTAACATGCCCCACAGATGTTTAGATAGGAAGGTGCTTAAAAGTGTCCAGCTATACTTAATTGTAAGCCAAACTAGCTAACCTATTTACTCAGGAAAATAAGTGCTCAGGAACCTCGTTACTGATGAAGATCATGTTTTGTCAACTGAATATGTGTTTCTTCTCTAAGCATAAAGCACTGAATTTTTTTTGTGTAGAACAAAGACACTCAAGCTCTATTTTGAGGGGAAAAAACCTGCAAGTTGAGAGAGATATTTTGGGTTACCTCCTTCACACAGCACACATGATTCTATTTTAGGATTTCTCCAGGAGTAACGTGGTACTGGAGACGCCAATCCTTCTCTCACTTTCCAGCTCCTAAGCACAAGGAAGCGGACAGAGTAACATGAAGTGGACACGGCCCATATCCCTAATACCTGCTTACCCTGTATCTCAGCAGCAACACATATAGCAGAAGCTGCCTGACTTTTGCACAAGGGAGAAAGAGTACCAGATCAGACTCTACGCTAACACTCCTTCAGTCTTGAGCTGGGGCCCTGCAAATTCTCCATGACTTTAAGAGTATAGCTTTCCTTCTTGCTAGTTGGTGTTAGTCTGGAATCTCAGTTCAGTATACAATATACAAGGTCCAGAGCCCCAAATGCTGCTGGTATTTCAATGAGGAGGGCTACTGTGGCTGGGAAGGAAGGAAGGAAGGGAGAAAGGATGGAAAGAAGGAAGAGAGAAAGGAGGGGAGGGACAGAGGAAGGGTGGGAGGAAGACTGGTTTATTGTTATTTAGGTTACAAAGGCAAGTGCTTAGAAGAGGAAATGATTTGGCTGCTTGTGCCACTGTAATTCTTTCCCCTCTTTGCATGCTTGGGATGGTGCTGACATTAATGTCAGAACTGTAATTAAGTAACTTACTTACCTACTCACTGACAGGACAGCACAGAATGAATGGAAATGAGAACAAAGCTGAAATTGCACAGATCTAGTATTTCCTAACTTCTAAGTGTCTGCCTGAATTTGTTATCCAAACAACATTATTTTTAAATAGCTTGGGTGTTAGAATCAATGCAGCTTGTGTAGCTCTTGGGATCAAAAAAAGGGAGAGAGGCCTCTCAAGCACGGTGCCAGGAAGCTTCACAGCCAAAGCACTGACAGATGGAGGTGGGGATTTGAGGCTGCTTTCAGTTTTTAAAAGATTGATGGGTTTGGAGAATAGGACATCATGTCAGTGGCAGAAGATAAACAGTCTTTTATCCCACGGTAGGTAGTCTGACACAGAAAGCAGCATCTGAACATTACTTTTGCATTGCCATAAGCAAAGCGACCCAACCGCCGGGCTATTGTGGGGATCCCTCTGACCAGCTTTCTACCTGGTCCCACAGATTTCAAGTGCTGTCTGGCTTCCAAAGGTCATCCATGAGCACGCTCACCCAGAGTGTCCTCCCCGGGTGGCAATTCAAGCTCTCTCCTGACATGGGGTTCAGTCTGTGGGCTACACAGTCTCTAACTCCTAAACCTTGAACACTGCTTAAACCTTGAGGACTGCTGTGTAAGCTCCAGCGGTGGTCTTTCTGGCACCCGTCCTCCAAGGAAGCTCTTGGCCGCAGTTCCGAGCAGATGAAGGGCTATAACTTTTCCCCTGGTTCCAGCTGTTGTTAGTGAAAGAAGTAAACAACACACTTGAGCAGACTGAATTGCTGCTGGGGTGCGTATAGTCCCTGTGGTGTGTTGTCAGAGGAGAGGGGGAAGTGTTTGCACTTGATTATTCTCCAGTGATTGTGCAGAGCATCCGAGCAATATGTCATATGGATTGGATTGCTTCCCAGGGCCAAGTGCTTATGATGAACTGGCATCTATATTCCTCCTCTTGGTTTTTTTTTACTTCCCACAGAACCTTTCCTACAGGATTTGCCAAAAGGAGAAGGCAGTTTCCTTTTCTGTATTTAAAAGACATATGGGCTTCAGTGAGAGGAGAAAAATAAACTTTGTTAAAACAGCATATTCTTATTCCTTGTGTTGTTCCTGAGATTTGATCCCACAATGTGTTTATAAGGGCAGTATTGCTGTTCGATGGAGCATTGATGCATCCAAGTAACTTTAAGGAGAAGGGCAGTCCTATGGAGCTCAAATGTATGCTGGAGTTTGGGCCAGCATTTAGGAAACCATCGAGTTCGCAGAGGGAAAGCAAACAAATTGTGAGAACAGAAGGCTTTTGGCATGAGGGATGTCTTATCTATGCAGAAAAACACTTGATGGGAGGGTGTAACAAAGACTTAATAACAAAGACATAATAATATGACATAAGACGTAATAACATATCTAATAATCACATAGTAACATTATGACATGTTCTAGTATGACATAAGGCAATAAAAACATAAGAACAAATAACAAAGACAGAGTCAGACTCTTCTGAGTGATATCCAGTGAAAAAGCATGAGGAAAGAGGCACAAATTAAAATACAAGAAATGGTTTATATTTAAGAAAGAATTCTTTTTTTTACTGTGAGGGTGATCAAACGCTGGCACAGGTTGCCCAGTGAGGCTGTGGAGTCTTCATCCTTGGAGGTATTCTAAACCTGACTGGGCATGGTCCTGGGCTTCCGGCTCTAGGTGACTCTGCTCTGAGCAGGGGTTGGACCGGATGATCTCTGTGATTCTGTAGTTCCATGAAAACCACTTCCAAAGTAGATGATTAAATGTGGCAACATTGACAGCACTGACTTCAGTTACAGCCAAATCATCATGCTCAGGCTCTCAAATGCTGAAGGGCATCAGCACACACTGGAAATCCTGCATTAATGATGTGATATAATGCTTTCATTAAACAACTAATGAAGAATCCTGGCAAACCCAAGGTCAAAGAGAACTGTCCCTATACTAGGATTTGATCACGAGTAAGAAACACAGAAAAGTAATAGATCTGTGTACTGATCAAAACCCTCGTCGTACAACAGAAAGGGAAATCTGTGGCTTTGCCATTGTCCTGGACTGCAGTATTTGAACCCACAACCCTGTTCCCTGATTAACCTTTCATGAAATACAAGCAGCAAAAG
The DNA here is from genome assembly GCF_964199755.1 of Larus michahellis. NCBI lineage: Eukaryota > Metazoa > Chordata > Aves > Charadriiformes > Laridae > Larus > Larus michahellis. Next base: position 137,851,460 of record NC_133897.1, on the reverse strand, counting down.
CAGCAGAAACTGTTTTTAAAAAAGATGTTGCTATGGGATATTGTGCTTAAAATATCATGTGTGTATTGTCCCAGTGATTTCATGGGTGCAGCTCTGCGGTGGGTTGACCATATCTAGATGCCACTCTGTCAGTCTCCTCCTCAGCTGGATAAGAGGGGAGAAAATAATGTGGAAAAAATCTCATGGGTCAAGTTTAATAAAGCAAAAGTAAAGGCTGCACACAGAAGCAAAGGGAAAAAAAAAGCCTTATTCTCTACTTCCCATCAGCTGACATTGTCCAGCTACTTCCCAGGACGCAGGGCCTCAGTACGCATAGTGGTTGCTCCAGAAGACAAATGTCGTAATAAAGAATGTGCCTTCCTCCTCGTTTCTATTATCTTTTATTGCTGAGCAGACATCATATGGTATGGAATATCCCTTTGGTCAGCTTGGGTCACCTGTGCTGGCTATGTCCCCTCCCCAGATCTTGCCCACCTCACCCTACTGGTGAGGGTGGAATGTTGGAGAGATAGCCTTATTGCTGTGGGAGCACTGCTCAGCAGTAGCCACAACACTGGTGTGTCATCAACGCCTTTCTAGCTACAAATACAAAGCGCAGCACAATGAGGGCTGCTATGGGGAAAGTGAACTCCATCCCAGCCAGACCCGCTGCAGCTTTACATGGTCTGTCCTGAGCGCCCTGCACACCAAGAGAGCTGCGACGTGTTCCAGGAGATAAAGCTGCAACTTAAATATGTCTTCCAAGGCATGCACAGTAGGTCTTGAGCAACAGGGACCTCACCTGTACAAGTGGGTTTGCTGCTAGAAGAAACCAGACTAAACTGTCAAAGTGGCAAGGTTGCAACAAAATTGTGCAAACTCACTTCTTCCAAGTGTCTCTTCTCCCAAGTAACAGGCAATAGGACAAGAGGAAATGGCCTCAAGTTGTGCCAAGGGAGGTTTAAACTGGATATTGGGAAAAATTTCTTCACCAAAAGGGTTGTGAAGCATTGGAATAGGCTGCCCTGGGGAGTGATTGAGTCCCCATCCCTGGAGGTATTTAAAAGATGCGTAGGTCTGGTGCTAGGGGACATGGTTTAGTGGTGGAGTTGGCAGTGTTTGGTTAACGGTTGGACTTGATGATCTTAAAGTTCTTTTCGGGCCTAAATGATTCTATGGTTCTATGACTGCCTGGAGTCAGCAGCAAGGACAGGCGTTCACGTTAAAATGTATCCTGATGTAGGGCTGGTGTTGGTGCCAGTAGTGCTTCCCTTTTATGAAATACTTTTGTCTACAGTTAATCCTTTTCCCGCAAGGTAGCAGACTACAAACATGAATCCCTATGGCACAAGCTTCTCCTTATGTTACTTGGTTGGTGTTTAAAGCCTTAAGCACCAGATAACCTCACCAGCTTTGTTTCATGAATCCTACCAGTACATCTCACGCAGACATCACACAGGCCACTTTCTAACTAGCCTGGTCCGTTTTCCTATTGATGGAGACAACTGAAGCTATCGGGTTTTTTAGGCAGTAAGTCTGATATTTGGTGTATCAGAGGTGCTTTATGCAGTAACTCTATGTTTGTGCAGCCAGTGCATGCAGAGGAGACCTGCTCATGTCCAGCAGCCTTCTCCGGGGGCAGCTGTTTTTGACAAATCCCCCCAAAGCATCCCAGTGTCAATCCTGATGGCACACCTGCACTGCAAACTGCTGAAACCTTTTCACCACAGATCTGCATGACAGGACTCTGAAGAATATCCTTGTCAGACAACTTCAGCAGTTATGGAGAGATAAAGCCTGGAGGAGAATGTGCTATTTCAAATGCATGCACATATATTTATTTTCTAATTTGCTAAGGTTTAAGATTATGCAGATATACAGAAGCGGTTTAGCCTGGAGTTAAGGCGGCTCTGGAACGTGTGCAAACATAAAAGGGTGTGTTGTTTTGGGTTCTTTGTTTAGAAAAATTATTAAGGTGGAGTTTTTTTTCTGAAATAGATGCAGCAGAAGGGATAAAGACTGGCACGTTGCTATAAAGAACGTATTTTAAGTGGTCGTTTGAGAAATAAGTGCCTTCCCTTGACTGCCCTTGCTAAACACTTGGCCAGGCAATGGAGAGACAGGCATGGATGGAGAACATCATGGCTGTCACCCATCAGCGCTGCAAAGCCCTGCCAGTTAAATGGCCATCAGAGCTTAGGAGCCAGAAGACCACTCTGAACTGCCATGAGCGCAATAGGAAGGACACACTTTGGAAATATGGCTAATGATCTTCAACTTTATTAACAAAATTTGTCCATTTATTAATTGCAAATGCCCATGCGTATTTAAACCCTGTAGAGTAAGACCAATGTCTTTGCACATGGCCTGAAGTTCTCCTAATTAACAGGTAATCCAGGAATAGACTGGGCATTATATACCATCACACATAAATGAGTAACCAATTAAATTATCATCCTAAAAGCTTATATTTAGTGGCCAGGCTTTCAGGCTCCATCAATAATTTTAAATTCTGGAACTTCTGCATCCTGCCATCAGCAGAGTTGGGAGGTTGTGAACTCCACCCACTGGTGACCTACATTTTGGCTGTCGGGTCAACCTCCTCGCAAGAGCTACTTACCGCAAGATGCCACTAGCAAATTACTGAGCTTGCATCTAGCACTCCTAACCACACACAAAACAGCTCAGTTTGTGAGCGTTTTGCCAAAATAAGCACATCCTCACCCACACTGGACTGTCTGTCTGAAGGCAGAAGCAGTTAAATATTTCTCTGGAAGATGTTTTTTCTTGCTGGAAGGTAAAAGGTCCTTGTTTCCATGTTGATGTACTTCCAAACTCTGTCAATCCTCTTCATGTAGAAATCCCTGTTCTGCAATACACATTGAAAAGCTTGGCCTTTGGATCTGTTTTTTTCCTTACACAGAACTAGGTGGAGTGAAGGCATCTTCAAAGGAACAGGACTTGTGGAAAACCAAGTTCAGCAAGTCTGAATTAAAGCAAAACAAAGCCCAGGGCACTCCCTGCTTTGGATTTTGGTGTACCCGACTCGCCCCTTGCCTGCACTGGGCTTCATTCCCACCTGAGGGCTTTGTCCATCTCTGAGAAGGCAGCAGGTATCAGAGATACCTGGCCAAAGCAGTTCACTTGGATCTATTGCTTCAGCTGGCTGCAGAGGCAGGCTGCTGTCGCTTGTCTGGCTGCTAAATTCTGCACAGCTCCACATGTGACGTCTTACACTGGTTTCGCAATGAACCGATGTGCAGATTTGCAAATAATTTATCTGAACATATGCCTCTGCCACGGCAGGCAACTGGCTGCCCAAAGTCGTGAAGTTTGGGGAAGCAGAGTGGGAATGGGTTCCAGTCGGGGATGCCGAGTGAAGGGTGGATGTCGGGGGATTGCGTGGCCATGTGCAGCACCCGGCATCTCTGTGTTTTCTGTTTGCTGCCTGCGGGCTGGGTGAGGAGTGGCCAGGATTTGCGGGTAATTTCGAGGGTGCTGGGCTGTAGGTGGAGTGGGCGAGTGGAAGTCCTGGTGCCCGGTGGTCTCAGGTGGATGGGCGGAGGGACATGCAGTTCTGGGGAGAAGAGGTAAAATGTGCTGGAAGCTGGGAGAGGGGGGCTGTAGCCGGGTCACTCTAGAGGACAGATATAAGGAGTCAACCTGCGATTATTTTAGGAGAACAAGAGAGCTGAAGGAAACTTTTTTGGGTTCCTCTGATGAGAGGAGTGGCACTGATGTCAGGTGAGAAGATTTTCGGGTCCGTCTGTGCTTGCTTCTTTGTGAGGTGCCAGCATCCCTTTCCCTGACTGCTGCGGAGGCAGCAGGGGAGCAGCTGGAGGCAGGTGGCTTCCTCCTGCCTTCAGCTCTGCCAAAGATGAGGACACCCTCAAGAGGAGGTAAGGCAGATCTGATTGATAGGGAGCTTACACTTGCGTGTTTTCAAACTTTTCCTTTACAAGATAAACAAAGGAAAGGAAAAAGGAAAGTCTTGAGAAAAAAAAATACATAGGGTTCAAAAATACCACTAAGAATCACCATTTTCATTTTTTGCAATTAAAAATAATTTTTTCCTGCTTTGAAAGAACCCCAATTGTTTAATTGACCCCAATAAGAAAATGGAATTTCTGTTCTTTATAAAAACCTGACGTGCTGACATTTTCCATCCTGAATTAGAATTGAAACAGCCACAGTGAGGAAACTCAGTGTATTTTATTCATCAAAGAACTGAGACTATTTTGAGGGAGGGGTTGAGGGAGGCCATAGTTTCATGTTACATTTTCTTTGTGAGCAGTGCAGCCCTGGAAATGTTTTGTTTGGGGTTTTTTTGGAGGCCTTTTAACCCAGTTAAAAGATGATGGGGTTTACCGGCCAGCCCTGCACGCAGCCCGTGTTGGCACAGCTGCGAGGGCAGCACAATTAACAGTGTGGGGGTGGGAACGGGCAGCTCCGGACAGGCCTGTCAGCCAGCTTTGTTGGAGAAGAAAATGTAACACGGAAATGCAACCTCGTGTGTTTTTCACCCATAAATAAAATGCGAAACTTCTGGAATCAAATGCGATTAACAATATTCAATAACACTGTACAAAAGCAGAGGTTAGGAGGAGAGGAAGAGAATATCTAATCCTGAAGGAAGAGACGCAAGTCTGTTATCTAGGTGTATAGCTATTCACTAGTTTGGGTTGGAGCTACACATTTTAGCGAATACTCCCACCAGAGTTCAACTCAAGAAAACAGACCTGCTTGTTCTTTAAGATAACCAGTCTCATCAGCTCAGGATGTATGTAATTAACAGACCTCAGTATCCCATGACATTCTGGGAAGTCAGTTTTGAATTAGCTTTAAATCTATAATCGTGCTCATAGGAGAGGCCAGTCTGAAACAATGTTCCTTCTTTATTTACAGTGACTTCACTTCTGTCCCAACTGATCAAGTCAGGTAGCTGCAATAATTTGCGCTGATGACTGTTGATACAGTAAGAGACCACGGATTAATGTTGAATGGCCACATTTTGAACAGCTAGGAGAACAGGTTTCTTGCATGCATCAGTTAATTAAAGGACAAGTTATAAAGGCAACTGAGCGTGAACTATGGTAAGGCTAAGTTCCTTTTGTCTGAGTCACCCGTAGAAGGAGGAGTTCAGAGTCCTTGTGCCTTGCAGAACTTACAGTTTCTCAGGGACTGGGGGGCTGCCTGACGTGAAATAAGGCGGCTGGCACTTGCGAAGGAGTAAGAACACCCCCGTCACATCTCTTTACCCTGATGTGGCCTCAGAGGCTCCACGGAAGCTGGAGCACTCAGGCATGCTTTCACGCTCCTGCAGCGGGCTGCACGTCTTGGCCATGTCCCATTGGGCAAGGCACGAATACAAGTGCGAAAAGTGAGCTGCGGCGTGCTTCAGCAAGTACTCAGTCCTGAAGAACCAAGACCCATGAATAGGCTGTAACGTATTTCAGCCACTGTTCAGCTGAAATAACAGCTGGAATAGGTCACCCCCAGCCTGCAGGGACTGCCCGTGTCCTGTCCCAGCTCATGTTCCTGCTGAACAAGGGTGTTTCTCAGAGCCTTGTGTGTTTGGCCCATAGTACTCTGGCCACTTTGACGCGGCAGAAACAAGTTCTAGAGAAGCAAAGGACCTGGCTCAAGCAGTTACGTGCAGGTGGCTTAAATGCCACCTGCGTCGCTGAACTTTCAGAGGTGGCTTATCAATAGGAAACATCAAGAGCAAGGACACAAGGGAATGTAAGATCAGCTGAATGTTCTCTGTTAGAACCTGTTTGTGAAGAGATTTAGAGACACAAACCTACAAAAAATCGCCATGATCACGTTCTGAACTTGCCCTCAGAATTCGAAGAAATTACAAAGCATTCTTTACATATGTAATTGAGTTCTGATATAAATTTAGTTAAATTTTGCTCCTCTTTTGTTTTCATTATTAAATGCAAATTCTTATAAAAGAAATACGACTGACCAATGTTTGCAGAGAAGACAATTCCTAAATTAGTAGCTGTGTATTCATCTTACACGTCTCCCTGTGAAACCTGAGGTCTGAAAATAGCTGTGAAGAAGTAGATCTTTCCTGACAAGAATATTTGCAAAAAGTGTAACAGCACAAATCTACAGTAGAAATCCAATTCTGAGCGTAAAGGCTCAGGTAGAAGAATACTGAAATGCCATGTGACCTGTTGGTCAATCAAAATGTTACCTCTCAGATTTGTAATATTATCAAAAATTTCTCCTGAATTGATGACTTGTAGAAATACTCAATGAATTTATTCATAGGAATTAATTTGTAGAGGAAATATGCAAAATCATACATCAGTATTTTTCTCACAAGTGTTAATTCTGTTAAGTTCACTTTTTATGGAAGACAATTGAAATGGAATTAGTCCTGGGCAAAAAAACAAAAGGAGGAGAGCAACAGGTAGCAATCAAAGCCTGAAACATTTCAAGCTTTTCAAAGATGTTTTATTCCTCTAAAAGAGCTGAAAAGAATAGAGGAAGAGCCATGTAAAGTTTCTACTGTATCTTGGACATTTATTGGTATTTTAAAATGAATCAGAATTTGCAAAGAAGAGGAACTTGGAAATCTAATTTAAGAAAATAAAAATTACTATACCATCAGTAATGAATTATTCCCCTCAACTCCACTGTAAAAGTATAATGGGCTGTATATATAACATATTAAAGGGCTAGCATTTGCAGTTTAGTGAATACTATAGGGAAATTGTGCATATATATGTGTGTGTATTTGTATATGTGTGTTTGCACACAAGTATATAAATGCACATGTTTGGAAAAAGGGAAGATGCCTAATTTGGTGTGGAAAAGTTTTTTAAAAGGCAGAAACCTGGAGTGCAAATAAGGCAGAATAAAACTGTTTTGAGAAACAATAACTTTTGTTTACAGTTTGCTTATTATGGTCAAACCCATCCACCTAGAGCTAAAGGAAAGCAGCTGCTGGAGGAAAGCTGTTATCTCGAGGAGAAAATAGTAAGCCAAACATCCCAGTCTTAGTCATACAGGTTAACAAAGCACATTGCTGTCCCGTTTCTGTAAAATTTCTCCTTCACCTAATGTCCCAGGTACAGAGAAACCCAGGGAATAATTCAGAAAAACCTCTGAATACCTTCAGAGGTCTGGAGGTATTTGGAACGGCAGGCGTCTGTGTCCTGGCTCCTGACGTCCATGGTGTTTACAGTCGCCTGGCCCTGGCTGGATGTACATGCTGGTGTGTGCAGACCGGCCCCGCACATCCCACCGATGAGACCTCTCTCAGACTGGAGGTTTGAATCTAAGTCCTAGTGGCCGCACACTAAGACGGAGCAGCTAAATGACTGAATCTGTCTTTTCGTCTGGCTTTTAAGCTCAGCCTTGGGAAGGGCTGAATGCATCTGCTTCTAGCCTTGCAACAACTTGCATCCGGAGCTCTTAGCACTTCCATAACCAGATCTGTATCCAACCTAATTGACGCTGACCTTCCTCTGTCAAGGGTGTTTAAACCACAGTCTGCCGGACGTGGCAGCCAATTTGATGTCTGCAATTTTAATAACGGCTAGACTTTCCCACCAGTACATGAGCTGCCGGAGGACAGGCTGTCGGTTTCAGACCTCGTGTGGTTTTGAAATAGTTTCACGTGGCATGTATGATATCACTGCAGAGACCAAGTCCCTCAAGCTTCTTCTAAACATCAGTACTGCATGTGATTTCTCTAGGTAATGCATCCTCCCTGTGGTCCCTGAGCCTCTAGTTTGCTGTAGTTGCATATTAATCTGAAATTTAAACGTAGCTGATGCACAGAGATACCCCTAACCAGTCAGGTTGTTCCTTAAAGCCATTTTCCGACTGTGTATGTATGTACTTTAGCATGTGCCGTCTCTTCAGTTTTGATCCTAATACGTTAACCAGGTGGATGTGGTGTCAGGCATATGGTACGATTTACCTTTGGCATCTGCTGGCAGAACATGCTTCCTAAAGGTATCTCAGGGGGAGAGTTGGGATGGACATATTGTTCCCCTTGGATAACATGGCCTCTCCCTGCTAAGAGTCATTTTTCCGCTACATCTTTGGCAGAAGGAAAAGCTAAAGCTCAGTGGAGTTGCAGCAATTCATTCTTCATTCAAGATTTACTTTAAAAAGCAGCAAAAAAAGGTATGTAGAAGACAGTTTAGGAGGGCTGAGGCTTGGGATTTTTTTTTTTATTTTTCTTCATAGTGCTCTTTGATCATGCTATGAGTAAGGTCAATGGAACATAAGGCATGAAATGCAGCATCCCGTGCAGTGAGTGTGCAGCTTTCTTTGCACCCAACAAATGATAAAGCTTGTCCTGTTGTAAGACCTTCTCCGCTTTATGACCAGAAAACAGTCCAGCAGCTGTGATAAAAATGGCTGTGCCTTCGGGCAAAGCTCAAACACCACCTCTCTCATCAGTGGGCATGGAGCTTTTTCTCTCTGAACAGCCACCCTGAGCCAAGGCTGTTTATACCTGAGGCTCGCCTGGAGCCCAACAACGAGGAAAAGGAAGCTCCCTCGCCCCACATGCCCGCTGGTGGCTGCTGTTATCTCCCCATCTTCTGTCCCCAAGCCATGCTGCAGCATTCCTCACTTCCTCCCTGCCCACGCAGGCAGCGCGGGCAACAGTGACTCTGTGCTCCTTGGACGAGCTCTTGCCTGGAGCTGTGAAGGCCATGGAAGAGGGCTGGAACACAGCGTCACTCCTTTAGCTGGTCCATAGCCAGCTGTGTGCACGGCGCCAGCAAATGCCCTGCGGTTGGGTTTGTTTGTTCTTTTTTTTTTTTAAAAAAATAAATCCGTGCAATGAAGAAATGAAACAATTAATGAATAAGTTCAGTATGATTGCCCCGGAGGTTACTTCACTGGTTATGCCTCACTTCTGAATACTTTTCCGCTTTATGGAGATGAGGGACGCAATCCTGTCTGGGAGAAGTCTAGCGTGTGTAAGCTCACACTTCCTTCTGCATCAGCAGGCTTTGCTTTTTGCAGTTTTTTAACATTGTACTCAGATAAGTAGTGTATTAGTAGGACTAGAGACAGCTTTGTTGTTACGGAGTGACCCTGAAGACAAACAAGATTTCTCATTTCTCTCATTTCTCAGCATTTGCTGCTGCTAGAAACAACAAACTGTAATTATTAAAAATGCTGAGACGAATTAGTGAGAAAGCAATATAGACGAATGGGCTGGTGACGAGTCACACCATGACGGTGAAGTATCTTAATGTGTACTTTACATCCCTCTGTGCAACAGGAAACACTGAGCCACAAAGTCACCACTTTTTGTATCCCACTTTTTGTACTTTGTAGTTCATCGAAAGGCGGTGTCACGGTTTGGGATGGACTGGACCCTGAAATGAATGATAGATGGTCTTCCCCACCTCTCTCTCCAGGGAGAGGAGCAAGACAGAGAAAGAGAGCTTAAAAAGAAACTAAACTAATGAAAATATTAATAAAATAATAAAAAGAAAATAAAGAAATATGTACAATATATACAAAACCTCATCAAGCTCCCAGGATGACGACCACGTCACCGGCAGGCACTGGGAAAGTCCCATGCTCTACCGACTGAGCTAGCCGGTCATACATGGGAACGACTTGGGGGGCATTCGGAACTGATGTAAGGTCTTCCCTGCTTGCCCAGTTCAACTGGTTTGTGTCGCCAGAAAGCAAGGCCTGCCATCTTCTGACCTATCAGGAAGGCCTCCGGGAAGCTGAAATTGAAAAGAACAACCTCAAAATTTGGCTAGTGAGATCCAGGGAAATGCCAAAGCCCATGGGCTACTATACACAAGGGAAAATCAGACACCTGCTCTCTTTCTAGTCCTTAAGTTTTAAATATGTGATCACTTGGTATTGTTCTGAGATCCCAGCTCAACTGGTTGTTGTAAGGGACCTGTTTTGGGGTTGGATCAGGTTTATTGACTGCAGGAAGCTCTTGGGCCCTGGCTGTATTAGTTGAAGGAGCTGAAAGAGGCACAGCCAAGAAAACTGGTGTTGTGGTGCAGAACTGTGCTCTATCCTTGGCTCTGTCACAGAAACCTTGTACACATTGCTAAAATCAGACTTCAGAAGTGGTTACTGGTGGTGCTTCTCCCTTCCAGACTGCCGGATTGAGAGCTGGCTGCTTCATTTATGAAAATATTGTGGACATCGCTGATTACGTCTCAGCTGTCAGCTGTGAAATGAGAAATTCACAGCAATTATCTTCCTCCCAAAGAGGAGCTATGAAAAATAAATTAATTTGTGGTTGCGTTGTGCTTGCATGATAAGATAATGCTTCTGCAGAACGTAGTGGGAAGAAATGAATAATCCTGCCTTCGGATCAGGGTTTCAGTAGTCTGTAGTAGGTAAGGGAAGTGGGATTGAAAAATGAGGATAGATCAAATACTCATGGGCTGTAACTCACTGTCCCGTTCCCAGATAGGCAGTGATTCCATCAAAACAGTATGTTCTTGCATGACAAAGACTAGACTGGAGTGTAAATGCACTCTCTTATTTCTGTCCTCTTAGTTCTGGCTACTATTTGTAAATATTTGGCTTTGCGGCCTCTAATGTTCTTTTAACCTTCTGTTTTTTAACAGCAGCTAGGATTAAAACTCTCCAGGTGATGCATCAAAATAAAACGAACTTCCCATTTCATTAAGTAAATAGCAACGCTATAAGTACTGGCATCCTCAGGAAATAAAATCATCTGGAAATAAAATGGAAAAAAGTAGGAAAATGTACACTCTCTTCCTGGTAGATGTTACTTTATCTCTAACTCCTGCAAATGGATTAAATTTCCTTCCATTCCGATTGCCCGCTGCCACTCCCAAGAGATTCGCACAGGCGGTGTGGAGCGGTGCGGAGGAGGAAGTGAAATAGGGTAGTGTAGTTTACAAGCATTTTATAGTTCTAACTCATTAACGAAGAACTCGTTCTCCAGTGAATGGAACAACTTTAATGTTCATTTTGCCCTTGACATTTTCCTTACACTGACACAGGCTTAAGGCGATGCCTACTGTGATTTTCATCGTAAGCCCATTTCTGATTCTTTTTTCCTTTTTATGAAGCAGGATGTCTAGTTATCCAGTAAGTGGCAGCAAATGGCTTAAAAAATCGTCAACAGTAAATTGTTATCCAGTGAATTTTTGACCAGTGAATGAACAAAAGTAATGGATTTCTCTTTCTGGGTCAAAGGGAAAGGAGAGCTGTGCACTCTCCAGCACGTGCTAATCCTCATAAAGGACTTGCCTTTAAACTCCCAACCAGTAGAACCACCTCAGTTCACAAGATGCTTCAGCAAAAACTGATGCATTTTTTTTTGGTTTGGAAGACCTCAAGCTGCCTCAGCTGATCTGTTTGGCTTTTTGGTGATGTCTTATCCACATGTTTCATGTGGATGGTGAGGAAGCATAAAGCTGAACAAAAAACTATGCAAATGCTATGCAAATAACCTCCTTCCCCCTGTTTTGTTCAATACTTACAAAGGTATGCAAAGAGGAGAAATGAGGTATTCGGGAAAAGAAACAGTCATAAAGAAATGCATTTCAAGATCATTTGGGGCTTCCTGCTTCTTTTCACTTTCTTTTATAAAAAAAAACTCACCCAAAACTGGATTATAAACCAACGATAGTATTTATGAAAGAAAAGGAAATGGAAACCAATATTTGCCCACAAACTGTGGCTAAAATGGCACTTAAGTTTCTAAAGAGGAAATGTGAGAAAGGAATATCTAGGAAAGAAGCCACATCTGGTAACAGTTTTATGAAAAAAAAAAACAAACCCACAGAATAGTATTTTGAAATGGCAATTAGAAACATTATTCTAAGCATTTTTCTTCTACTTCTAGTAAAGGCTATTTTTCAAAGTGGAAAGACGTATTAGATTCATCTGTTCCTGGCATGAAGACACTGCAGGGCAGTGGGCTGGACGGCAGTGCAAGCCATTAACAAGCCATTCTAAGGTGTGCTGGTTACTGGTGAATTTCATGGGTAATCCTGGACATTCTGAGGTAAGAGTTACCCACTAATAAATGCTGTGCTGGAATATCCTCTTCTAGCGAAACACCAAGTGCCGCTTGCCGGTAGTAGAGAATGACCCTTCATGAATTTCATCTTCTTTCCAGGCAGATACAACTGTTTATCTGCCTGAGACATGTAAGTGGTTGCCTTGCCTGTTTGTGATTTAATGGAGGGCAGTGGGGATGATAGGACGTTGTGGGGGCTCTATTGTCACCACTGTACAGAAGATACTCAGTCCAGCATTGTCTTTCCGTTCAACGGAAAGCGCCTGGCTAAGATAGACATATGGATGACTGTGAACTACAAGTGACCCAAAGAAACTAAAAGGGGAGTCATGCAATGAAGGTGATTCTGTATGAATTGTCTTTCAAAGACATATATTGTGATTACCCTTGAAATAGATCACAGCTAGTGGGTCCTGCTGAGTCCATCATGATCACTTGGAGCTGCTATGTTGGGGCAAGGGATTGTAGCCATCTCCCCTAAGGTGAGCTTTGCTGTAGTCAGACAAAATTTAGTTCTCTGCAGGTCTAAATGCTACAATGTCTTCCACTTTGAGCTGTTATTGAAGTCCATTTTGAAATGAGGTCTGGTACAGACTAGTTTTCCCTTCCCAACTATGGTAATACAGTTTAGGATGACTGCGTAATTTGAGGGCTTGAATTTCTGCTCTATTGGCAGAAGCAATTCAAGAGGTTAGTAGTGGTCTTTGAAGCACTAGATGGGTAATGAGCTGATTGCTATCAAGATTGTCAGAAGGATCTGAGAAGTATGTAGACATTAAAAAAACCCAATCCTATGCCCAAAGGCAAGGCAGGGGTTTTGTTGTTGTTTTGTTTTGTTCTTAATAATTTAATAACTGGAGGCAGAGCCTCTTAAACCAAAGGCCTCATTTTTCCCGTGGTAAAGTCCCAGACTGCAAATCTGGGAGTGCTGAGGATATGGGAGAGGTAGTGAAGAAACTGTAACTGGAAGAGACTACTTGTATCACTGAATCTAACCCTTTCTATCATAGGCAATCCCACCACATCCTCACTCAGAAAGCTTTTTCCTCCAAAGGAGGAGTTGACACACCCTCCTTGAGTCTCTGCCTTATTGCCGTGCAACGGCACAGGCAGCACTGTCAGGCTGTACAACCCTGTCCTGCATCAAGTATCCCCTTCAGCCCAGAGCAGAGATCTCCTCGGAACTTTCTGTTCTCTGAATCTTATTTCTAAACTGGTCCCTTTGCGTGACGGAGGGCCCTTTGCCATTTGGGTGTCCTGCTTCTTACTGGGCAATAATGCCAGGTAGAGTGGGAGGTGAGCTGTAGCACTGTTTGCTGGAGGGGATGGCACTCAGTGGAGCGGACAACAGAGATGGAAGAGGAGAGACAAGAGAGAGCAACGGAAGAACGAATGAGAAAACAAGGAAAAGGAGTAGGAGATTATAAAGAGATAAAACGTAAAAGAAAATAGAGAGATAAAGCCTCAGATGGACAGGCTGTACAAATTACAGTCTTCTGCCTGAAGCTGGAGTTTCTGCTGCCATGCCTGAAGAATGATGGTAGTTCCTCTCTTTATGTGTTCTAGTATGAAATCCCACTGTGTGTGTACAGGTGAAAAGAGTCCTATTCAAGATTTCAGAGGATGCCTAAGCAAAGCCTTGCAGGATGGTGCTCACATTCCCCTCTGTCTCCTGGACGTACCTCAGTAGATGCATCGTAGGATCATGGTTTGCCTTTTCCATGGTCATTTCGCAGAGACGTGTCATAGTCGTTCTGTAGTTGACTTCTGTGTATGGATCTTGCTCCATCATTCCCCGCTTCTCAAGTGCCAGGTCACAGTTTTCTGTTTCAAAGTTTTTCAAGCTCTTGGCAAAAAACTCCCCCCCTGCCCAGTTATTGCAATTACTGTTGCTACTGAAGTGTGCAAAAGAAGGAAATGTGGATTTTGACCATGGAAAGAAGTTCCTTATTTTTCAGAAAATGTGTCTGAAGTGCTGCCATGGTCTCTACTATTGGACTACACTAGACAGTGTGCTATATTCAGTGTGATGAATATCACACTGATATTCAGAAGTCCATACCTTTCTGCTGGAAAGAGTATATGTTGTTCTGCTGGGACCATGGTCACATCCAGAGAGAGGCAAAATCCACTGGAGTCGGGGCAAACGTGGTAGACCAGGCTGAAAAATCTGGGTTGCTTTTCCCCTTTTCTATCTGTCCCATCAGTATCGTAGTCTCAGCCAGTAAACAAGACAATCTATGAAGTGCAGCCTGTACAATTAACAGCCTTTTAATGACTTCTGGTTATTAAATCCTGGTCGTCAGTGCACTTTACTCTAGTGCAACTCCTACAAATGTGAGAGGTGAACCTCAGAGCAGCTAGAAGCTTGCCCCAGGGGCTGTGCTGGGATAAGATGGCACTCAATCACATGGCCATTAGCCTGTGGCCAAGGGTAGTCATGGCTTTGTGGCCTCCGGGGAGTGACACATGCACTGGGGAGCTGGCGCACTGCTGAGGAGCATCCACGAAGTGGTACCATACCAGAGTTCAATCCCTGCTGCAATTTCCTAGAAGATAAACAGGATCAGAACTAATAAACTACACTATTTCCAAAACACCCCACTTTGCAGCTTGCTGAACAGGAAAATTTGCAGTGCTTCCCACAGCTCCGGACACTGGCAGGCGCTTTAGCTCAAGCCTGATCACGCTTTAGCCTGCTTCCCTGAAGAAACTGGGATCTCCCAGTTACCGTTGAATCTATCCAACCACATTTCAAAGAAGGACTTGCAAAGAGACAGTACTCTTATGAGCACCTTTTGAGTTTTCCATGAAGGTCAGCTACTGTGCAGAAGAAGAGGAGGAGACCCAAAGTCACCTCCTTCCCCAGGAGAAGGATGGTCATCAGCAGCAGCTCTCCTGCAGCAGCAGAGCTGTCGGGGCTTGCGGCTGGGCCCATGGAGACAAGCAGATGTGGGAGGGAGCTGGGGGGAAGGGTGTTGGTATCATGGGAGTCTGCTGAGGATGAGAAGTTTGTCTTTCAGGATGCAAATCCACAGGAAAAGCAGGATTCATTAGTTTGCTGCTTACAGGAAACTTTCTGAAGTTGTTCTCACAGAATTTTCTCATCTTCAATGGAGGCTGAGTTTTTCTCAGGAAAAAGTAGTAAAGACACTTAAAAGGCTTGGACTGGAGGTTAGTAATGTCTCTGCTCCTAGCCATGGCCAAGGCTTTCTATACAGCCCTGAAGAAGTCACCTAATTTTTCCATGCCTCGGTTATCTCATTTATAAAACTGGAAAAAAGGTACCTTTTGTCACCTTTTTTATCACCTTTGGTAGCTACAAATAAAATTTCTTAATCAATGCCAAATACATAGTGTCTGAAAAGCTTTTGATTACATCTTTTCCCAAACTTGTTATCAGATTCCTGCTTTGGGAAAACAATTTGCCTTTCTGCACAGGTATTCAAAAGAAAGACACATAACGTGTCTGTGATTGGGATAATGGCATTTAAGAAGGCTGCGATAAATAAAAACAGTTGCCTGACAGAGGAAGATAAGTCCACACCATATGATCAAAGCCAAGTCTTCTTTTTTATTCAGAGGAAGATCCACTCCCTACTGAGATGCTGATGGTAACACCCTCAACCAAGGGAAGAGAAGACAGCAGCCTTTGATTGCCAGAACCACCCCACTGCTGAGTGTGCCCTCAGGGGAGAACAGATTTACCTAACAGCTGCTTAAAGCTGATTCAGCCTTTCATGGGCATCACATGCAACTCATGTCTCAGGACAAGCCCAGGAGATGAGATTTCCCCCAGCTTGCCTACCAGCCTTACCAAGTTCCTCTTTCAGAGTTAAAACCTCTGCATTTGTGGGAGCACGTGTCAGAGCACTTCTATATTTTGGCAGCTCTTCTTTTCCTTCCAGCACTTTGCAGCTGAACTTGCAAAACCAGCCCCCTCCGACACAAATTTCAAAAATGACCGACATGGTCAGGGCCAGTGTGGAGAAAAGTGCTTCCAAATCAAAACTGCTGGTGTCTGCATGGCCCCAGGTTCAGCCAGTGACCTTTTCTTCCTATATCCAGAAGGAACCTGTAAAGCAGATCACGGCAAGGGCCAGGAAGATAGAGGGTCCATAGCTCCAAGATGACAAGGTGGCCAGTTTGCAGAAGTCCCTTGGGAAGGCTGCTGGGGGGAGATGCCTTCACTTCCCAGCAGGGCCACCCTCTTTATCCACTTCTCAAACTCTTCAGGTAGTGTGAGCAGCAGCTTATGCCCGGCAGGTATGCTCTGTGGAGGATCCCCCGAGCTTTCAGGTTTGGCAGCATTTCTGAAAGGGTTCTGCTTACCTTTCCCCAATAAAGCTTTGCCTCCCTGACTCCAGCCCAGAGCCCCTAAGGGCATGTGCTTTGCCTGTGCCAGACTTCACCCTTCTCTGCCCGGCAGCTATGCAGGGATCTGCTGCTCCAGTCTTAGAGAACAAGCTAAGAAGCTTCTCTGTTTTGGAAGAAACAGATCCTCATGAATATTCCTGCTAACCTAAGGTAAAGTGAATATACATCCTTTGTCTGCCTCAAACCCAGTACCAGGCTCCCTCCACCCTCTCACTTCTACCATGAAGCAGGGATTTTGGTGGACTGGAGGGCTAGATTTTGTGCAGAGTGAGATCAAATATGGTCCTTATCCCTGCCTCCTTGGTAACCTTAGGACATGCAAACATGGCTTGGATTTTGCGGTTGTGCTCATAGGATAAGGACTGAACTGAGGCGCTAAGCTTCTCAGTGCTCAGGGAACACTAAGCCCACTATAACTTGCATGGTGAAATGTTGTTTATGCAGAGGATTAACAGATCCCTCAGATAAATGTGTTTGTTTTGATTGCTTATCTGCCCCGGGGAGGGCAGAGGAAAAACCCACATGCTTTTACATCTAACTCTAACAGGCGTTTCAAAGAAAACTTCGGTAGTGTGTCTGGAATTAAACTGCAAACCTCCAGTTTCTGTTGAATCCACTTATATTACATGACATTTTCCTACTAGGCTTGTCATTTTTCCTTGCCCATAATATGATTGCTGAGTTTGGGTTTATTTTCTGCTTTTCAGTAAAGCTACACTGAGAGTTACCTACCTGCGTGTTCTGGCCTGATAATAATGTCATTCTTTTGGTGATGGGTGAGGAAATAATTCATCCTGGGAATCACTTCAGGCTTTGCAGCATTATACATACACATTACTGAGTGTTACTCCTCTTCTTTGTGGGTACAGAGCCAGGCTGCATCTGCCAAAGACACCCGGCTTTCTGAGGCTGGCGTAGGTACTCTCTGCAAGTGCTTCATTGGCTTGTGTTTGGAGGTAAACCTGCTTAATGTAAGCCTGCTTTATCTAGGTTCTCGCTCCCCCTTGAATCTTCTCTGTGGTACTACAGCTTCTAAGGATTTATCCGAAGTCATCACGTGCCAAACAAAGCAGCACACTGTGAGATACCCTCCAGCTGGCGAAGGGTCTCCATTTCTTACCCTCTAACACATTTTCTACTTTGCCAGAGCATGATCCTGCTCAGCTTCACGTGTCTGAGAAGCAACCAGAGCTCCTCATGGTGGTAACAACGCTCATCCATCATAAGTGGACAACTGTTGGAAGTACCTGGGACCTCCAGGTCCCTGTGATGTTAGAGGATGGAGGGCAATGAGGAGACCAAGAGAGCACATGGCTGAAGGCAGCCTTTCCTGTAACATGCAAGTGAGCTGGAAACCCTGCCTGGGAGCCCCACGTCTGTGCTCCCGGGCCATTTGTGATGGCCAAGGGGTGGAGACTTTCTGAGGCTGTTGTTTCTGATGCTTCCATCTGGGTTATCAGTTTCCTTTACACGGCATGTTTAATTTTAATCTGTCAAGACTATGGGCCTATCCAGTGCCACCAGTTTATGGTTCCTTTTATTTAAAAATGGAACAAAAAGGACGTGAATTTATTGAGTATTGGCACTGTTTGTTTTAACCATGGTATGGTGTCCTGGTTTCACCTGGGAAAGAGTTAGTTTTCTTTCTAGTGGTTGTTGTGAAAGGGATGTCAATAATACCTATTGGGTTTAGTTTGTTGCTAAGTGATGTTTACACTGTTCAAGGACTTTTTTCAGCTTCCCATGGAAGTATAGACAGAAGGATGGAATGGCCAGTGAAATATTCCATACCATGGACGTCATGCTCAGTATGTAAATGGGGGTTAGCAGGGGGTGGGAATCTGCGATAACTGTTCCGGATGGTGCCAATTCACAGAGTTGAGAGAGTGATCCATGTTGTTGTTGTTCTTATTGTTGTTGTTGTTGTTATTTTTCCTTTACTATTATTGTCTCTATTAAACTGTCTTTATCTCAATCCACAAGGTTTTTTTCTCTCCCCCCTCCTTTTTTTCCTCCTCCCCACCCTTCTAGGAGGGGGAAACAGGAGTGGGTGAGTGAGCGACTGCGTGGTTCTAGTTGCTGTGTGGGGTTAAACCATGACATATGGTAAATCTAAAAAGAATTGCATAGTTATTTTAAACACTGAGAGACATTTAGATAGATGAAACTTCACGGTCGCTCCCTCATGACATGCGTTTTATCTGAAATAGTGCTGTAGGAGTTTGGTGGTGAACAGCTACAGTAACAGTGTCCGCTTTAAAACTCATCAAAATCTGATAATGCCTTTTTGCAAGGTCTGTGCCCCAAAGCAAGAGGATGTTTTCTAGCTTGTGTCCGTGGTCAGTTTTCCACAGGTGAAGAGGGACACAGTAAAAGTTGCTAGTGTAGGAGAGACACAGTTCCCAGGGGCTGCCCAGGCTTTCAGGTGGTGAGTGCCAGGGAGCACACAGAGCCGGCAATGCCGGGTGACAGCGATGGTGGGTGCTGGCGATGCTGGGTGCTGGCAGTGAAGCTGGCAGTCCATGGCTAAGCAGTTCTGTCCATATCCAACGGAGAGTGGTGGCACGCATATTCCTTAGGCAGCTCCTCCAAGTGACTTATTTAGAGTGAAGAATTCCACCGGCCTATTTTGCTTTAAACGTTCCGTTCCAGAGATATTGGTGGAGAGACCATCTGATTATGCGCCCACTGTAAAGGGATCTGGCTATACGTCCTCCAGCTGACACAACACAGGGTCCCTTCCTTAATACGTTACTTGATCCTGGTTTTCTCTCCCCTTTTTAGGAGGAGGTGTGGTCTCATTGATATCATTAAAAAGAAGAAGAAAGAAACAGATGTCTGTGTGTACGTTTTTCCAATGTACTCTTTCCTCTATTTACTCAAAACTCTTTTCTCACCATTTGGTAACACCATACCATCCCACGGGTACATAAACGCCTTGTTCTCACCTGGGAGGGGCGAGGGAAGGAGGCAACAAATAAATGAGGGAAGGTGGGGGCCCAGCTCCTGCCCATCCCTTCCTCCATCTCTCCCTTGCCTCCTGCAAGCTGTCAGCTGCCATGATGCAGGTGTCTGTAGCCCCAGGTACTCCCAGTCTGGGAAACAGCTATTAGGACACTGTGAATAGAGGCAATATCTTTCTCACAGCTTTCAATACGTGACAGTAAAAGTCCTGGCTACCTTCTGCAGAGGCAGCAGCTGGGGTTGGACTCTAACTGTGTACTCTGCTGCATCTCTCTCCTGGCTGCACCCCTTCCCTTTCTCCTGCAGCTCAAATTAAAACAACCCTATACCTGTACGCCCCTACACTTGCACTAGCCTGGCTTCAGCAGCAAAGGAGCTCAGCGTGAGTGGTGAAGCCCCCTGGAGATGTGCAGTAGACACCCCAGCAGTAGGGCTCTGATGGGTATGGTTCAGCTCTGGCAGCTTTGCGTCCTTGGCTGGATCCCGTTTCTGTAGGGCTGTGCGTGGGAAACGGGCCTGCCTTGGCTGCGACACCGCTCCCCTTGAGTGCAGGAGGCGCTCAGAGCCCTGGGCACCTTTAGCAACCTGCAGGTACCACGATCCTCTCTGACAGCACATGAGACTTGTCAGCAGGACAGCAGCAGTCGCGGCAGGGGCCTTTGTGAAGGGGATTTATAAGCTGGACTGCAGGCAGAGGGCTTTGAACCGCTGGGCTGTGACAGCCCAAATGAGGGGGAAAAGGGGCAGAAAGGAGTTGTCACCTTCTTGCCTACTTAGGGATATGAATAGCAGAGCTGTTCTGCAGGTGAGCTGCTTTGGGTGTTGGGCTGTTCTTTGTTCCCAGGAATGCTGCACAGCTCCCTCAGAGAAACCCTCCCATCTCTCAATTTCACAGCATTTTAAATTCACGGGTCAGAAGATAATCAGGAAGACCAGATACTTGTTTGTTTTCCCCCATTTTCCTCCCCTTAGTAGCTGAGATGGACCAGTGTAGGAGGCTGTAGCTGCTATTACACTATTACAGCTGCTTTTTTTTTCTTTTTGTAGTTCATTCAAATGAAGGAGCCAGTTGACTTTTTTATTCAAAGTCTTCCTCCCCCTCCAGACAAATGAAGAGAAATACAAGAGCTTGCTCTGCTTCCCAGCTTGCTCTCCTTCCCGCCAAGCGTGCTGATTCCCACCGTTCCCGAGGCTTTTATTCTGCATGGACCAGAGAGCCAGGGCCAGCAACCTGCCAGGAGAGGTCTGGTCCCACACCGCAGATGATGTTCACCAGCACCGGACTGCATCTCACATGCTTTGGTCTACTCTAGACACACTCTGATGCAGTTTATGCTCATTCTCAATATCTACACCGTCTTCAGACCTGGCCACAAGTAACTGAGGCCCATGCTGTGCTCAAGAGGCTTGGGTTAATTTTTAGATGAAAGTATCAAAAAACAGTAACGAATGGGTAGCTTCACAAAATATGACTGTATACAACAGACTTGCTATATCCATCTGTGCAGGTATAAATCCATTCACTGGGGCATAGTGACAATGCTTCCAGTTTGCTGTGGGATCCAGCTATGGGAAAGCCTTTGCCTTGCTGTAGGCGTGCATAGGAAACCACTGAGATATAAGGAGGCATCCAGCTATACGAAATGGGAAGAAATAAAGTATCAGATGCAAACG
The DNA here is from genome assembly GCF_964199755.1 of Larus michahellis. Lineage (NCBI taxonomy): Eukaryota > Metazoa > Chordata > Aves > Charadriiformes > Laridae > Larus > Larus michahellis. The sequence continues at coordinate 137,830,444 of NC_133897.1, read as the reverse complement.
CCAGACACATTCCTCCCCCGGGTATTTGTTGGCTGTTGAATCTATAGGTTCACAGCTTTGGGATACAAATCTGCTGCTAATATTATGTTTTTGACTGGTTCTTGGGCGTTTTTGAAGAATCCACAACAGCAGATTATCAACTACTCTGCTGCTGATAAACCTCGAAGTATAAATAAATAAATCAAGGTATAAACCTCTATACGGTTTGATTTCCTAGGCCTTATCTACTATAGAAACTTCTGCCTTAAATGTAATATAACTTATCAGTTTAAGTGTATTAGGCAACAGCCCTGGCATAGTAAATGCAGCTGATAACAGCAAAAAGGCACAAGCATGTGCTGATCTTGTTTTAAGAGTTGCAATAACCCGGCAGGATTACCTTTTAAAGACGCAAACTACATCTGTAAAATGACTGCCTGCCCACCCTTTTGAGTGGAGACCAGGCTTTAGCTTGTGAACTATTAGAGGCATGAATTGTATCTTCCCTCAGCCCCCAGCACAATAGAGCCCTATCAGCGCTGCGGTTAGAAGAGCCTTCAAGCTGATTAGTCACACCACAACTTGGGTTTCTTCCATGTGAGCACTTAATTAGATTGAACTCTGCTAATTTAAGAGATAACGAGATAAGGTTAGCCCAGTTAAGTATATGTGGTGGTTTTATCTTTTATCAGCAGCAGGCTTCCCTTGTCTTTTTTTCTCTTACAAGTGTTTAACTTGCAATTCCTCATAAGGAACTCACCTGAAAAAACAGGAATGGGGAGCTCCCATTCTGCAGGGAGCCCTGGAGAGGAGGCCCTGCAGAATGGGCAAGTCAATGAGCACGTTGCAGGCCTTCAGAGGGTGACAATGGCCATTGTTTAAAGCCGGGTGGGGGGGGCTCATTGCTATGTAAATTGTTCCCATGCGTGCTCACAGACACACACACAGACATATATATGTCTAGCTAGCTAGGCCCAGTACTGCAGTCCCTACTGATACAAGTAGAGAACATATAACTGCTCCTGTATAAAATACACTGATTGCAAAACTCTGATTAAGCCTGCCCTGTCTTAAATGATCCCACTGGTTTCAATGGAGGCAACCTTCCAGGAAAAACTGTACCTCCATCCATCCATCCATATATGTACATATACACGTACATAGCCTCCAGACAGATGTGCCTAACTTGAAGGTGATCTCTGTACAAATTTTTCAGTAATTACAGCTGTGGATCTTGTTTGACTTAAAAGGCTTGTTGGTTTCATAATTTCTAACCTCAAACACCCCCAAATAATGAATGAGGCCTCAAATTTGTAATTTAGGCTCTCAAAAATGTAAGGAACGTTTGAGCTTATTTGTTCTCATTTCTTTAAGCCTTTGATATCATGTTTCACACTCTTTATAGTGAAGATGAAGACAAAATGATTCAATGGCAGCTGAGATTCCCATCTAATCAGTTATTACCAGGAGCCAGAGACAAAAGATAATTGTAAAAAAAAAAAAAAAAAAAAGAAGAAAAAAAGAGAGAGGTGTTATAAAATCATAGGCTGGAGACACCAGAGCTGTGTATTTTGTAAAGTACTAGGGATTTCCCAGGTAGGAGCAGTTGTGCATGCTTACGTGTAGAAGCCTGCAGCTCTGACTCTCATGAGGGCACAGGAGCTCGCTGCTAGGACGCGGGCAACTGCTCCGGTAAGCCAGGGAAATGCTGACCCCAGAGTACCTGCTGTTTGTGTCTGAATGGAAACAGCCACCAAGATTTCCTCCAGAAGCTGGAGATGTGGAGGTGTTCCCTGGTGAGCAGCTTCTCCTGGTTAGTGACGTGCAATCGGGATCCCATATCTGTTCTTCTGTGCTGGCGTTGAGATGAATGACCCAGCACTCGAGAAATTGGGACAAACTGTAAGTGCTTGTGACTACTGGTTATGATCTCATCGCATCTGCATGGACCTGAGGGGAGCTACAGTAGGAAGAACAGCATTTCCATAAGCTCCGTTTGCATTTTAAAAGAGCTGACTTCAACCTGCCCTGTGGTTTGGAAGGCAGCACGGAGTATAAGGATACAGGGCTCAGGAAATGCTGTTCCTGTGTCTAGAACAATAAAGAGGGAATGAATCAGCACAGATGAGAGAAAAGCTATTCTTGCTTTGTTATTCTTGTTATATTTATTCTCATTAGTATTATTATTAGTAGTATTATTATCATATATTAATAGTGTTATATTATAATTACAGTATATTATAATATTAACTTATATTATTACAATTATATTTTATTTATTTATTCTGCTATTATCTTATTATAATATATTATAAGGTACTATTATTATAATATAATTAGTATAATTATTAATTCTAATATTAGTATTATGCAGAAAAACTATGTGCCAGAAAAAATTTCCTTGCTGGGAATGGCCACTTCAGGTCCAAGTATAGTGAGAAATGCGTAAGATGTGCACCTTAATCCTGCACTAAATAAACACTAAAAAGAAAGTCTCACCCCAGAAGTGCCTACAACTTGTGTATAAGGCATCTGTCCTGCAGAGAAAGGATGTGCCTTTATTACAAGCACCATATTTGCACTTTATTTTATTATAGTTTTGGAATTAGTTCAAGTTAGCCTTTTCGGTCTCTCATCATGCTGTGATTCATGCAGGTCTCCCAGCTCATTTAGAAATTAGTCCTTTCTGATGTCAACCTATCTACAAAATTTGTCACCTGGCAAATGTTGGCACCTCAGCTGTTGTGCGTAACCTTCTGCTGCAGATCAATGATAACATAGGAAGCATCTGCAAGGTCATTTTGTCGTGCCAAAGCTCACTACTTACTCTACTTCATTCTGTCTTTCTGAGGTTAGAATGTGTATACGTGAATACTTTAACGATTCATTTTTCCTGTCTTCTTAGTTTCTTGAAGCTCTCATCTTAATAGGCTTTTTCACATGTGGCAGACTGAGGCCTTGACTCACAATTACTGTCCACTTGTCACCAGCTGGTGTGCACGATCTTCAGGTATGCTTCTCCCTTCCCCTCAAAATATAGGTGTTGAACTCTCTTTTACATGTTTTTAGAAGGTTTTGATTTCAACCATCAGCAGATGCAGCGACTGGTCATCTAGGATCCATGCTCTGGGGCTAACGTCAGCAAATGGCAGTGGCATAGGACAGATTATGTGTATAACACATTGTGTCTATCACATTTATCTAACAATAATCAGATATCTGTAATTCTGTATTCATTATTTCATTGGTAACTGAAGCTGTGCTGCCAGATAGCATTCTCTTTTTTGGCTACAGAATGGTTTAAAGGGGATCATGAGATCCGTGTTTGGCATTGGGGTATTGTAGTTCAGGAGAAAAAAGGCGATGCTGTGAACTGGCGGTGTTGGCCGAAATGAATGCTCCCCCTGCTCGTCTCTGTCTGCACTGAATGGCATCACCATGGATGCAGCAGCCAGGGAGCATCAAGGAACAGCCACAACCCTTCTGCAGCAACGTGCTTCACTGAGAATAGATATTTGTTGTATCCTACAGGTCCTACTAAGCTGCAGATGAGAAGGAAATTAATCTAGTTTCAGGCCACAAAGAAATTAGTACTACAGCTAGTCTTTCCATATGTTTGTGTACCACATCCCCATGTAATTTTTATGGCAGTTTCCAGCATGTTCCCCTGAAACAGGAGAATGGGGGTCAATAAGTATTAAATATTAACACAGGAGCTGGGTACTAATGTCTGACCTTATCACTAGTCTAAAATTGGATATTTAATAAACATCATGAGACAGGCAAATCTCTTCTAATAGCATCATGAATCTTTAAAGTGTGGCTTCCCCCGCTCCATTTCCTGCTATGAGCTCTCACCACGGCCTCTGCAGATACTTGTCTAAAGCCTCAATGTCATGCCAGTTCTCTTTAATCTTTTTAATATTGTTTGTAGCAGAGTTTTCAGTGCGTTGTCTTCTTTAGGTCTTCCTTGATGCCTCTTCATTTCTTTCCCCCTTTTCCTTTCCCCCTTTTCATTTTCCCCATTTTCCTTTCTTCCTTTTTCCCAGAAGGCCCTGCCCTTCATCAGTCAGGCTATTTTTTATTTCCTGATCCACGCTCAAGGAGCAAGCTGAGGTTGCTCACTGCTGTGCGCTCTACATGTCCACATTGCTCGCTATAGAGTGCCTGTAGCTTGGTCCTCTATAGCCCCACTTATGAGGGCAACCCAGTTGGACACAGTAGTTACACCACAAAGAGAAAACCGGCAGTTTCTGGGCCCTGGAGCACGACTGTCCACACCATTACACTGGGAGCATGGTGCAGGCATGGTTTGGCCCAGGCCAGTTTGTGCTATCCCAAGCGGTTCCTGGGAGCAGATCAGGAAACGGCTCTAATCCCTAGCAGACATTTTCCCTGTGGCCACCCTCATCTGGATAAGATCTGGACAAGAGACTTTAACTGCATGGAGGTAAGTCATCCTACACAGCTAGCTTCCATGTGAAGAGACAGTTCCTGACATGTTTATTTTACTAGTACACCTGTAACCAGTGTTCCCAACCTAGGATGCCCTTCAAATGGGTACGCATTTAGCTTTTGTAAAATATTCTCTTTTTTTTACCTCCTCTGAGCTGGGCCTGTGTTAGCTTCTGTCTAAGTAATAGGTTTGTCTCCAAACAGCATGGACAGGAGATGAGCTTGGGCTCAAATGGGACTATTGCAGAGTACAGTGTGACTCCTTCTATCTTCTCCTTCCTTTGAATGTTCCCTCCATGTTTGCTTTCTGACAACTTTTTGCATGTTTCACTACCAAATTAATCTTGAAGACGACAGATGTGGTGAGATATGGTTCTAGTTAGGAGTTGGTATGATCGGCAGTGACAGCGCCATTTTTCTGCAAACCTGCATGAATGCCACAGGGTCAGCACATAACATGAGACATCCATGATCAGAAGTGTGTGGTCCCTACTATGTAGAAATGTCTAAATGCCAACCGCTGCTGATAAACTCATGGGGGTAGGTCAACTCTTGGAGCTGCTCTAATGGAGCATTTTGCAATAAATTGACACACCTGAGGGATAGGATGCCATCCAGAGGGACCTGGACAAGCTAGAGAGGCTAGAGGCCCATGGGAACCTCATGAGGTTCAACAAGGCCAAGTGCAGGGTCCTGCACCTGGGCCAGGGCAACCTCCAGTATCAATACAGGCTGGGGGATGAAGGGATTGAGAGCAGCCCTGCAACGTATCCTGGGCTGCATCAAAAGAAGTGTGTCCAGCAGATCGAGGTAGGCAATTCTGCCCCTCTGCTCTACTCTGGTGAGACCCCACCTGGAGTACTGCGTCCAACTCTGGGGCCCCCAACATAAGGTCATGGACCTGTTGGAGTGGGTCCAGAGGAGGGCCACGAAAATGATCAGAGGGATGGAACTCCTCTTCTATGAAGACAGGCTGAGAGAGCTGGGGTTGTTCAGCCTGGAGAAGAGAAGGCTCTGGGGAGACTTTATTGCAGCCGTTCAATACTTAACAATATGAGAAAGATGGAGAGAATTTTTTAACCAGGGCCTCTTGTGATAGGACAAGGGGTGATGGTTTTAAACTGAGAGAGGGTAGATTCAGATGAGATGTAAGGAAGACATTTTTTACAATGAGAGTGGTGAAACACTGGCACAGGTTTCCCAGGGAGGTGGAGCTTTCTGTGATGCCTTGATGATGTAGCTACTGTGTCCAACAAATTTCCCTCTTACCTGATATTTTGTAATGCCATTCTGAGCACAACAGCTGGCAAAGAAGTTATGAAGTCTCTTTTACAAAAGTGTTGTCATTGCATATCAGGAGGATCATTGTGTGTGTAGGCAGCCCACATCTGAGTTGTCCTCAAAAATAGATGCCCCATCCCTGGAAACATTCAAGGTCAGGTTGGGTGGGGCTCTGACCAACCTGATCTAGTTGAAGACGTCCCTGCTCATTGCAGGGGGGGTTGGACTAGTTGACCTTTAAAGGTCACTTCCAACCTAAACTATTCTGTGATTCTATGAAACGACAAGTGCCATTGCATGAGTAAGGTCTGTAGCCTCCTCATGAAGTTATTTATGTCATTGCTTGTGTGGAGTAGCTTGCTGAAACTGTATTTTGATGTCTTCTCTCCTGTACAAAACCTTGGACTTCATTGATAAAAACTGGTACTTTCCACCAAAGCCTAGTTAGTCCTGTTGTGGATTTAATAACATTAACGCAGCTTGCCTGGAAAATGCATGAATTCTCTTTTCTTCTCCCTAATGGCTGACTTTGCTAGCATGGCGAACAATGTGGGATAAGAAGCACCAGCGAACCATGTCTTATTCGAAGAGAACCTGTTTATCTTCTCTTGACTTGGATGATGAAAGCTTTTACTACAGATTTTACTGAAATCTTGGTAGAAAATAACTGTTTAGATATAGGATGACAGTGGAAACGGAAAAGTAAACGCTCAGTGCTAAATGGAATGCTTGAGGTGAGGATTAGTGTACGCGACTCATGTCAATAAATCCAGTCCAGCACATAATATGGGCTCAACCATGAATAGTTTTCCCTTCAGGTTTCCAAGTCATCTTCATAGCCTTGGGTTATTAGGCCACCACATGGAAGCCCAGTTGTAGTCTTGCTTGGCCAGTCCCTTTACTGCTTCTCAAAAATACCAGCTCCCCGCATCACCTGCTTTTCTGAAGCCGCCTGAGTGGCTCCCGGTGGAAACACAACACAGAAATACAGGGCAAGGGGGAAGACGAGGTCTGATGTACTTATTCCAGAGGCAGGAGCGTGCATTTACATTTGTGTCAGCATTTGTGCCAAGGTTGGCACAGTGCCATGACTTCCATCGCAGTGACCCCGGAGCAGGGCTGCTCACAGGCCAACACATCAGCTGGTCACGCACAGTGCAAAAGCCACGGGGGAAGGCAAGGGGAGAACCACTAAAATAAACACGACCGGAGAAGGATTATTGCAACACAAAATCTTTGTGGCTGATTTTAGCAGGGGAAGACCACAACAGTAATCTAGTTACATCCCGGGAAGGAAGCATGTCAAGTGCCTGTAAATCTTTATGCACAGAGGCAAGCAGCTCAGAGTGGGTAATGCATACGTGTAAATAACTCCTTAAAATCTAGGCTAGTGCAAGACAGATTCACAAAAATGCTCAGAAAGCAGTTCTAAAAATACCACATGCAGCTGCTGTGGGATAAATTGAAGTTAAAACTTCCATTTTGTTCTTGTAAATGGACTCAACATTAGAGAGATGAGCACCAGTCCACTAAAAGAAAGGAAAGAAAGTCCCGTCTTTGCTCCTAACGCTGAATAAAGAAAGCCTGGAGACACATTCACACATCCTACTATCGAAAATAGAATCGTATATAAACTGTGGAGTTTGAGTAAGGGAAATGAGATCAGTAGCAGTTGTCAGGTATGAGTCATCCCTTCACAGTTTTTTGGACCATGGGAGTAAGCAGCATGTTCCAAGCAATATGCTTACTGGAGTAAAAAATTCAGTCACCACAACCTATTTACATCAAACAATATTATTGTGGCTACAGCCTCCAGGGAAAAACTGAGCTGAATCCATAATGGAACTCTTGATAGCAAATAGAAGTAAATAGAAAGACTGGGAGGAAAACTAATTTAATGAATATGGTTTATTTAAATATTTATAGAATTAGTCTTGCTCCAGTATGCATTCAGGGTAACTGAAAGCAAAATCTGGCTCTCCCCTGTTTAAAATATGAGGTGGGTAATATTTAATTTAAATCAAAAGTTCTTCTTATTAGATGCTGTAAGGTTGCATTGCAATATCTAACTTCTAGATGGCTGGCTTCATGCAGAATGCAGAGCTAAGCACCCAAGCTTCCTTTGTGGTGTACCAAGGAAGAAGTAGAGGGATGCAGAAAGAAGAAGAAACTGTATACTCCTTTCATATATTTTTTTGTCAGCTGCAATTTATTGTGAACCTGCAGCTTCGTTGTTCTTATGCATCACACAAAGCAAACTTTGCTTCATTTAGTCTAAATTGAATCTATTTCAAGCAGTCTTTCACCTTATCTACATTAGGGTTTTAGTTGAGGAATGGGCTTTTGAAACAAAATTGTCCAGTTGTCCCCACTTGCTGTGTGCGGTGTAGCATGCTTGGAGTCTGCAAGCTAGACTCCTTTCAGATTAAATTAAACCATGAGATGTGCTCCAGGAGCACGTCTGATGTGCTTGAACCACAAGTGTGTGTTCAGTCCATTGGACCAGACAAGAGCTCATCTTAAGTAACCCTCCTAAAAGGCACCTAATGTAGACGTCAGGTTTTCAGCATGAACTGTTTCACTCTGCCGATCCGCTCCTATTATGCTGCATTACTCGTGATGTAGACAGAGCCCTTTTCTCAGGTCACTGCAGGCTGCTTGGACTGAAATTCTTTTCTGCTTCCCATTTACCATTGGCCTACAGCTAGCTCTCACCTTCACCAGCGTTCAACTGCCTCTTCAGAAATCATCCAATGGCTGCACAAAAAAAAAAAAAAGATTCTATCTCTGTAAAGTGCAAATCAAATACTAGCAGGTAGGTGAATAACAAGTCTCCTGGCTATGGAAAAGACAGGGAGAATCAGCACTTTATTGATTGGTGAGAAAAAAGTCTTAAAAAGTTTAATATGCATCTGCTTCACTTCCCCTTAGCTGCGTAATCACTGACTCTCTGAACTCTCCCAGCAATCCATTAACACAGGAGTACATGGGAGACGACATTTCTGGCAAATCCCAACTACCTTGCATCAGTACAGTCAGGCCTTTATTAGATACCTGCATATGATCAGCCATATCGATACACTATATAACCAAATGCCTCTGTTTAGCTCAGAGAATCAGAGTTACATAGAAAATTTGGGTCTCAAAGTGCTCCTGTTGCCCAGCTTGGCAGGTCCTCCTCCTCTCCCTGGCCCAGCCATCATTTTCTGCACAGAGAAACGGGCTTGGTGAGAGGGAGCAGGAATGCCTTTGTAGAGAGCCCATCCTGTGGGTGTGCGAGGCGTGCTCAGAGCAGATGGTGTCCTTTGCGTGGGTATGAGCGTGAAGAACCTGGTTTCTCAAACTCAGGCACTTCATTAGGTAGGTGCTGAGTTGCTCTCCACTGACAAGGCAGAGCTCTGAAGTAGCACTTTAGGTGTTTGTGACAGGATAAAGTAGGAGAGAAAATGAAAGCAACTCCTGAAATTAGGAATTTCCTGGCTTAGGTGGAGCTATGGAGGTGGAGCAGGTTGCAATGAATATAATTTTAGGGCACCTGAAGTTTCAAAACTGAAACCTCTTTGAACTCACTGCATGTTAAGAACAACACAGGAGGAAGTAGAGAATAATTAGTGTGCAGCAATACATACTTCTGCTTATTTCACAATAATTTTCCACTGTAAACTTTCTCCTGAGTCCTGCTGGATCTGGCCTTTAGTTACCATCCACACAAGTGATTAAAAGTGTATCGCACTACTCTAATAGGGGCTATTTCTATCTCAAATCAAATAATCTTCTACAGACGAAAGGCACAGACTTCATTAAGAACAGTGGGTAACCCGTGCAGGGGTTCTCCAAGTTAAATGAAAAGAGAAAAACAGCCTCTGAAGGCTGTGATAGCTAAAAAGAGTAGGAACTTATATAATACACGGCAGGAAAGAGTATCAGGAACTAAAACCCGGCCTGATGGAATGAGTTGCAAATGCTGAGGAAAGCAGGTTGGCTGTTGGAAGCATATTAGAGGCTGGAAGCCAGGAAAAATAAGAAAAAGTAATGGAGAGAGTTGCCCTGGGACAGATCTCTTGGAGACATAAAATTTGGGCAAGCAGAGCTGAGAGGAAAAGCGGTCTTGGAAAGAGTGAGCAACACAACTGCGTGCTGTTTGTTTCCAGGTTGTTTTGGGGACGCAGGCACTTCCCTGTAAACAAACAGGACTGAGCAACCAAGAATAACCTTACCCATATAATAATTTTCTCTTCTTGCTAGAAATAAACTCACAGTGCCATTGAATACTGGCTGACTGAAACAGTTGTATAATAGGAGCACGTTGGAAAGCTGGCTCCTGCTGCATCAACTCTATTGTTCTATCTGACCCCTCATGCACAGGAATCCAGGTGGAGCAGGATCCAACAGCAGACATGTCTGGGAAGTCACCAACCTGTCTCTAAGCAGCATCTTAGATCTGGAACTGGCTTCTGTTTGCATATCCAGGTCCAGGTTTGTCTTCACTGATCAGAAAGCAGCCAAGCAGGAAGGTCTGAGACAGCCCTACTGCAGTTACAAGGGTCAACTACTGAGCACCCGGCCCATAGTTTCTCCCGAAGTTTGCTTTGCTACCTTGCAAGCCAAGCGTGTGTTTCTATGGAATGTCATTGATCTAAATGAAGATCTCTGTTTTAAAGTCTTGGAGTGAAGCCAACAGGGAAACTTTCTGTGACAACGATCCTCCCTGTATCTCCTTGCAAATGACATACTTCCCTGGGCAGGCAGGATGCTGGAGGTGTAGTCCTTCTAAACGTTACTTTCAGCAAACCGTGGGAGACACACAGAATTTCCTGTTGAAAGTTGAGTTTGTTTGGGTTGTTTTGTTAGGCTGCATGACATTTAACATATTTTACAACAGCCTTTTACAACAGAAGGGTGGGAACAGAAATCTAGCTAATTTAGGAGTAAGCTTGCTGAATTTGTGCAGCGACTTCTATGACATGGTTGCTGTGAGAGCAGAGGGCTGGACTCAGCCTGTTTATAGCACCCTCACGATCCTCCTGCTGCAGTGCCTTCGAGGCTAAGCTTTCTGACAGTCCACATGGTCTTGACCTTTAAGATCACTTGAAGGTCAGTATTTTTAGGTGCCACAGTACACCTATTGCTCTCCACGGCACAGGCAGGAAGCTGGGCTCTCACCCAGACACAACCTGGTTGCTTTGCTAGCAATAGAATACGCTAACAATACGGTACAGCCCCGAGGGGAGCTTCCTGCACATTGCAGGAGAACCTCACACCAAAGTCATTATGGAAAAGCTGTAAGATCTGGGCCCCCCCTGAAGTTTACCTCAGTCCTGTGCACTGAGGAAGAGAAAACCGCCCAGTGAGTAACTCACTGTAGCTCATCTGCAACCTCTGTAGCTCATGCCTCCTCCATGGCTATCAAACACCATCTGCCTTTCCATGCTTAAAAACTCCAACATTGAAAACTGAGCTCCAAAATTTTGGTTCCCTGACAGATGGCTGCTCTACAGATTTGGTCTGTGTTGGTGCTTGGTGTTGACACCAACCAGCTAGTTCCCCTAGATGACGAGCACTGTGTGCTTACGTAGGCTTAATACCATGTTGTTCCTCTGCATCTACCATACATGCTGAGGCTTGTGCCTGCTCAGCTGTTTCCCCCATGTCTCTTCCCAGTCCCTGCCCAGCACGGGAGGCAGGACTGGCTTGCCCCTTATTTTGTACAGGCACCAGCACAGCTGTGAACCAGCATTCCCATTCCATTTGCCTGTGCACAGGCAAAGGAAACCGCAGCTGAAGGGCTCTTTACTTGCCTACAAATCCTTTGCTGTGGTATGTGGAGCCTAGGTACTCCTGCTGCTCCAGCCTATGTGTTTACCCCATGGCCCTGTCCTCCGTCTCCACCATCCTCAAGCTGCGATGCTGGATGAGTCCCACGCCACCCATGTGAAGATGTCTGGCTCCCAGGCTGGGCACTCCCCAGCTGGGGCTGTGAGCATACATCAAAACACAGTTCAGGGCAGGTTGTGTTACAATGACAGGTCATGTCTCAGGGACAAACGAAACAGGCCAATTTGGGGTCCATGACGAGCCATGATCAGGACCAGCCATCTACTCAGCAGTCCCTGCCTCCCACCAGGGGCCATCTTTGGCTACCTCTCAGCCTTAGTCCCTGCAAAGCCTTAGTCCCCGCAAAGCCTTAGTCCCCTGAGACTTCATTCCTGCCCAGTCAGCTTTTGAAAGCAGGTAGCAAGGCTGGCACAGCATCCTTTCAGGTGGGCTGCCAGGGACAGGGGCTGTGGCTTGAGCACAGTCTGCCAAGCAAGTGGTCAAGGCAGAAAGGGGCAGCCCTTCTTCCTGATCTGTTGTCCTCATGCCTACCTCATGCCACACTGCCTGCCAGCCTGTTGCCAGCTCCCTGCCACAGGGCACCCACTCCTTGCTGCATATTCCCTCTTGTATGGAGGTATCTGTGATGTGTTCATACTGTGGTCTCTTTGGCCAAAGTCTTCAGTGCTTAGAAAATAAAAAAAAGCCTCTTTGAGCACCCCTGAGAGCATTTATCCAGAACCGGAGGTGGTGACAGGGAGCTATGGCATACCAAAGCTGTACTGCAAACATACCTGTTCCTGTACGTACCTGTACCACATGCCTGTGAATGCCTGAGATAGTATCTTGTCCCACACAGGAAACCTGGAGCCTTCTGATCCATACAGACTCTGATTTAGGCTGAACCTCTGAGGTGGATGCCCTCTGTAGCTTACATGCAGGACAACACAAATGCATTCAGGTTTTGGGGTCACTGCACTGGGAGGCTACTACTCCAGACAACTATCTCCTTGCCAGTACGGGGGAGCTCCTTTTCCCCCTGTATTGCTGTAAGGACTCTGTGGATATTGCCCACCCTTGCATCACTCCATGTGTGTGGTATGAGTAAGTCAGAGTGGTGGAGGAGATGGTACTAGAAGGGCCTTGCAGGGCAGCTTGCAAAGACTTACAAGAAAAGTGTCATGCCAAAGAGTATAGGATGTGCCCAGGATCTGCAGCGGGTGCATAAGTTCAAAGCTTCTTCACACAGCGCCCAAAGGGGCACCCTCAGGTGTGACCTACCAGAGCACTACAAACATCACTCATGACTCCTCACAACACTATTGATCAGCAAGAGGACTCCTTAGGCGCAATTTCGTTTGGTATGCCAAGTTATTGCTCTGCAGAGCTATCAAGATCTTGGCACTCGGAAAACATGAAGAATATTAAAGCTTTGTTTAAAAATACAGGCCAAAGCTATACGTGTTAGATAGTCACATAGCTCAGGTTGCTTCAGGGGTGATTGTGCGAATCATATCCTGGCTCACAGCTCTCTTGACAAGCCCCAGCAAAATATATTTTAGTTTTAGATTCAACAGACTGTTACTGACATAATTCAGTCATAATATAACATGCTTTAAAGGAATCTCGCTGTCTGTTCACTTTCAGTATAACACTAAATATAACCCTTGTCATTTGGCCACGAGTAGGTTATCTTGGGAAGACCCCAGCTGTTTCAAAGAAAATTAACAGTCATGCCCACATGATACAATACTTTTCAGTGAGATAAATCACGTTTAACCTGGGAAGTTTTACCCGGATGTAGTCCAGGGTAGTCCTTCTCAAGACCAGATATTCATTTTCCCATAGATGTCCCCAAGACAGCCATTTCCAGACTTTTCTTTCCTGTCAACTGTATTCATGTAGTTACAGCCCTAAAAGCCAGACTCCTCTCAAGTGTATGTCAGCTGGGTCACACTCGCATGGTCAGATCTTACCATGGTGGTTTTAAACTTTGTGCTTTACTCACCTAGGGCAGTGTAAGTCTGATAGGGAAGAGTGCTTAGTAACAAACTGCTGCCTGCTAGAGTGGGACGGGCTTGGACAACACAGCCTAAGCCTGATCACTACCTGAAAGGGGGACGAATGAAATGGGGGTTGGGGAAGGAGGGAGGACACATACAACATCCTTGTCTCTAAATTGGAGACACATGGATTTGACCGATGGATCACTTGATGGATAAGGAACTGGCTGGATGGTCACACTCAAAGAGTTGTGGTCAATGGCTCGATGTCCAAGTGGTGAGCTGTGATGAGTGGTGTTCCTCGGAGATCAGTACTGGGACCTGTAATATTTACCATCTTTGTTGGCACTGCTGGTGGGACTGAATGTACGCTCAGTGAGTTTGCTGATGACGCCAAGCTGTGTAGAGCAGTTGACACACTGAGGAGAAGGGATGCCATCCAGAGGGACTGTGACAGGTTTGAGAGGTGGACCCGTGTGAACCTCATGAAGTTCAACCAGGCCAAGTGCAAGGTCCTGCACGTGGGTTCGGGCAATCGCATGCACAAATACAGGCTGGGCAGAGAAGGGCTTGAGAGCAGCCCTGAGGAGAAGGACTTGTGGGTAGCGGTGGATAAGAAGCTCAACATGAGCCAGCAATGTCCACTCACAGCCCAGAAAGCCAACCGCATCCTGGGCTGCATCAAAAGAAGCGTGGCCAGCAGATCGAGGTAGGCAATTCTACCCCTCTGCTCTGCTCTGGTGAGACCCCACCTGTAGTACTGCGTCCAACTCTGGGGCCCGCAACATAAGGTCATGGACCTGTTGGAGTGGGTCCAGAGGAGGGCCATGAAAATGATCAGAGGGATGGAGCACCTCTCCCATGAGGACAGGCTGAGAGAGTTGGGGTTGTTCAGCCTGGAGAAGAGAAGGCTCTGGGAAGACCTTATAGCAGCCTTCCAGTGTCTGAAGGGGGCCTACAAGAAAGCCGGAGAGGGACTTTTTACAGGGGCATGTAGTGGTAAAATGAGGGGTAATGGCTTCAAACTGGAAGAGGGCAGATTTAGATTGGATATCAGGAAGAAATTTTTCACTATGAAGGTGGTGAAGCAGTGGAACAGGTTGCCCAGGGAAGTTGTAGGTGCCCCATCTGGGGCACCTGGAGGTGTTCAAGGTCAGGTTGGATGGGATTTTGAGCAACCTGGTCTAGTGGGAGGTGTCCCTGCCCATGGCAGGGGGGTTGGAACTAGATGATCTTTAAGGTCCCTTCCAACCTAAACCATTCTATGATTCAAGTAGGATGTTCCTTTTTCACATAAATGACCTCTGAGGAAACAGATCTGTTTGAGCACAGCTGATGGAGGTCCTGTTTTCTACAGGGTCCTCTGTGGAAACCCACTGACCCTGCAGATTGTGTCCACAGGACAATGGTAGTGTTCACTGCTCCATAAAGTTCGCTGGTATGTGCAGCAATAAATCTTCTGTTTAAAACATAATGAAGTCCAGTTTAAACACCCTGCTTAATGGTAGGTTTATGGCAAAAAGAATGACTGTGGCAGAGGATATAAAATGCTATATTTAGTGACAGACGTGCCTGCCAGTTGGAGGTCTCTGGGTAATGAAACTGTCACCTTTAGACTCTCATCCCTCAGGAAAATGGGCAGTTGTATCAAGCCTGTGGACAACAAGTGGTGACAAGACTGGCTCTTGGCAGGCAGGCCTGGAGGAAGAATTCTTCCAGCAGCTTCGGAATGAGGGGAGAAGGAGAGGGGAAATGCTGCCCATCCTACCAGAAAGTGCTGACACCATGGCAGTGACACTATTTGCTTCAAAAAGGGATAGAAAGCAAAGCCATAGGGACATCTGAGGCTGTGGATGCAACTCCACTACTGTTGGTGATTGTTATGTCACAGTTTTATCAGAAACTATCTGTTTTATATAGTTTTATCCTCACTACTCAAGTCACTCAAAGGCTAGAATGCTGCTTGTGCTTTGGTATCAGTGGAGAGTGTCGTCCTACAGCTTTGAGGGTCATTTAGGCCAACCTGATGGAAATGCTGCCTCCTTCTGTTCTGAGGCTTTACCTGGCTCAGCTCCAGATATTCCAGCTTTATTTAAAGGCAAATAGGTGGAGCCTCATTAGAGGTTACTTAGCACTGTTGCTGTCGTCTGCACCTCCTGCCTTACTGTCTATGAAAGAAACCAACAAAAGCACTGTAGCCTTTGGGCTGAAAAAAGAGCCCTAGTGCCAATCCTTGCCACCTTGGCACCAGGAAGCCCTGTCTCCTCCTTGTTGAGGCAAAGTCCTATTTCATATGCAGCTAGGACAATTGTGAAAATAAGTTGTGGGAATTCTGGTCAGAAAGCCCCAAGCAAAGAGTCATTTTGGGGCTGTCCTGCCTGGTCCCTTGAGATATGCATAGAGCCCACTGCCAGCTCTGCAGCTCTGGGCAAGCTGCGTAGGAATCTGCTCTGTGGCCACTCTTCCCTCTCCTCACCTGCAGCAGGACCTGAGGGTTCTTGCCTGCATCTCCAAGGTGTAACTCTCACTTGGGAAATATTAACAGAATTAAAATCTTAAAACATAGTGGAAGGAAATGCAGGTCAGCTAGCACTGTCTTAATCTAATGTCCAAAAGCAGTTGAATCTAACAACTCTTAAACCCCAAGGAGCATGGAAAACACAAGGACTAAATAATAGTATATTTGCAAAACATTCTGACAAACATTAAATAACTCTCAGCTACACAATGAAGAGGCACATTGCTATGTATTTCTAGCCAGACTTGGAAGTGAAGTAAAATCTAATCACTTTTACTCCAGAGAGAGGCATTTTACTGACATACTCTCTTTGACTTACCACAAGGACTGAAAAATGGAAGGATAACTGAGGACTGCCCAGGAAACCCTCCAGACACAATACAAGTGTGCCCAGGTGGCCAAGAAGGCCAACAGCATCCTAGCCTGTAACAGGAATAGTGTGGTGAGCCGGACTAGGGAAGTGATCATCCCCCTGTACTCGGCACTGGTGAGGCCCTACCTCGAGTACTGCGTTCAGTTTTGGGCCCCTCACTACAAGAAGGACATTGAGGTGTTGGAGCGTGTCCAGAGAAGGGCTACAAAACTGGTGAGGGGTCTGGAGGACAAACCTTGTGAGGAACGACTGAGGGAGCTGGGGTTGTTTAGCCTGGAGAAGAGGAGGCTGAGGGGAGACCCTGTCACTCTCTACAACTACCTGAAAGGAGGTTGCAGAGAGATGGGGGCTGACCTCTTCTCCCTGGTGACAAGTGATAGGACGAGAGGAAACGGGTTCAAGTTATGTCAGAGGAGTTTAGATTGGATATTAGGAAACATTTTTTCACTGAAAGGGTTTTTAAACATTGGAATAGGCTGCCCAGGGAGGTGGTGGATTCACCATCCCTGGAGGTGTTTAAAAGACGGGTAGATGTGGTACTCAGGGACATGGTTTAGAAGTGGTTTTTGTCAGGGTAGGTTAATGGTTGGACTTGATGATCTTAAAGGTCCCTTCCAACCTCAGCGATTCTATGATTCTATGATTCTAAGTGAAACATATTCTCTGGGCACAGCGTTTCAACTGACATTTAATCTAATTTATTATTTTTTTCAAACCACCAGCAATGAAATGTGCAGCTGGGCTCTGAGAACCAAAGATCAAGAAGAACCTTGGAACAATAATGTAATGATAAATAGAGTAGAAATGGACAATAAATCACAATGGATTAACAGGAAGAATAATGCTTGGGACCTAGTGATTATCAAATTATGCAAAGTCATTTGCTGTGAAGCAATTACCTTCCACACTATTTCCGATTATCGCAGTAAGTGGCTGGCTCTATTGATTCAAGATATGTCCACAATGTCAGGAGCTAAAAAAAGTGTTTCCATGCCTTGAGAATGTGAGTTCTGTTAATGAGTTACTAGCAAATACTGCTGTGGAATATGGGACAAAGCAACAAGAGCATTGACAAATGCCAGGGGCAGTTACTACGACACTGTTACATTGTACAACCATGCTAAGGAATAGAATCATAGAATCATAGAATCATAGAATTGTTGAGGTTGGAAGGGACCTTTAAGATCATCGAGTCCAACCTTTAGCCTACCCTGACAAGAGCCACTTCTAAACCATGTCCCTCAGTGCCCCATCTACCCTTTTTTTAAACACCTCCAGAGATGGTGAATCCACCACCTCCCTGGGCAACCTATTCCAATGTTTAATAACCCTTTCAGTGAAAAAATGTCTCCTATATGCTGACCATGCTGTTTAATTTATTTCCTGTTGTTCCCTTGCCTTTAGCCTTAGACTTGCTATTGTCTTTTAGTTGAATGATTTTAAATTTTTCTCTTTCAGGTAGAAATTTCAGAGGGGAATCTCTGCACTTATTGTATATTTGTGAAATGTTAACCTGGGCTAAAAAGATGAGCGCCTTCTTGTAAAAAGTTGCTATTAAGCAGCTGTTTGCCATAAGGGAAAAACATAATTGAATAAATGCAAAGCATGATTTACTATCACCCATGAAAGATTTATAAAGTCACCTGATTGTGGGAGAGAATTAGCTAGCAGCTAAAAACATAAAAAAAGGGCGCTGTATGGTACCCAGGTTAAGCACAAAGAGATGAATCTTAATGTGCTCACGGGTTTGCTCTTCCCTTCCGTACAATATCTGCTGTAATGAATGGGAAGAATTTGCAGGGAATTCGCAGGCATTCTGCTAAATGCAGCAAGACCAAGTCTGGGTCTACCATTGACATGTTTATCACTGTTATGGTACTGGTGTGGATATGGACAAATAATATAGCCAATAAATGGAGCGAGAATGGTGAACTTTGTCATTTTTGAGGCTATATTAGCCAAAAAAGTACTTTGATTGGTGCAACTCATTTTGTTTGGAAAACTAATAGCAGCTATGCTGATGAGATAACCCTTTGATTAATCCCTTGCTTACATGAAAAGGGACTTGCTAGCCTAGATAAAGTAATGGTATTAGCTCAGCAAACTTTTTAAAACGTAGAAGCCAAAGTGACATCTGAATGAAACTGGAAAGCCTGGGATACCTCCTTGAAGCTGGACCTGTGAGGTAGGACTGGAGACAATTTAGATTAAATCCCTTCAAAATTAATCAGGGAAGTTGAAGTCACCCAGTGCTGTGTTTCCTCTCCCTCAGTTCAAACTCCCTGGCAGCCAGGGCACTGTAGTATCAGGCCAGCCTGGGATCCTGCTTAAGAAGAGTATTTCTAGCGAACAAAGCACGCATAAACCCAGTACTATAGCTTCAAGCTGCTTAGCATTTATTTGCCATTTATACCAGGTCAGTAAGGGAACAGTGTAGGTCCCTCTACAGTCCCTCGTCCAGTTCCCACTTTACAGCATTCAGGACTAAGGCTGGGGAACTTTATATTGATGAAACAGGAAGGCTCATTGTATAGGGACCTGTGAGCAAAGAGGCAGATTGTAAAGCTTGGGTGTTCATACCCTTTATGAAGCAGGCGCACCGGTGGGCACATAGCAGGCCCTTACATAGGAGTTATGTTTCTAGAGGGATGTTACTGTGGTTGTACGTGGGCTCTCAGAGGCCCACTTTGGGTCTTTCCCAAACAGAAAGTGTGGGATTTGTCCTCTTGTTTTCACCCATATAAAAGAAAATGCACTGGACATCCAGTTCAGTCACTGGACCACAGATCAGCAGCTGGAAAAGTCTGAATTAAAACCTAAATTGGCAAGGCTTTCTAATAAAAACGTTATTGTGCCCATCTGCTGCAGCACTTTAGGCACCCGAAAGTCACAAAGTCAAAGCCATTAAAATACTGCACAAACAAACAGAAGATAAAACTTACACAGGCAAATACAGTTAAATCATTGTGCCAAGCCAAAGGCCTCTGCAAACACAGGCTTCTGAGAGGATTTATCCAGCTTCAGAATACTGGAAGTGGTGGGGAGGTTCTCATGGCACATAAAGTTCAAATTGAACTACGTCTCTTGTCACTTGGAAGCCCTGTGCCCTAACAAGTCAACCTTTAAACTACATCCCAGATCAAAACCAGTCTTTTTAAAACTTGAATACACTATGGCTTAACAAGGTATGGACTAAAACTTACCTTTTCTTTAACCTTCAGCTCTGATTTCTGCAGGGAACCCACTACTCTGGTTTCATCCTCTTCAAGGATGACAGACAGAGTAGTCTGTCCACAAGCATCAGCTTTGAAATGGAGCACAGGGAGACGGGAAAGGAAAAGCAGATAGAAATGTGCTTGACAGCTCGTAGAGCTAGAAACTAACAGAGCTGCCTGCAACCCAGCATGGTGAAGCTTCAGCTGTGTTGAGACATCACCTACGGGGTGGAACGACATACCACCAAATTGCTGAGAAAGCTGGGCAGCAGGCACCGATTAAGACTATGTCTCTATTACACCTTGCAGCTTGCTGTAGAGTTGGAGCTCTTTAGAGCTTTGGCACCAAAGGGGACTGATATAACGTCTCAAGTATAGACCAGCTCTACAGACATATAAAGGAAAAGAATTTAAGTTAGTCCTAAAGGTACAGCTGGAAAGCCTGCTGGCAGAGACCTCCACATTCCCCCCAGTGCTGGATATCATAAAAGACACTCACCACCTTTCCATTCCTCATTCAATTTAACTGAGGCTCCTTTGTACTCACCAGGTGTGGCCTTCAGCTGTATCATCTCGGAATTGCACAGGGATTAATTAGAGCTGGTGAGGAGGCTGTAGTCTGTTCTCTGAGACCATAGCTTTAAATATTGCCAAAGTTTACTTTCAGAGTACATAGACACAGAAGGGAAAGGGCCTTACTTTACGCTGCTAGAGTGCCGGGCTCCATGTTCTCCCGTGAAAAAGGCAATAAAAAAACCCCCCAACATTAATGGGAGAGAGTAGCAAGGCCATGCTAAATATGACCTATGAAATATGAGTTGATCAGCAGCATCGTGTTGGCATAACTATGGGTGAAAATGTAAAACAAGAAGAGACCCAACCTGCATATTAATTTACACACTTGCATCTGCAAAAACTTCAGTGTGGACTTAAACAAGGGTAATGAAAGTTATCTTGTAGTATAGTTGAATAGGGATACTGCTATTAGCTGTACTAATGAAATAGCACTTTTGATAATTTAAGCTTCATCTTTACTAATCCTGCCCAGGGAATTTAAGAGCTTTTGTTCTCAAAGAAATAATACTGTGGTTTTAGAAAAAAAAACGCCCAAGGAAAGGGTGTTGTTAAGAAGAAAAATATTTGGAGTAGAGCTACTGCTGATGAAAGAGGAGAACAATTCAAACAAGGGAGAAGAGATAGAAAGGAGCAGTGTTCTTCTTATGTTCCTTTAGCAACATCTTCTGAGGTGTCCAGACCCTCATTTCAGAAGGGATTTGTGCTTACTTAGATATCCCTGCTCTTTCATCCTCTATCAGACTTCAGCATGGTACTTCCCGAATCTCTCAAGTGTGCTCTGCTGGCTCAACTTTGATGGGATAAACGTGCCAGAGCGTCCAAGGTGGAAACATAATCCTGCTACAGTGGAATGTATGTATTGGAGATTGAGAATACAGAGAGGAGAGCCTGCTTATTCCTAAGGTGACAACCGTCATTATAAACCTTCTACCTGTTACTAAAACCCCTGTAAACAAAGAAAAGGCAGATAGAATGGATAATCTGCAGTATTTACTAGCACTTCCATTTGAATAAAATCTCATAGCATTCCTTTCAAGCCACAAAGAATATTAAAACCTCCTTCGGTGTGGCCTTTAGGGTGGTTAATGATGGGAATGAGCATTCCTTTGGGATACATAAGGAGGAAAAGAGTAAAAAACATCTAGAGCTCCACTGCTGTAGTGAATGTGCAATTCTGTTCCCATGAGGAAAAAACAGACCCAGAAGGGACAGACTTTTTAGCTTCATTTTCAGCAGAGGACAGATTTGATCCGAGGGGTGAGGGGTTGGGCAAGGAAGGAAACGCCGAGAACAATAGGACGTGGAGAAGGGGCGAGACAGGAGCTCAGCTCTCAACTTCCAGATTGTCCTGAAGGATGGGGCCAAAGCTCCTCTTTGACTCTGCCACCTCAGGGCCCCTGGGATGGTGGATTTCCTCAGATCCCAGAGCAAACTGCTGAGCACAGTAGCCAGCTCCTGCCCCCGTTGGGTGGCTTACAGCCCACCCACTCGCCAGGCCAGGCCTGTCCCACCACCCCAGCCAGGAGCAGGGTGCTGGGGGCACCAGGGAGCCCCAGCCCTGGGCATTGGGCACCTCCATGGGCATGGGGACAGGCCAGGACATCGGCATGGCTCGGTGGGGCCCACGGCCAGGCAGGACAGGGCTGTGGGGAGCTGGAGACCAGCCCTGCTGTGGCATCTCTGGGGCAGGGCCTGGTGGCCCCAGGGGGCTGACATGGGGTCCTGGGCCCTGGGCAGGTGTGTGGGGAGCCTCGGGGGACTGACAGGGCCAGGCAGGGCTGTGGGTGCCCTCAGGACCTCGACACTTTTTTCCCCCCTTCATCTTCTCCAGGATTTTAAATGCTTTTGCTGTCTTTCATGCAGCTTTTTCACTCCTTTTTCCCAGTCCTGATGGATGGTGGTTCCTCCTTGTCTGACCTGGGCCACAGCGGGGCTGGCGGCAGCGGGTCCCCTGCTGAGTGTTTCCCCGGTTTTCCTGGGTCCCCGCTCCAGATGTCCCCAAGGTCGTGTGGGGCTAGCAGACCTTCAGTGATGGCGCTCCACAACCCCCCGGCACCAGCCTGAGGGGTGGGCAGCCCCTCAAAATGGGTCTTGAGGGTTAGCAGGAGGCTAGGCAAAGAAATGAAGGGAGGCCAGATGATGCAGGAGGTATTGGCTCATAGAGTTGCAGCCGTAGCGGTGTCGGAGCTGTAGTACTGTGGAAATATAATAGGGGCAATATCTGGGGGAGAGAGGGATTATTCTGGAGCACGAGGTTGCTTATTCTTCCAGTTATTTCAAATTCTGTAATGAAAGCAATTACTTTGTACAAACCTTTGCATATTCTCGGGTCATACTGTCAGTGGTGCCCAGTGATAGGACAAGGGGCAATGGGCACAAGCTGGAACACAGGAAATTCCATCTCAACACGAGGAAAAAAAATCTTTACTTTGAGGGTGGCAGAGCACTGGAACAGGCTGCCCAGAGAGGTGGTGGAGTCTCCTTCTCTGGAGACATTCAAAACCCTCCTGGACACGTTCCTGTCCAGCCTGCTCTGGGTGACCCTGCTCCGGCAGGGGGGTTGGACGAGATGATCTCCAGAGGTCCCTTCCAACTCCTGCCATTCTGTGATCCTGTGATTTTAAGGTGAAAGAAATAGTAATCAAGGAACTAGAGCAATACCATCTGCAGTCTGGTGCGTGCACTCCCCCCTTTCATATCTGCCCGTTTGATTTATTTCTTCATTTGAACCTGACGCATTTTGCCCTCCTTTCTCTCTGCTGCCCCCTCTCCCTGCAGGGCTCTCCATCCCTGCTCCTACCCGGTCCCATCCCTTGGCATGGCAGGGATGGGATGGGGTGCCAGGGCTTCCCAGCCCCGCTGCCCCTGCTCCTGGAGCTGGGCGTATGTTTGATAGCCGGCTGTGGAAATTTTACGTTGTGATAGTTTTCATGGGAAGGGTGTGTTAATTAGCTCACTAAATACTTTCTTATCGCTGGCAGGCAAAATTAGGGAGTCACCTTTACTGGGAAGTATTTCAAAGCAAAGGAACTTCAATTCTGTTTTCTCCTTGTTTCTCTTTCACACCAAGCCCAGCATTTAAAAGAACCGATTGTTTCGAGCTTTAAAGTAGCTTGTGTTACTTTTTGGTATATCTTGTGGTTGATTGTACCAATTCTGCCTTAGCGTTTTGGAACATAACAAAATAATTTCCTGCTTTCCTCCTCTGCTGCTGCATGTATTGTCAGGAGTGCATAATCATCCTTTTGTTTTCTTTTACCTATTTTACAAAACAAAAAGTCTTACCCATGCAACGCAAACAATTTAATTTGAACAATTAAAGAAAAACAACTTAACTAGAACTCACTGCCATAATTTTAAGACTTTTTTCCCAGTAAGCGCTTTGGCGAAATGATGGCAACTGGAGCCAGCGATGGTTGGGTTTACTTTTCCAAAAAGGGCTCAGCTCTGCTGAGTCAGTATTGTGCAGGATTGAGCAGAAACTGCTAAGAAGACTTTCCAAACAAAGCTTGATGAACAAGCTTATAATATTGTTCTCTAAAAAAGGAAAATATTGTTTCCTATAATGGCAGAGTTACTGAGTTTTTATCGCTTTTGAAAATCATTCAGTACTTAGAAATACATATTGGAAGAGTTATATCATGTATTTTGTAATACATATTTAATTTTAAAGTTTTCCTTCATTATTTCATGAAACTTGCCTCTTATTTTTATTACTTTGAATAGCTTCGTCTTTTGGAAAAGTGTAAAATCATTTTCAATGAGAATTGGTAAATACCTTAGCTTTAAGTTCAAATAAACTATGGCTGAACAGTCAAACCCATTGCTCCCCAAATCAGCACATAATTTTTGAGCGATAAAATGAGATATTGAGTCTTTATCTGACTATAGAACTTAAAATTTTTAACTCCAGTGGCTGAGACTTCCCATTTTCAGGCTTTATCAAATATGAAGGAGAATTTTCTTCAAAGTCTTATTACAAAGCAAAGGTTTAAAATCCTCACAACCGAATAAATCCTGGAAGCTAAGCTTTAAAGAAAGCACTAGATGCTGGAACACATTCTATAGAATTTTAAAAAATGCAAAACAAATCTTGTTGGCTTGAAAGTTACTTAAAGCAAAAAATACCTCCCTCTGTTCTTTTGGAAAAAAAAAAAAAAAGTGGACTTAGAAGTATCCAGCCTTCTCGGACAACACAGATAATTCTTCTCATGCAGCTATTGATCTGGGGGTATTTCAAAGAGCGGGGGTTTGTGTGGTGGGCTTCGTCAGATCCTTTGAAGTTTCTCCCCTGATGCGTTTCAGGTATAAATTGTAATTTCCGAGTGTGTTATTGCTAACCTCAGAAGATTCCTTATTCTCTACTCTGCTATTTTGATACTTTATACATAAACGTAATTTTAAAATTAGGTTAAAAAGTAGTAGCTATCTTACATAAAGACAGCCTCCTGAAGAGCTCTTTCATTTACTTCCTTGTTTGTTTGCTTGGGGGGCAGTCTTCAGCGGGAGTTGCCAAGCCCTCTTCTCTTGTAATTAAATGGGAGCAAAAGGAAAATATGTAGTGGTTTGTTTATTCAGGAGGAAATGTTTGATTTAATTTAACAGATTATATTCTTGAAAAGGAACAGGACCAAAAATAGATCCTGAGCCAAATTTTGCCTTTAGCTACATCTTGCAACCTTAAGCGCCGCCAGAGCCGTGCCAGGGAGCCGATGCCTGAGAAACCGTGGAGGCTGTGGTGGGGCTGTGTTACAGCTCTGCAGGGCTGGGAGGGGAGAGAATGACCTTCCTCTGACAGCTAGAAAAACTGGCCTTTGGTCTGCTTGTCTGCCAGCTCCAACGCCAAGGAGGGAGGCTGGGGAATGTACTCTGCACGTGTGGCACCCCCACGGCGGGGAGGCTCCCTGGGCACATCACGAACCGGCTGGGAACGACTGCAGAGAACAGGGAGAGCGACTGCATCTGTGGTGACTGAGAGACACTAGCTGCAATCACTGGTCTGATAAAATACACCGTGGTTTTTGCACAGTCACCTTGAACTGAGCGTGGAAGGTTCCTGCATCTCTTGTCCAGTGCTGGAGGTTTGAAAACTTAATTCTGCTCTTGGAGATACCTGTTTGAACCAAGGGCCTGAAACAACTGGCTACCAGCTGTCTTGTAATTTAGTCTTAGGATCAAGATTTTGTACAATAATGGCCCATTCTTGCTTGGTCTTGAGGTGCCTCTGCAATGCAAATACAGGCAATTAAGCTGGCGCTGCAGGGAGGAACACGCCGCTCCCAGGTAGCGTAGGGCTATTCTACAAAACAAACACAGACTAGTCTTGGGAAGGGTGCAAGGTTAGTAAAGGGTAGTAAAATCTTAAAGGTTTCAATTGGACTTAGAGGAATTCTTCCCTTCTTTTTAAAGAGACAATATGTCCTGTATGTATTGGAGTGAAAATACCACATCCCTACTAACCTTCCTTCTCAACTCCAGGTCTCAGTGGACACAGAAGCAAGGGAGAGGTGGGGGGTGGGGAAGCGTGCAGACCATTATGGTGAACCACCTTCTCTCTTCCAGAAAAACCAAACCACAAATAAAGAATTTAAATTACTGGGAGTCGTAGCTGCATATTTCAGGAAATTGGGACATTTCAGTCAATTAGGAAATAAAAAGGAGAAGGGAAATAGAAGAATTCCCAGTGTTTGTCATCTACTACGCATTGCCGTGATTCAGCTTTTCCCCTCTTTGGGGTGGACTGAGATGAGGAGGGAGCATTTAATGTTGTTAGGGCTGGGCATCCTAGAAGGGGAAACTGATAGCAGTGGCCAGTAGCCACCGGTAGTTTTCAGCAGCTCGCTGAGGTGGCACAACAGCTACTGTTCAGGATGCTCCTGTTCGAGCTCTGCAATTACGTCATTTTAAAGGTTTGATCTTTTGATCCTTATCCCCATCCCTCCTTCACTTTTGTAAAGCCACTGAACAATAGAAGATACCTGAGGAAGAATATAAACCCAGGAAAAATACAGAGATACTATATAAAATACTTCCCTGATCTGCAGCCATTTGCAGCTTGGAACTACCTTAGATGGAAGGGGTGATTTGCATTAAACAGTATTTGATGACTTTTTCTTTCTTTTTGCCCAATTGCTCCTTGAACTTACAGGAACTCCCCAAGACTCCTAGTGTCCTGTGACAAGGAGCTTCACAACTTAATGCTGCGCGGTGCTAAGTACTTTCCATTATTTTAACTGTTTTGTTTCATGCCTCCTGGGGTTTTGTATTGTAAGAGAAAGTTGTTCTCTGCTTTTATTTTCTGCATCGACCATGATTTTATCAGCCTCTGCCATAAGTCCCCTACTCCCTTAATTTCTTTTCCCTGAGGAACAGACCACCTGGAAAACAGAAGCGTATGAAATCCTTCCAGGTGCCTTTAACAGAACATGCAGTCACAAAGTGTCTCCTCATAAAAGCAAAAGCAACAGCCTTAGTCTGTGCTACAGAGTCTTCTTTCTTGAAGGAACGTCTTTGTGTGGGATAACACTCAAATTTGAGTCCTAAAAGCAAGACCTTGACCTTCTGCCAGTCTAGTTAAACCAGCTTTACGAGCATTATAAATCCTGGGCTGGTACAAAGATTTTGAACAACTACACATTGTTTTGAATCACAAGCAGCAACAAAACCTTCGTGTTGCATTCCCATGACTACTTTAGTGACAATTTTAAACTTTGGAGAAATAAAATGTTACTTTCAAGGCTTTTAGATAAAGGATCTATTTCAGGAAAGTATTTTTTTTAATATTTGCAGCTAGTGTTTCTCCTCTTTGGCTCATCTTTCTTTAGTATTAGTTGTACCATATTTCCCAACAAACTGCAACCTCCAGTTTTGGTTGTTTTTTTTCTGGGGGGGGGAGGGCCTCTATTTTGCAGCTGTATTTACTATAAGTGGGAATTTGAAGGTGTCAGGAGAGTCTGATGCTATTAAGCAGTGACTCCACCGCTCCACCTGCAGGCCTGGGGCTTATCTTTAAATGCACTACTTGTACTCTGCCAAAGGCTTTTGCATTTCAGAGGCAGAGATATGTTCAGACAGTGTACGTGTCCTGACACCCGTGGAATTGAAGACCTGGCAAGAGATTTTATTGCTATTTGGTTTGGGAATAACTTCGCGTTGGAGAAAGTGGAAACATTTATCTGGCACCTACAAACCACGATATTTCGTTTGACTGCAAGTGTTTTCCTACATCACTTGTCACTCACAGGCTGTACCGGTTACATCTGCAAGTGCCCAGGATGATTCTGGAAAACAGCTCGCAGGTGGTTCGCAGGACAAAACCAGCCCCTGCTGCCCTGCAACAAGACTTCGGCATGAGACCCCTGAGTGAAATCAGACTTTCTCTCAGACCTAGCTGAGAAGCTCAAGGACAGAAAGGAAGAAGGGACCAGCTGGGAAAGACTAAACAAATCAGCCTGAACACCCACACCTCATTCTACTCAAATGGCCTTGAAATGTGTTTACAGACAGAAGAGCTGTGAATTGTGCTATTTGACGGCACTGGGAATTGCTGTAGGAAATCAGTGTAGGGAGCCAGGGGTTAGTTTATTACCTTTGCAAATCTTAGGAAGTTATTTTGCTTTCTGTTAAAATATTATTGTGCTAAGAAGCTTTTGATAGCAGAGCCTTCCCTATGTGGCGTTAAATTTACTGCTGGCCTTATTTTGGTAACAAGCAAAGCAGAAGGAAGGAGCACATTGCAAAGCAAAGCCACAAACCCCTCTGACCCTGGAACTGCTTCCAAAACAGGACTGGTGTTCAGACAAGGAACACAATCATGGCCACAGGGGAGATGATAAAATGTTATTTCAGATTCAGAGAGGGCTCTAGCAAGGTGCTCTCACTGCTGGCCAGATCTTCCTTTTTGCTAGGTAGGGAGAGATGCCCGTGTTGCCCTTGGCTGAGCACCCTGGCAGGAGGCAGCAGTGTGACGAGCACCAGCACCCCACCGTGCCTGGTTCTGATGACTGTTCATAAGGGCATTTTTCTTTGCTGTTTGTTATGCGGTTCAGAATATGGTGTCTAATGGGCAAGAAAGCTTGCAGAGTATAAACTCGTAACACCCGTTTGCCTGCCTTCACGAGCACTTGTCACCCAGATGATCTCCCTTGCTCATCCTCCTAATTAGGCTTCTAGTCCTATAGCCTCAGAACCAATGCAGCTTCTGCCAAGAATCAATAGAATGCAAAGCAGCAGGCAGGCAGCGTGCAGCCCATTAGGTACCAGATGCTCATGCCAGGGTGCTTTCCTATATCAGCATACCAGGAAACCTGAGAGGAATATCTGAAAAGGACTCCCTACCTCTAGGGTCTTGTGTATCTGTGCAGCGTCCTTGGGACACAGCTTCCTAGAATTGGATGTGGTGTGATTTTTAGCACTGTTACCATGGAAACTAAGCAACCTGGAATGAGCCACCTCTTGTTGTCCCTCAGGCCTATGCTGCTCCAGGCACAAGAGGTGCCTGCACAGTCTGTAAAAGTGCCCACTGTGGCCGTGAGCCCTCTCCCAACCTTCCATCAGCTCAGTGTAAATCACTTTTATCCATTAATTTAAACCTCTCTTTTTCCACAGAGTACATGTTATCAGTGTTTGTGCATTTACTGCTGTTTGCTCTGAAGTTGTGTTTTGTTTAAGTATCGGTATTTTTTTTTGAACATTTTGGGTTTCCCAAGCAGGATTCCCAAAGCATTTGCAGGGCAGCCTTTGTATGGATCATGAACCTACCTTGGCTTTGTACCCCAGTGTTTAATACTCATGGGGCACCAAAAGCACAGCAGGCCCCGCTGATGCTTGATAACGCAGCCAAATGTGATGCAGCATGGGAGGTATGCATCCCATATAACGTATCCCATGTAGTCAGGTTTTCAGAAGGGACTTCAGAACCTCTGGAAAGTCACCGAGCCTTCATGTCCCAGCTGTGGCAAAGCTCTCTCTCCTTTGCTTTTCCATGTGCTGTGCAGGATGCACTGCACAATCATGATTTGAAACACATATTTTTCTGTTGCCTCAATCTTCCTATTGATAGGTACTGTGTATGCCTCATTTTCTCAGCCACTTTCAGTCTCAGCTTCAGAGAGGAGAGTTAAACAGGTTTTGCTCTATGAGGTAGCAGAAGGCTTCATTGCTTTGTGTAGGAGAGGACAGGGCGCCTCAGGATGAGAGCAGGAAGGCTGATTCTCTTAAGATGCATCAGACAGAAGGAGAGGTTACAGTGCTTTAGGCTCCCACCCAATGAGGACTAGCCCATAGCCCACGTCTCGGAGGTTCACATGATCCTGTGCTCATGTAACTACATCTGCCTGCTGTGTGTGGCATTCATTCTCCCTTCTCCCATGGAGAAAACACCTGAGAGGTCTTGAGACACAAGCAATGGCATTTACCGCCCTAACACCATCACAGCATGAAGAGTTGCCATGCCCACAGCCATCCGTTGGCAGTTTGAAAATGTCACAGCCTACCTGAGCAGTTGGCTGGCGTGGGGAGAGAAAAACCCTTCAATTTGTCCCAAAGACTGGACTGAAGTTACCTGGGCCAGGTATCCCACCGAGACTCACCGAGCGATCCCGTGGCACACAGGGCTCAGCATCAACACAGTGAGCATCACCGCACTGAGCACATACGTGGTGGAAAATTCCCAGTGCATTCCCAGGGAAGCAGTGAGAAGCTCTTCTGTAAAAGATTGTTGTTCATGGAGATGCTCCATTTCACTTCAGATAGTATGAACCTGAAGGAAATAATTTTGAAAGCACATCCACGCAGGTATGTGAGGCACACTGGAATCTAAATAACATACCTGCCCTCGGGGCGAGCTCTCCCCACACATGCCTCAGTATCTGACCCCTTCACAATATTTTTGTGGGGAGGCATACACATCAGGAAAGACGGCGAGGGAGAATTCCTCTCTCCAGCACCTTGGGCAAGCATGGTTCTGCACGAGATCTGCAACACTTCTGCTCTTAAAGTTAAAAAGGGAGGAGGAAAAGAAAGTGAGACAGCCCTCGCAGCCTCTACCTTGGCTAATGTTTGCACGGGAGCAGGGAAACGTCAATGGGGCTCAGAGAATCATTAACTGTCCCTGCTAAGTTTTGTGGCCTCAAGGTCACAGAGCAACGGTGCACTGGAAGACTACAGGAGAGCAGCAAAACAAGTCTGCTGGTGCTGGGGAGACCAAAGCACCTTGTCCATGAACAGCAGAGCTCTGCGCACACCTATAATGCTGCAGCCAGGTTTGCTCCTGGGATTCTGCATCCCTGAGGCTGACACAGCACAAGGGCGTGAACACTGGACCACCTAAAAGCTGTGTCTTTAATTTTTGTTTTTATTTTTTATCCTTATTCTTATTTTTCTCCTGTATCGCAGTTCCAGGGAAAAA
Organism: Larus michahellis; assembly: GCF_964199755.1. NCBI lineage: Eukaryota > Metazoa > Chordata > Aves > Charadriiformes > Laridae > Larus > Larus michahellis. Next base: position 137,799,822 of record NC_133897.1, on the reverse strand, counting down.
ATAGCTGCAGATGTCTAACTGTAGTTACCACCTGCTAAATTTCTGACATCCCGGTCTAGTTGCCTTGTCTTCAAGGTCTTGTTTTCCTGACTGGACAATGTGCTCCCTGTTATCTGGTTAGTACCTGTATTGCTGGGAAAATTAAACCCAGCTCTCCCCCACAAACACCTGGCAGCTCCCTCACTCGTAGTGCGATTAGTGAAACCTTTTCTGGGTGAGGGCAGAAAGTCACTTCCCTTCTTCATGTCCTTGAGTACATGCAGAGCCTTTGTTTGAGGTCACTTTTGTCTTGTAGTCCACAAAGCACAAGCAAGGATTGCCCTCTTGGTGTGGCACTCATATTTTGCCCCTATTTCTCACCCCCCAGCCCAGGTGAAGATAAAGAGCATTTGGGGTGGAGGAATGCAGATTCCCCCCTGGTCCCCCCAAACTGTGTGCCCTCACCAATGAACAGGTAGGTGTCTGCTTCCTCTAAGGACATCCCCCCTCCTACCTCCCTGGCCATAAGAGTCAAGCTCCACCGATTCTCCCTGTAGTGCTGGCATCCTATTTCCAGGACATCTATCGCTTCTGTGCTGGTTTGAGCTGTGCCTGGTGCCTGAGGCTCCTGAGCCGGGGATGAGTCACAGTGAGTCTGCAGTGTCCTGTGCTCAGAGCTTTGTTCCCCAGACATCAGCCCAAGGCCACTGCACCTTCCTCCTGTCCCCCATCCTCCCTCTTGCCTCATAACATGACGTGGTGCACTGACATCCATCCAGCCAGAAAGATCTCAATCTTAGTATTTACAAACTTAAAGGTCAGGTCAGTACATCTCACTTGGCATGAGCAGGAAAAACACACCAACCTTGCAGGAAGGTTGATGTCTTACTGTGTGTACGTTTACTTTTGTGCAATGTAAGCACGATCCTGAGTTTTCAAGGCTTGCTCTCATTCACTTTTTTTATTGCAAGGAAGATGCAGTCATAAAATGCTGCCAGCATGCAATGCCCTCATATAATGTAATTAACATTTTGACCACTGGATGTTACTGTTGCTCCAAACATCTGCAGAAAAATGGAGGGTAAAGACTTACTGACAATGCAATTTTCTAATTTTTTAACCTAGAACCTAGTTAAATCAGACAGTGACCTGCGAATAGGTGGATGACCTATTTATTGCCTGCCCATCAACTGGAGACGAATACTGAGTTATTCAGATATAAGGGAACGTCTGCATCCAGCAACATGCAAGCAAATTATTAAATTAAAGGTACTGGACTGAGATTTTTGTAATGAAGAAGCAAATTTAAACTGTTAGGCTTGGGAATTCTAGCACGTTGCCCAAGACAGTCAAATGGTTTTGTATGTATTATACTAGTGGTACATGAAGCCCATAAATAAACCACATTTTTTAGGAACCTTCAACCACTTATGTTGTACTCTACTCATTGATCCACCTCCCCTAGAACAATTAGTCTTACGCGTAAGCGATCTATTTTAAAAAATTGTGGGCTTATTATTATTATTCTAATCATATGCAAACATTTTTGAACACTTCCCGATCTCTAATTATCTTTGCTCTCTACTACATGCCTCCCCCCAGCCTTTCTATATAGATCCCCCACACTTTGTGCCTGCAGCTTTCACTGATGTATCCTAAAGCGAAGCCTTCCTATCAGATGAGCACAGCTGGTAGGGTTGAGGTGTGCCCAGAGCAATTCATCATTTATTGATCGGTACCTCTGTGGAATACTTCCTTTGTGCATACTGTGTTGCAGGAGCTCCCGTTTTCATCTGCCCCAAACAAGAAGAGCCTTTTAAATATACATGATAGTTTGTCCATCCATAGGTGGACACCATCTGGGTGGACGATATATGCACCTATAGGTGGACACAACCATTACTACACTGTACAGAAGCTGACAGAAGCTCTGTATGTGGCTGCACACCAGTTGTCCACAAAGACGCTTCTGCAGTTTTTGGTATTTCCTTTTGATTCCTCATATATTGCAGGAAACATCCATGAACTGTTCCCCCAGCAAGGCAGCCTTTTCTTATAGTATCACCTTATCTGTAGACCCAGTAACTTATTTATGCATTACCTTATCATTTCACAGGTTCAGTATCTCCAAGCAGGCATCTCGAAGAACAGGTTTTGCACACTTTTCTGAAATCTCCGTGTGATTTCTGAGCCAGCTTGTTATGTCTGAAGATACACCTGGCTTGAAATCAGACCTAAACGTCCTGCTTGGTATGTGAAAAGTATGAATGCTCACAGACAGCACTCAAAAAGGGAACTACTCAAGGGGAATTCACGTTGCCTATTTTAGCTGCTTAATGTAAATGATTAATGCTCCTAAAAGGGTGAGCCAACTGACCTATGGCAGAAACCTGATCCAGAAAGATATGAAACTCATGATGGGGATGCTTGTTTCTGTCCATTTGTGTGTTGAATGGCAAAGGGAAATCTTCATCACTGTGCATCCCAATACAGCATAGAGTTATTGAAAAAAAAAAAAAGAAAAACATCTTTCTCTTATTGACTTGGTGTTATCACTTAAAAGAGTGGCCGGCCAAAAATTCTGAACCACTTTCTTTATCTCACCCGAAGAAATTCTTAGGGACTTGATACTGAAAATAGTTTATTTATCAAACTTTCCCTCTCTCCATTTTGTATGCCTTAGTTTCTGCCTTGTCTCTGAAAGACTGCTAGTGGGCTGATGGGATATTTTAACACAGAAAATGTGGGAGATTTTTTAAAGTGACGTGTAAAGGCTTCTTCTTATTTGAACCACCTAGTCTAACTCTGCTTGCTTGCCAGGGCAGAGCAGTCTACACCTTTTGGTACACGCCTGCCTGTTGCCATGCTTTACACACCCGATTAACGTGAGGGATAATAAATTAACAAAGTGTAGCTCCATAGTGCATAATCCTCTGTGCTTTAAATTAAAACTGTGCTGTGGGCAGGAGATTGATCAGAGCAGAACTTTGCCCTGCAGACACGTTTTTCATCACCCCATCTGTTGCCCCAGATACTAGGGATGGAAATGCCCATTTTACTCTTTCTTCTTTTAGAGGATCATTTTTTTTTTCCCTTTAAAATTGTTCTTCCTATGTTTTCTTTCTTGAGACTGTTGCAAACGACATATGAAATGCAACATTCAAACCAGGGCACGGAAGTGGAATGCATGCTACAAGCCAGAGCAGTAGAAAATATTCAAAGAATGAAAACATGCGTATTCAGGTAAAGTAAAACGAGGGATCCCTGCAGTCAGTTCCTTTCTGTGACTTGAATACATTGTTAATACTTAGCAATTATTTGCCAGGATGTCTTCTTGTTTTAGCTCTCTTCAGCTGAAGGGTTGGTGGCCTGACATTTGGTCCCTGGAGTCTTTTCCATGTGATCTGCTTCAATCCCACGCCAATCCTCTTTCCAACAGCTTGAGGAAGCAACCTGAGCTTACTGTAACATCTTAAGGCAGGCAGGGTACCCAGAGTGGAATAGGTCAAGTTCAAATGATCACATTGCCCGATCGCCCTGAACTTTATCAGGAGCTGGTTTCTTGATGTCTTTGGAATTCCCCATGAGTTAATCAAAGCGAACTCTCAGGCAGATTAGCTCTGAAAGGTTTGGAGAGGGGAGTCCAACAGCACGCCAGAGCAGCACCTACAACAGCTTTATCTACAAGAGCTTTGCTTTCCCCTCTCTTTCTTCTCTCTTAAGGACCATTATTTCCTGCTATGGGCTGGAAAAGCATCTGTTCTGGGAGAGGATAGAAACATGGGACACAAATTATTGTGAATGATTTGCTTTTTATTAAATCCATTTGATCCTCCATTTTGCACATGCAGGGCCAACACAGTCTCTTTCAAGGGTACCTAATTGTGCAAAATTCCCTCCACACACGCTTTTGTCTCTTTTTTTCTCCACATATTCCCTATGTGAGACTGCAGCGGACAAGCCTCTTTGCCACATGTGAATTTTGCTCAGAGCGACCAGTATATGAGAGTTTGGATGAGAGAAGTTCAAACTGCTCATTTCCCACAGCAATTTGCCAACTCATGAAAACTGCTTGATCACTAAATATACATAGTCAGGTTTTTAAGCTTTGCACACAGAAATACAGGTCTAGCTCAGTGAATGTCCAAAAGCTGAATGGTTGGACACTCTTCCATTGATCATTTCATGTAACTTTTCAAATATATATTCCTGAAATACTCCTGAGCTGTATTACTTTACAGCTAAAACTTTGCAGTTCCCTCATATCTATCTCATGTAAAAAGCCAGCATGGACCAAATACTTATCCTGACTTACACAGACGTAGGATCCCCGTAGGATCTGAACGTCAAATGGCAATGTCCAGGCTTCAGGGTGGTGCTGAGATAGAGCTGGTTGTGGGCGTCTGTTGTTAGTTCTTAGCAAAGTGTGGAATGAGGATGGGGAAAAATGTCCCTAGTTTTCCCGATCTCCCATTCCATCACAAGTCACATGTCCACTGCTACGTCTAGAAAAGAAGAGCCCTGGGCATTCAACCATTTCAGGTTCAAATGCTCTGACAGAGGTTGCTTCAAACGTTCCCTTGGACATTCTGCTCCATACACCCCTAAGGCACTGCCTGCTGTCCCCTGCAGAAGTCCCTGAAGCTCTCCAGGCCACCATGGCTGAAAAACTGCTCTCTGGTAGGTTCAGATCTCTTCCCACCCTCAGAGGCAGACAAGTGATATTAGATACCTGCTTGTTCAGGAGGGAATTACTGGCCTCCACAACCAGGTGGGTTGCTCCCTCTTCCCAAGGCAGTCGCTTGGGACCAGTGGTGGCTACTCTGCCAGTAAGGAGTCCTGTGAAACATCAAAATTAACCTCTGGGTCAGAATTTTCCTATATGACTCTGCACACTCTCTAACTTAGGCTCCATCTCATTTACAACATGTGACTGCTCACCTCCAAATTGCTGATATTTAAGTAACACGATAAGCACTGAAAAGTTAGTATATTTAATACTATAATTGGGACACATGTTGCCTCTCTGGATCTCAATGTGCCTGTTGTCTTCTCCATTACTGTTTTCTTATCACCACACACATTTATGCCAGTACATAGCATAAAATGAAAGCAACTGCATTAACTGGAGTTTTTCGGCTTCTTTCCCCAGATGCTACCATTCGTATAGAGAAATGGGGAAGGAGAGCTTGCTCCATAAACATTTCCATCCAGTGCTGCTAGATCCAGCCCTGGCACTGTTGTGCAGAGCTGTTCCTCAGTTTCTCTGTGTGGGAGAACTTCAAAGGGCTTCAAGCCTCCCCGAGATACCTGTCCTCACTTGACATTAAAGCCACATTAACAGCATGGCCCCTCCACACAGTCCAGATAAGGTGGCAGATGTGTTTAATAGTGGGAGCAACAGTAGCAATGACACGTATTTTGTGGGGTTTTTTTTGCCAAGGACAGACCAGCTCCTCTAAATGGATTACTTTAATCTACAAGGATAACCCCCTGGGTTTTCACACTCCCTGCAAAGAAGAGAGAGCAGTATGTTAAAAAGCTCTTCCCAGTAGCTTCTCTAAACCTGTCTTCTTCTCCTAATCCCCCAGTTTCAGTCTTGAAATTAAAATATGCTTTCTTTCTCCTTTTATCACGAAGTCACTCAGCAATTAGCCTGCTGAAATGCAGGAAAATTTTAATTCACGCTAATGAGATATATTTCTCTTCTGAGTGCTATCTGCAAGGAGCTTAGAAGAAGTTGGAGAAAATTATGTTTCTAACTGGGGATGGAAAACCCAAACCTCCTTGCCAGGGTGCTGGGCACATCCCCTTCTGGAACGTAGCTGGCTGCGTCCAAGTTCGGCTCATCCGCTGATAAGAGCTGCTGTGAAGAAACACAGAAGCCTGCTTCTCCTGTCTCGTGGGAGCTGCTTTTTAGCTGAGGCTTCACCCCTGGCCCCCACCTGTGCTACATCGCTGCTGTGCCACAGCAATGCCCGCCCCCGGGCTCCTGCTGCTGTGGTTCTGGCCCTGACCCAGCTCCACTGGCTCAGCGTCTTGGCTTGCCCTTGGACATGTCTGGCCGCTGCAGACTTGCTTGGTGGCCACCCAGCTGTGTCTGACCCCAATCACTCCCCCACACCTGATCCTGCCCCGGACCACAGAATCACAGAATCACAGAATATAGGGGTTGGAAGGGACCTCTGGAGATCATCTAGTCCAACCCCCCTGCCAGAGCAGGGTCACCTAGAGCAGGTTGCACAGGAACGCGTCCAGGCAGGTTTTGAATGTCTCCAGAGTTGGAGACTCCACCACCTCTCTGGGCAGCCTGTTCCAGTGCTCTGCCACCCTCAAAGTAAAGAAGTTCCTCCTCATGATTAGAGGGAACTTCCTATGTTCAAGGACCTGCTGCTCAGCATCCTGGTCCCTTCTCGGTGAGGGCTCTGTTCAGTGAGGACCGTGGTCCTCGCTGTGCCCCGACTTGCTTTTGGCTTTCCAGAGTAGGATTTAACCCCATTTGTTACTGTTCCCTCCAATTCAAAACCCAAGTGAGACTGAACTGGCCTTCTGTGGCCACGTGATGAAACTGTTTCTGCCCGCCTCGTTATTTCCAATGAGTAACGTCAGATTTGTCAATATTTATACTGCATCCTCAGTAAAAGTCAGCTTGTTTAAGCTGAAGTCAATATAAACTATACTGATTCATGCTGGCTGAGAAATCTGTCCGTGTCTTCTAAACACTTCAGTCAAGGTAAAATCCCTGCACCTTTAAGACAAGAAATATCTGCTGTTAATATCTCCGAGTTAATATTTTCCCATTATGCAGATCAGAGACTTGGGGAAGTGACATTAGCACTATCCTTCAATGCCTTTTATAGCTCTTGACAGGTTCCTGACATTGACAAAGTGTGTTACAAAAAGCAGAGTCAGCAGGCTGATGCCGACTGAGTTATGTTTTTATTAAAAGTATTATTCAGCTGTCATACAATGTCACATGTAAATATCCTCACAAGCTTCCAGTGAAGCAGTGTCATATATGCAGACGGTCTCAGTTTCCACTGTTTCCTTTGCAGCGGCTGTAAGGATACCATGCCAGCGGAGAGAGAAGGGAATGGGGGCCACGAAACTCAAATCCACCCCTCCTGGTTCGTGAGTGACCAAAGTGTGCAAAGGCACACGACAGATGACTTCCCAAGCTGTGTGAGAGCGGTGTTACCTTCCAGATAGATATATCAAATGCTAAACAAATATTTAGAGCCACCATTTTCACTCTGTTTCTCGTGTGAATGCATACTCTCAGATTGACCTGCTTTATAAGACTCAATTCTGAACTCAGTTGTGATGTATTATGTGGAGGTTACTCGGCCACCTCCCATTGCAGCATGTACCTCACAAAAAGCAAAGATACCTCTTTGCATACTGGACTCACCACCAAAAGCGTGTCTGGTGGAGGCACACCCTGACTAGTTCAGCGACTGACTACGTGCAGCTGTGCAAGCCCAGGACTCATGCTGCACTCCGTATTTATGCTGCTCCTGGGGTAGATTTTACAACCTGCAGTTCAATTCCTTGCTCTACAGCTACATTCCTGAAAACCCCAAAGCCAGGTCCTGTGGAGCTGGCCTGGAGTCACTGCAGTGATGTGGCACAGCCGGTCCTTCAGCCTGCCATGACACAGGGCGATGGACAGCAGGAGGGACAGCAGTAGAGTACCATGACTGACTGGGCCTGCAAAATGTGTTCCCATTTGACTCTGGCATTGTTTTTCCAGCAGAGATAATAGCCATAAGCTTGTAGGACTGATCTAAAAATGGTAACTAGGGAACAGGTTTGGAAAATGAGTTCTGAGCACAAGGCATCAGATCTGTGGTGAGCAGCTCTTGCAGTTTGATGCGAGCCGTAGTATTTGGTGTTTTTTCTCTAAATCCGGCTGTCTCCTGGTTCTTGATTATGTATGGTATTCACCTCATTTTTTTCTTCTCCTTTTCTCTATGGAGCAGAGTTAATTAAGCTGTTTTGACTCCAATGTGCACATGATCTAAATGAGGACAGCACCGTGTCGTTAAAACTTACCAGGAGTCTGAGGACATGATCAGCGTGCTCCCTCAGGCTTCTGGATCAGAAAAGAAAGTGAAAAGAATCAGAGTGATATCAAACACCATTTTTCTTCACCATTTTAAAGATTTTGGAGACCTTATCCTGTCTTCAACAGTGGCAATAAGAAGGAGGCATAAGCCTGGCCACTTTGCACTGCTTACTTCTCCTGCACACGCAATTACATTAAGGCCATGCAAAGGCACATTCTTGCCAATTTCTTTTAGTATTTATAGTCCTGTTGCCCATGAAGAACACAAGATAAGCAAAGAAAAGCCATGTAAGAAGTCTTGTGAGAAAGGAAAACTGTTGGATCTTTGCCTTTTTTTCTCTGCCAAGAGAGCTACCTTGGAGTGCCCACCTCCAGCCACCGGGCTCAGGGGTTGTTTCTGCTCTCTGATCTGCTGCTCTCTCCTTTCCTCCTGCTCTGCCTTGGGTGAGGGATCCATATGGTTTGCAGGCTGTGAGGCTGCAAGAAATCATAATGAGCAGCGAGGAGGGAATTCACCATCAGCAGACCAGGCTGCTGAACTACAGCCCCTGTAAACATTCATTGCACAGCGCCTGGAGGTGCTCTGGGGGAAACCCACACACATCACGTGGAAGGTACCAACGTTTTCCTCGGCTTTGATAGATGTGCATGTGTACCTTCCAGAGGGTGCCCCATGACTGTGAGACAGCGTAATTGCGGAGTGAGGTGGCACTTGCTACAGAAACAGGTCGCTGGAGGAGCCAAGCAATTAGGCAAGTAAAAGCCAAGGAAATCACCCATGTGTAAACTGATTTCCTAAACTTCCCCACCTCCTCGTATTGCACGCACTCACGTGCAGATAGATGGAGCGTGTAAATAGGTGGAGTATTTATCATTAGCCAGTCTGAGATGTTCTTTTTTTAATTTTTTTGGGGGGAAGTGTATGTCCTCTTTAAAGATGAAAGAAATGATCACTTAGAGACAGAGGAAGCTTTGCTAAAAGGTCTGTCTTCCCCTGGCCTTATTCATTATTTAGTTCTTCAGCTGACACATTTAATACTGCAAGGCACTTGGAGACTCTAGTTTGAAAGAAATATACTGCACAAAATCAAGCTTCCTCACAGGAGCAGGAAACATCTTGAAAAGTTAATTGCTTTTTCACAATTAAATAAGCCTCTTTATATTACTGCTCTGTTCAATAAGGAAAAAGGATACGCAGCACTTCTTTAATTTCTTCAAGATGCATATTATACGGGTAGCCCAATTCCCCTCTCATTTTCTGTTTTGATAGCAGTGAACACTTCACACCAATGAGTTGACTCTGAGTGTATCTTGGTGCACGCAAGAGGAGAATTAGGCACGTTATCTGTGATATTTTCTTTTAACGCTGAAATTGGCTGGAGACACGCAGACATATACGGATTTACTTCACAAACCCTATGGATAAAGCATAGAAGAGCTGCAAAAGAAATTACGGGCTTTGTTGTAGGCTGTTTTAAGTTGACAGCAGTAGATAATACATTAAGTGGAAAGCACACCGGAGAAACCACTGTGTACTGTCATCACAAGAGAAATAAAAATCCAGAGTTCAATGTTCAGAGAGAACAGCTGCAAATACTAGTTCTTCACCCAGATAAGTAGGTGCTGGCTCCAGGCTGAGCAGCAAAACTATTCACATGCCTCTTTCCTTCACAGCAAACCACAGTATTGCTCATAAAGCTGCTGTGAAGACCTTGATTAAGTGATTCATTATCACGGGTGTGTTAGGAGGTGAATTGCAGGACATGCTGCCTTATAGCTTTTGAGCTCAAGCACTCCTTTATACCCTCAAACTATGGCACCCTGAGATCTGTGTGTGTGTTGGGGGGCTGTCGTGCATTGACTTCTCCTGCTTGTGTGGAAGGGGGTACACACAAATCTTTTCAGCAGAAGAACAGGCAACCGTCTGTCTTCTGAGACCTCCTCAATAGTGCTGAGGATATTATTATTTGTTGTGTTTTGCATACTCCCAGGACTGAACAGAACGGATTTAAGGTTTGCCCTTGGTAGTAGTCCCTTACCACAGTGCAAAGCCAGTGGCATTAAGTGTAACATGTCACTTCTTTGAGCGAGGAGCCCAACGTACCCACCTGGTAGAGGTTTAAAAGGACAAGGCTGTGACCGAGGTTCTGGCTTGCATTGCGGGGTCTTGCCCATGCAAACCTGACCAAGATCCACCAGCTGCCATCTTGGACTCTGAGGACGAGGGAAATAAGAATAACTGTGAGTCGGAGTGACCAAGTGTGCTCATGGCTGTGTGAGGGAGAAATGGAGCAGCTGGGACTTGATGCATATGCAAACGAGAAGGTGATCCAGTGCACATACGAGGGGCTGGACGGGTGTGGGCACGGCTACATTACAGAGGGAGACACGGAGGTTAAACAAATCCAGATTGTAGCTTCGTCCCCTGCTGTACAGCACACCAGGAGTTCTGGAAAGAGCTTTACATTATTTATCTTGCAGTCACTTCCAGTTAGCACCGAGAGGCAGCCACCCTGCAGTGTGGTACATCAACATGCCTGCAATGACTTTCCTTCAAAGAATGCTCAACAGCCTCTGCAGCTATGAAGGGAGCAGAGTCTGTACCGAAACCAAGTCTGGCTATTAATCGGATTCATACCAGAAACTCAGACTGTTTATTTAGTAAAGTAATGGAAACGAAAAATGTGTAATGCAAAAATACAAGAGAGTAGGGGGATTTTTCAGGCACAGAGGTTTCCCAGCTATTCACCCAGTTTGCATTTATTTATCGATCTGGAGAGCTGCTGCTGCGGCGAGGACTGAAACTGGAGCTCTCAAACCATCAGCTGAGCACATCTTGAGCTGAAAGAAAGACCTGAGAGATGCAAATTTGGAATGGGGGCGTAAAGTGGGCTATATGTGGCCCAGCTAGTGCTGTAGGAGGGCAGGGGACTGCTCTAAGAGGCTTAACTTCTCCTTTCGGTTACCGGTCAGATAACTGCACGTACACTGCAATCGCTGGCAGCATTGCTTTATCACAGCTTACACACCTACCCCCTCAGCGACTGCATGGGCAAATAACACCCTCATGCTCGCATTTAGCACAGGCACCAAGGTATAATGTGGGCACAGAATACACAGGCTTTTGCAAATGAAACAACTACCAGGATTTTCTCTTTGAGGGGAGAAAATCTAAAAGCGAAAGCCGCTCAGGCCAGGGAGGGCAGGCTTTGCAGAACCACATCTGTGCCTCCTTGCTGCTGCTGGGCCGGGCAGGGGCTGCCCCGTCGGTGAGAACTTCTGGTGGAAGTTCAGGTTCACTGAGCAGCCAGAAGAACTCTGTGCGGCTTTTAAACAAATAGACAGGCAGTAGGAAAGGAACGGAGAAGGTCTGCTCGATCTGTTTTGCTCTGGCTGAAATGGGAATTACAGCCTGTCTGCTTTGGGGAAATTTCAAGGTAGGATTTTGCGATGAGTTTCAAAGTGAGCTTTGGAAGATCAGGTAGGAACTGTTTTAAGAGACATAGCGAAATTGGCTTCACAACAGTCTGAAGGAAAAAACAAATTTACTTGAGTTATAGCTGATTTGTGTATCTCGTGTGTTGGAAACATATTTCTAAGTGAGATTGTGATGGAACTGCCTAGTGGCTGAGTAATGGCAGCAGGGAGTACACAGTGTTACTAGTAAAAGATTGATGAGATGAATGAATCTTTAATCTCAGTGCTCATAGTCTAATTTTTTGCACTTATTTTCACTTCACATTGGCTAGTGAAATGCCTTATCAATGAGAACAGCTGATATGCTTACAAGCTTGAAACAAAGATTGTCCGCAAGAGGCTAGATGCTGTGTTATCGAGGAACTATGAGGCTTGATCTTCTGTTTGCAAAATAGGGAAGGAGAAAATGTCTGCTGAGAGTATTTAAAGGCTGGAGTTCTGTTGCTTGTGTTACGCAAGTAAGCAGGCTTTTGCAATAGTCTTTTTCTGCTTGTAAAATCCATAAATAATTTGCAGCAGTTTTAATTAATTGGGCCATTGCATTTTTTTTTTCTCTCTTGTAACCTTTTAATTGGACCCCTGTATGTTTCTTTCTGGCTCCAGTTCTGCTTTTTTTTTTTTGTCTGCTTCTAGCAAATTATTTATAACATTTGTGTTTTGGTTTACCAGTAATAAAGTGGACCTGGTAGTTCCTAGTCATCTCACAAGAGTATATTGAAAGTTAACTACAATTTGAGAAGCAATCCTAGATCCTCTGGTTCTTAATTACCATGTAGTAACTGTACAGCACTGCAGCCTTACAAATAATTTAGTAATGAGTTACTGAAGACATGACCTCATTTTACTCCTAGTAAAAATTTTTAGAATATGAAAATATTCCATTTAGTCCATTTTCTAGACTAGAGTATTGATTAGCAGTTAGTTGACATGGATGTAATTTATCTAAAGCTTTATCTACAGTATATTTACTACAGCAATAAAGGTGCTTGCTGCAGATGGTAATGCATGTGACAAAGAAAGTACTGTGCTCCCCAATCGATATATTTATGTCATAACTGGAAACAGCTCGGAGGCTTGAGAACACTTTATCACATCAGTCCTGTAATTGAGCAATCCTTATCAAAGGAAGCTGTGGTACAAAAGTAAGTTAGTAATGAGAAGTTAGAAACATGTCTTCTGCTCACAAGAGAAAGTAAAGAGCGGGGGTGGGAAAAGAAGGGGGGCAGGGAAGGAGAAATACAAAGTATTCCTAGATATACATGAGTTTTAGTAACTTTGCAAAAGGGAAGAGTAGTGACTTTAACATCAAATTCATAGTTGCATTATATCATTGTCTTTTATGTGATGACGTTTACAGCATTTGTGCATCTGTGTGTGCATCCATGACAAATTTCTTGTATCTCATGCAAAATAAGCCTTCTTAGGACTTGTGGGGTCGTAATGAAAATAAGCACGTAGGTACTCTCCCTTCACCGGGAAATGATGAAATAACCAGGAGACAGACAAAATCCAAACCCATGGGGTGCTCTAGCCCTCCCTCTAGTGCCTCTGCAGCAGATTATACACAGGGTTTGAATTATATTTTTATTTATTTTTATTTTTACCTCCCCCCCAAGTCTATTTATCCCGCACTTGCTAGCAGCTGTACAGAGTGGGTGTCAAGTGCTGCTGCAGATGGGCGGCATGAATTCCCAGCTAATGGCCGTTTGCATGCACCCAGTCGGATTAGTTACAGGAAATGAGCTTCATGCAGGCAGGTGTCATGAAGCCTGTTCCTTTGATGGAATGTTTAGTTCCTGTAGGGATTTTGGGATTTGGCCTAGGACAAATAACTAACTGTCTTACAGCTAGATGACCCCTGCGCAATGCTCGGGGAAGCTTCACTATGGTGTACGATGCAGCTGAAGAGCTCCAGGTTCTTTTGGAGGCATCTCCAACAGCCCTGTCCTGAATGTATCAGCACCCAAATGATTAGAACTGCAAGGTAATTCTCTTCTGAAGCCTTTAACCAATTCAGAATTTAACTCCCACTTGCAAAAGTGACCTTGAACTTGGAGACACTCAGGCATTTAAAGAGGCAGAAAGGCATCCACAGATATTTTCAGCAACGTTCAGCGCTTAGCTTGTGGTGAGATGGGAGCCCGTGGGATTTTAGAATCCCACTAGGCATCTGCTTATCTATGCCAGTGTGTATATAGGTGTGACCTTGACCTGTAGACACTAAGGGGTGTGAAGGATTTATTTTCCGCAAAAGGCTTTTAGCAGGAAATACATGAGTCAAAAATACAGATTCTTTGACTTGACGACCAGCTGCTGCCCAACCTTAAAGAGGCGCTTACATGTTCGGTGTCTTTCTTTGACAGTACAGTTAATTAGGCACAGGCAATTCTGCTTTTAGGGATTTCTAATGCTGCCTCAGGTGGGACATATTTGCGTAGGATTTCTGACGCAATGTATGCCCCTCTTTGGCTGCCAGGACTCTGATCCAGTAAGTGCTTTCAGGGTATGCCTGGTGCATCAGGCAATAACGTAGAGGGAGGGAGTGTGTTTGCTTGTCTGTTTTCCTTCCCCTAATATCCCACTGACATTCAGCTAGGATATGGGAAATATAGGTTCATTGAGTAGCTACAGTTTATATTTGCCCATGATATTGGTGGTTCACTATGTACTAGTCTCCCCTCCCGTTTTGAATTTGCACTTTGCAGGAGAGGGCAGCAGGTTATGAGGAAGGGGCTACCAGGTGAGCCAGCGAGCTGTGTGAATACCACCCTGCCATCAGGACTGGCTTCTGGGGAATAAAAAAAACCCTCTGTGTTTAGCTATGTCACACTATTTAATAATGTCCTTAGTAGAACGCATCTGAGTGACTACTCTTTTCTCTCATTAAAATTTAACGTCAGAATCTTGATTCTGTGACCTTTTTTTTTCATACACAGTGGAACCATTTCCATTGGAGGGACTGAACTTTTCCTACACCATGGCAGGATGCTTCCCCCTGAGCTTGGGACAGGTCTATGGGAGATAACAGAAGAGGGAGTGGAACTCAGGTATAGGTTAACAAAATCCTTCTAGGCATTGCCTTGCAAAGAAGCCAAGCTCTTTTGCTGCAGAGAGTGGTGGTGAATGGAGTTAAATCCAGCTGGTGTCCGGTCATAAGTGGTGTCCCCCAGGCCTCGGTGCTGGGGCCGGTTCTCTTTAATATCTTTATCAATGATCTGGATGAGGGGATCAAATGCACCCTCAGTAAGTTCTCAGATGACACTAAACTAGGCGGGCGTGTTGATCTGCTTGAGGGTAGGTTGGCTCTGCAGAGGGATCTGGACAGGCTGGACCGATGGGCTGAGACCAATGGTATGAGGTTCAACAAGGCCAAGTGCCGGGTCCTGCACTTGGGTCACAACAACCCCATGCAGTGCTACAGGATTGGGGCAGAGTGGCTCGAAAGTTGCCCGGCAGAAAAGGACCTGGGGGTGCTGGTGGACAGCCGGCTGAATATGAGCCAGCAGTGTGCCCAGGTGGCCAAGAAGGCCAACAGCATCCTAGCCTGTATCAGGAATAGTGTGGTGAGCCGGACTAGGGAAGTGATCATCCCCCTGTACTCGGCACTGGTGAGGCCCCACCTCGAGTACTGCGTTCAGTTTTGGGCCCCTCACTACAAGAAGGACATTGAGGTGTTGGAGCGTGTCCAGAGAAGGGCTACAAAACTGGTGAGGGGTCTGGAGGACAAACCTTGTGAGGAACGACTGAGGGAGCTGGGGTTGTTTAGCCTGGAGAAGAGGAGGCTGAGGGGAGACCTTATCACCCTCTACAACTACCTGAAAGGAGGTTGCAGAGAGATGGGGGCTGACCTCTTCTCCCTGGTGACAAGTGATAGGACGAGAGGAAACGGGTTCAAGTTATGTCAGGGGAGGTTTAGATTGGATATTAGGAAACATTTTTTCACTGAAAGGGTTTTTAGACATTGGAATAGGCTGCCCAGGGAGGTGGTGGATTCACCATCCCTGGAGGTGTTTAAAAGACGGGTAGATGTGGTACTCAGGGACATGGTTTAGAAGTGGTTTTTGTCAGGGTAGGTTAATGGTTGGACTTGATGATCTTAAAGGTCCCTTCCAACCTCAGCGATTCTATGATTCTATGATTCTATGATTTTGAAATAAAACGTTGGACATGTTCCTTAGGATGGATTTCTCCCAGAAGATGACTCCAGGCTGTGAATGAATGGAGAACATTTTGTGCCAAGTAAAGTACTACAGCCCTGGCAAGACAAGGATGCGGGACAGATTCCTTCAGCGCTTTCTAGTGCTTAGGTTATGAGACATTCAGGTCTAAAATACTTTGGGATTTAGCTCTCTTGGTAGACGCAGCCCACTCAGCGCACCTAGAGTTGTACGATGTTGTTTGTGTTTGCCATTAGATCAGCATAACAGCTATCATCATCCGATTCAGCTCTGTGTACGTAGGAAGGGATCTGTTTGGAGGTAATTGCATTTGTAACTATGGCAGGAAAGCTAAAGGGCAGCTAGGGTCTTTGAAAAATAATGGGATTTAAATCTAGATTCTTAAATCCAGATTCTTAAATTTGGATTTAAAGTCTTAAATATGGATTCTTCAATAACCTTGGCGGTATTAATTCTTTGAAACCTTGGCCTTTATTCACTTCTGACCGCCCTGCCTGTTATGTGCAATAAACAGCTGATGGAGGGGGAATATATTTTAAAACTGGCCCCTGCCTGCCCAGCGGGAGATCTGGCCTATCTGTGCGGCAGAGCACTTGGGAGGCTCAAGTGCTGGGAGTGCGAAACAAAACGTGACATTCAGCTACAACGTGACCTGCTTCTGCATTTGCTGCTCTACTCGTATTCCCACACAATAAATGTCCCTTGCATGGGACAGGCCCAGTCCCACTCAGGACAAAGTATTTTGAAGTCCTGTATTTAGGCAGGTAGTTTCAAGTTCGAATGGGCTTGTCTTCTGTACATGTACATGTTTGGTTTTGTTTTTGTAACTGAAGGAAACAAGAAGTCCCGGGCACAAAGCTCAATAGCTCAGCACACCCCTAGTCCCGTTGTCCTTCACTTTTGTCCTTTTTCATAAATACAACAAGACGTTCAGGACAGATTCAGTCTTTTCTTCTCAATTCATGTTCTGTGATCATAATTGGAGCCCGTAGGCAATATTCATACAACTTTTAATAGGCATTGGTTGGAGTAACAGATGCTCATTACAGCAATTCCGTCTCCTCACTACTCAGGGCTATGTGTAAAAAGGCAATACATCATCGTGTTTGGAGATGGTGGGTTTGACTGTTTTCCCATGTAAAATCTTTCTGGACAAGACAGCTGGGGGCCTGGCTGGGCTCTCATCCCACAGGTAGCCCCGTGGCCACTTGGAGTGGGCCACAGCAGCTAGGGAAACCGAACTGCAGAGTGCCTAAGGGAACTGTGAATGGGGAATTTCTAAACTTAGACACCAAGTTCAGCGAAACTGGTGCAAGGCTACACCTGTATTGAACAGGGCATTCCTCAGCGCGGCGGGCAGTGAGACAGTCAGCAGTGCTGGTGTGAGTTTCACTGTCAGAAGATACTGAATCAGCTCTCCAGATAATATCCCTCTTGCTTTTTGGGATGTGCTGGTGAAATATCCCTGCCCCTAAAAAAAGCAGCGAGATGCTGACAGCTTTACTGCTCTGCAGGTTGGTGCCTGATAGGCGTTTCAGTAAAATAGCCGCAAAGGGGAGCAAATTTTAATGCTGTTGATATTCTTCCACTGTGATTACAGATCATGTATCACGTATCAGCTGCTCAGCGGGAAAGCTTGGGACTTCAAGTGGAGTACTGTGGGGAAAAAAATATTCCTTTTTTCTTTTTTTTTTAAAAAAACAGATGTACCTTCTCAAATATCTATTTATTTTTTGAAACAGTCATAAAACATAACTGAGATATGTGGGATGAGCTTGTGGTGAGAATCATATATTTGAGCAAAGTAATTTCTGTGCTGTGAGATGAAACAAGGCATAAACATGCGGGGATATATTCTGATCCGCTTGCTATTTTTATGGCACCGTTGTAACAGCCCCCTGCTGCAGCTATGCAGAGCCTAGAATATAAGCAAGCATTCCTTTACCCTAGCAAAAGCTCACGTTCCTCAGCTGCTTCATAGATTGAAAAATACCTGGATTTGCTGCTGCTGTTTGTTATCCAAAGCAAGGACATCCTGAGCTGGCACCTCCTGACTCTCTATTGTGCTCTGCTTTAGCATGTGACCGTGCATGCTGAACGCTGGTGACAATTTGGCTATTCACACAGCCCCACGCCGTGGAGGCCTTTGCCGCTCATTCTGCGCATTGATCTTTTCAAACAAACAAATCCATGGATGTCAAGGCTGGGGATTCGAAGAGGGTGGAGTGAAAGATCTAGTTGGTAGCTTAATATCCCTGGTAGTCTTGTGAAGCGGCTTGCTGGGCAAACTACGTAATGAAAACTTCTCCACACTTTGTGGTATTTTAATAGAAAGAGTTCAGCTCGCAGCTAGGATAGTTGTTGGTTTTCGTTTCAACCGTTAAAGTCTTTTTAATGCAGCCACAACGCATCGCTTTGCCAGATGTAAGCGCTTGCGAGTCTCACAGGGGAATCTCGGAAGATGAAAATAAAATCACAGTTTAATTTCTGTAACGCGGTGCAATGTGTGAGGGTGCACAGGCTTCGGTAGCAATGCTAACGAAGAGGGGGGAGAACCGCCGGCAATGGGAGCTTCCACAACTGATCTCTTCGGTGCCTGAGCCTGTGCAGCCTCCCCCTGCAAGCGGTGCTAATTGCAGACAGCAGGTTGTTCTCCTCTTTCCTCATCCAGCCCGTGCAGAGTTGCGTTAACAGAAGCCAATGGCAGCACGGCACTAGTTGCACGCTGCCCGGAGGGAAAAATAACACAGACGAGGGCTCGACCCCGGGGAAAGCATTACGGCTGGAGAGACGGGGGCGCTGCGGCGGGACAAGCCCCCGAGCCCAGCTTGAGGATTCCTAGTGCCGGATTCGAAGCGCTGCGGCCGGCTGAGGCGCAGACCCGAGACACGACGAATTCCTTCGGACGATTCAGATCCCTCCATCTCCTAAACCGCGCCAGGATCCAGCGGTTGCTGGGCCCGGGTCCGGGCGGGGGCTCCACACTGCCCGGGGTCCCCGCACTGCCCGGGGACCCTGCACTGCCCCGGTTCCCTGCACTGCCTGGGGCCGGCTGGGGCCTCGCACTGCCCGTTTCCCCGCACCGCCCTGGACCCTGCACTACCCACCTTTCCCCGCACCGCCCGGGCCGGTCCGCCCTCACCTGGGCGGGGCGGGCCGGGCCGCTGACTGACGGGCGGCGGCCCAGCCCCCGCGGGCGCGGGCGGTGCCTCTGCTGCCAACCAGCGGGGGGAGGAGACGGCGGCGGTTGCCGAGCCGAGGCGCGGAGAGCCGGGACAGGCGTCGGGGCAGCCATGGAGCCCCCGAGGGATCAAGGTAGGGTGGGGGGGGAGCGGGGGGCTGCTGCCGCGCCGCGCATCGCCTCAGGCGGCGCCGGTTGGTGGTGCCCGGTACGGCCCGGGGACGGCGGTTCCTCTCGCAGCCCTTCCGCCGCCGGCACGCCCGGCCCCGACCTGCCCTGCCCTGCCCAGCCCTGCCAGCCCGCGGCTGGTGCGGAGCGGATCGTGGCACGCTGTGTCCCTCCGCGCCCCCGGGGCTGGGCCGGAGCGGGGAGCGGGAATCCCCTCAGGAGGTAACTCCGGTGGCGGGCGGGCGGGGGCCGGCTGCGGGGGCCGGTGCGGGAGAGGGTCCCCCCGGCCTGTCGCACAGCTGCGCCTCCCGTCGCGCCCTCGGCTCGGAAAATGCGGAACCGGGGGGCGGGTGGTGGCTTCCCGCCGGGGCGGCCCTCTTCGGTCCCCGCCGCGCTCCCCCAACTCAGTACTCCCCTCGATCCCCCCCTCGGCTGTGGGTGCCGCCGCCCCCCAGGCAGGGGAATCCCGTCCTTCCCACCGGGTGTGGGGGGGAGAATAAACTTTCTGATCTCAGCCAGGAGTAAAAGTGGAGCGCTCACATTGTATGAGCGTGTGACTTTTGGTTAACCGGCACTGCTCGTGGGGATCTTTCCCTCTGAATTCCCTCCGTCCCAGGGCTGCCGAGCAGCTGGCGGCTCCGTTTTGGCAGCCGCCCCACGGCCCCTGAGCGGTGGCACCTCCGGGCGGTGGCCTGCGTGGCCCTTGTCGGCCGCGAAAGGCCACGGTGGAGCTTCTTCTCTCATGTGCGTTTTGCCTGGGGAGGGCTGTTGTCTGCCCTAGCTGCCGCGGTTGCAATGCTCTTCTTGAAACTTCGTGCTTTATGTAGAAGAATAAAACCTTGGGACCACTGCCCAAGTGAATGGTTGGTGCCTTGATGGGGCCTGACCCGATTGCGTGCAAAGCAGGGTCTCTTGCTCTAAAAGCTTCTCCCGTGAAAGCACATTGCATATATCCTGCTGATCCATGCATCAGTCAGAGTTCTTTTATATGGTATTGTGCTGAACTATACACCAGCTGGTTTCCACAGGACAGTAAGGCAGGCTGGGGTCAATAAGCGACTTTGTTTGAGTAAGCTGGTGGGGCTCGCCCAGCTCTGCGTCTGCACCCTTGGGCTGATTTATTTTTTCCTGCGGATCCTGTTTTGGGCAGTAGGAAGTGTTCCCTTGGGGCTGCAGCCGTGTTGGAGGCACATGAGGTGCTGGGAGTGTGACCCTGGCTCTGCATGGTCGAGGTCTCCACTTGGCCAGGTGAGCTGCTTCAAGCACCAACCTTCATCTGTCCCCATGCTCGTGTAAGTGTTTTGAGGCCGCTGTGGTGCGCTTGTACAATTAGTGACTTCAGCTTTTCTCTGTATGTAGAGAAAAGGGCAAGTTGTCTTTGCTGGAGCAGAAGATAATCTGGGGAGGGGCAGGATGTTCTCTCAACCATTCTGAACTTCTGTGTGTAACTTCAAAATATACATTACAAAAAAACCCAAAACAACAAACTTCCAGAAAACAAACCTCCAAACCCTGTTCTTGGGGACTAACAAACAGAACTGCTCAGCCAGAAAACAGCACAACTGTCAGTTCCATCAGGATTTTAACTCTAATTGCAGGAGCATTAACGCAGATTTCGGTATTTGTCCTGAAGTTCTTTCTTTCTGTTTGAGCCTATTAAAAGGCAAACGCTTCTATTGAAGCTGTAGGGTCTTGGGCAACTTCTAATGGAAAAAGAGAGTAAAATACTGTGATCTCCTCAAAAGCTTTGGTAACGATGCTGACACTTTCTAGAGGCTTGTTTTGCTATTGAACTGATTTTTCATATAAATAGCGCTTTGTATGAAGAGGGTAGTGCACCTCAGGTTGTGTATCAGAATAGCGTATCTAGTGTGATGCAAGTGACTGTTATGGAGCAAACATGGTGCAACACCTTCCTCCTCTGCCTTCTTTTTGGAGGTGATTATGCTATTTTCTCTTTTGGGTGAGTTGAAGACCTGCAGGTACAGTGGGAAAATCTAAAATAGCTAACACACTTGCGCCTGTTTAGTGAATGGCTTCTAATACCCTGCTGGTTAGCTCTCAAAGGCCCATCTCCCTGGCAGACTGGAGCACTTGCATTGGAAGTTGTGCTTGATGATACGGTATTACTCACCAAAGCCATGTACTTGGCTAAAATCCAGCCTTCCAGGTCCTGTCTCTGGGACTGGCTTAAACATCCTCGACTGCCTCCTCAACCAGAAATTCATTTGTTTAAAAGTGTGAGTCAGAGGTTGCACTTTTCGTTGTTAGGATGACAGCTTTCTCATCTAGCGAATGTTAGGAGGTGGGAAGAAAATCTAGGTTATAGTTAAGACTGGGGCCAGACTAGACAAAGCTAATCCTCCAGGAGTGTAATGTGTTTAAATCTTCCCTTTCTCTTGAGCGGACAGGCATGGCAGCAGTCCTTAAAGAGTTGTTACTAGCCTACTATCAGCAGCATCAGAACGATTGAGCAGGTTTTCACCTGAAGTGTCTTTGTTTTCAGGTAAGGGATGTTTGGCCTGGCCGTATGCCTCTACACAGAGCTCAGTGCACTCCAGCCGCTCCGGAAAGCTTGGGCTGCAAGCGTTTGGGGTCTCTTACTTTGTGATTACAAGCACCAAAGCAGTACTGTCGGCACCAGCCAAATGGATATAATGTTCTCCTGAGATGAGGAGTCCCTTGTCCTATTGCTTTGCGTTAAGTTGCCAAGAACAAAAATCTGTGCTTTCACTGCGTGGACTCAGTTGCTGAACGGACTAATAACTGCAGTTGTGTTTTCACAGAGCTTTTGGCTTTTTTTTTTTTTGTGTTTTTTTTCTCCATAAAAAATCATGTACTTGGTTTTGCTTGCAAAAAGAGTCTCTCGGTGGCTTGCCGTTGTTACTGTTAGTGCTCGTATGGTTCACCACTGGAAAAATAAGGATGAAGCTGGCCCAGCCAGTGTAGAAGCAATGTGCTGATGTACTCTGAGTGAGGAGACTGTGCCACTGAGCAGTCTCGTGAAGACGTGCAACGTGGCACAGACAGTTCTCTAGTAATGCTGCATCTCCGACGTTGTGTTTAGAGGGTTCATCTTATGCTCCAGCAGCTCTTCACTTACATAACCTGGTGTCTTTTAAAATCTTCTGGCTTTGTGGGACTTAGGAGTCCCAAAACATTACACATGATTCCTTGAGAGTGTATGTAAGCCTTTCTTTTCCTAGAGCCTTGACTTGCGCTTTTGGAGCTGACAAAATGGACTTTAATGTTCCTTTTGCACAGAAAGAACTTGTTGCTGGCAGTGGGACAAGATTTCCACCATTGTCCTAATGGACGAAGCTGTACCTTTTTCTCCTGCTTTGTTTGTTTTCTTTATCACTAGGTACTTGCAGTACTGTAGGTAAAATTTTTTTTTTCTTAAAGTGCAATTGTGAAATCAAACACTTGTAAGTAAATAAGAGTGGACAGCAGTTGTCAGAACTGCAAAGGAAGAATGATTTCACTGAATTGAGTGTCTGTAGCAGTGACTTGAAGATTAAAGAGGAAAAAAATAGTAAAAAAAAATAAATTAACATCGATAGGTCCCTTGAACAGCAGCAAGTCTCCTCCTCTCATGCAAGGGGGAAATCTCATTGTTTTGACTCAGGCTGAGGGTCCTGGCTTGACAGGGTGGCGTTACGTGAGTTATTTAACGGCATTGCTATTCTCCCTCATTGGCCGGTGCATGAATGAGGTACTGAAATGCAGGGGATGGGCGCACTGCGTTGGAGGGATGCTGGAGCAGCTGATGCACAAGCAGCTGCTTGTGCATTGGCACGGGGTGGGCAGCCAGAGGCTGGAGCAGCCTCCACTGTCCCTGCCCTCCCCAACGCTTGGGCATCGAAGGGCAACGTTAACTCTTCATTTGTGCTCACACCTGCTTCAGGAGAGGACGGAGGAAGGCGCCCGCCTGGCTCTCCAACAGTGGAAAGAGTTTGTTGCTTGTGGTATGCATGGATCTTCTGTCCCTGTTTCCATAACCAGCGCTGTCACATGCTGTCAAGACAATCCTTCACCCGCAAGAGTAAAGCTTGCTCTCAGACCTTTCAGGGTAGGGAAAGCTTAGCTAAGGATCTGCTTCCTTTGATCCTCCAGTGAAGCCAAGCTGTAACTGCTCGGGGGTTTTAAAATCCCAGTGACATGAAATTGATGCAAGTCCTGTTTGTTCCAGTTTTCCACACTTTGAAGCCCTGTGAAACAGCCCAGGGGTTCCCCTTTCTCCCACAGCAAATGCCCGTCTAAGCAACGGGAGACCTTGGAGGCTTGGTCTGACCTTGCTGGCTCAAAAGGAGTCACTGCGCCTTGGCTCCGGTTTAAGAACTGTGCGGGCGCAGGCTGGGCACGCGCCTTGCTCTGCTTGATCTGGGTGCTTTGTGGGTAAAGTGGGAACAGCTGATTTTTATGGCTGAAGTTGGCTGCCATATGTTAACACCTCTCCTAAAGCTGGCCTGGGTATGAGTGCTACTGAGCTGCTTTCAGCTGTGCCTGGAGCATGGCCCCTTCCATCTGTAGGGGCTGGCAGTAACCACATACTGCACTAGTCTGCCTTGGGAATTTTATTTGTATTCATTTTCTTGCTCCTGTCTGTCTTGTACATGCATTTTTTTTTCTCTTGTCTTCATTCCATTATTGTGAGAATGGTGAGGCTGGAACAGGTTGCCCAGAGAAGTTGTTGATGCCCTATCCCTAGAATTGTTCAAGGCTGGGCTGGATGGGGCTTTGAGCAGCCTGGTCTAGTGGGGGGTGTCCCTGCCCATGGCAGGGGGGTTGGAACTAGATGATCTTTAAGGTCCTTTCTAACCCGAACCATTCTATGGTTCTACGATACAGCTGCTAAATACAGTAGCCCTTCACTAACAGACTTTGTTTCAGAAGCCAGATCTCAGCATAGTCCCTGGAGGAGCTGGGTGGCCAGGGGGATGGGTGCTGGGGCCACGCACTGACCCTGCTGGGTGAAGGCACCTTGAAAGCTGCTTTGGCTGCCCTGAGTGTTGTAAAGGCTGGGGTGCCGGGTGGGTTTTGTCGTCTTCCTTCACGACCCTTTACTCCTTTAACAGGGAGGGGTCCAGACAATTTTCCTGGGGAGGGAGCTGCTCAGCCAGTACAGAGAAGTCTTATGTGAAGTCAAGGAACTAGATTTGCTATGTAAAATCAGTGAGTTCTTTGTGGATTGCTGTTTCCTGAGGGTGCTGGACATTACTGCAGGTAAGGCAGGATATCAGCTCTGTCTCTTCTAAAAGTGATGTTTCCATGGCAGCAGATACAGTGCAGGGAGTCTTCTTGAAAGCCGATGTTTTCTTGACCAGCTTTCAAAAGAAAAAAACAAAAACCAAACAACTCCATTCTTAGTTTAACAGGAAAGAACAACAGTGTTGGTTGCTGAACTCTGTGCAGCAGACATCTGATGGATGTGGGGTTTTCCATGTTTTTAAGAGAAGCTTGCCTCCAGGTAGGATGATGTGACCCCACTGTTGCGTCCACTGTTGTCTTTGTAATATGGGCACTTCTGATTTGAAATTTGCTATATGGAGGAAGGGAGGTGTGTACCCTTGTCCTTTTAATATCCTGCAGTGAGTAAGCAGAAAAATGTCAAAGAAAGGGTGACTGAAAGGGAAAGCAAGCATTAAGCCAGATTAAGCACTAAATTGAAATGCTGTTGTTCAGCCAAAACTGTCATTCTGTGTCAGCTTCAATTTAAGACTTCAGAGGGACAGCTTTCTCTCCTGT
This sequence comes from Larus michahellis, assembly GCF_964199755.1. Classification (NCBI taxonomy): domain Eukaryota; kingdom Metazoa; phylum Chordata; class Aves; order Charadriiformes; family Laridae; genus Larus; species Larus michahellis. Next base: position 137,775,023 of record NC_133897.1, on the reverse strand, counting down.
TAAAGGTAGCGAGCATCTTCAGTTCCCTTGTGTTTGGATGTGTGTTAGCCAGAGAGATTCACTCAAAAAATCTTGTATTGGAGGGTAGGTTTTCAAGCATGAGCCTTCTCTTTTGAAGAAGGCTGTAGTAACAGACCAGCAACCCATAACCTTCTAATCTGGATCTCTTCTGCAGGTTCAGTATCACTCCTGCCATTTCCTCTTGCTCCTCTTCCTCCCCTTCTTCCACTGGTTAAGGGAGCTGAAAGAACGTGTAGCTGTGTGTTGGCTTTGGCAGTTTGACAGAGTGATGCCATGAACTAGGGTAACTGACGTTGAATATGGTTGCCTTGCTATGAAAACACGTATCTCTGGCAGAGGTGTAGACAGCTGTATGGATTTTTCTGCTGTTGCAGCTACAAGCAGTGGCAATCGTCTGCATGAGTCTGCAGTCAGTTGCCCCCAGGGGGAGGGCAGTGCAGCGGAGGGTGCTCTGGCTGCCAGCAAATGCCGTTGTGTGGAAAAACGCTCATTGTGCTATTAGTTGCTCCCTAACAGAAAGGGGTGGATTGATGCTATCTATTGAGAAACCAGCGCTACTATTGTGGTGTGAATGCTGTCACTGAAAGAGGCAGCTTTCCTGTTTCACAAGCTGACTTCTCTATTGCAGAGTGAGAGCAGAGCAATAAGTGTCCTTGGATGCTCACTGACAATGGAGTGCTCTACCAAATGAATACCCTGCCTTGGCTGAGCCTGGGATGCTCCATTAATTTCTGCAGAACTGAGGTCTGTAGGAACACACTGTGCCACGCGTGGTTTGGGATGACAGGCTTCTGAACTGCCCCTCTCCTGCCTGTAGCCTACCAGCAGCACAACAAATGTGTGCTGTGCTTAAAAACTTGATAGGCAAAGAGGAAGCATGCTTTGTGTGTGTGTGTATATATATATATATATAAAGAAAGCAAATAATTTATTTTTAGCGTAATTGAAATTTTAATGATCCAATTCAAGAATGATTATTAGTTTAGATCTTATTACAGAAAAAGACTTTATGCAGATGAAGTCTTAGCAATAATAAAGGTAATGTTGTATGCACTTAGTTTCTACACCTTTTCTTGGAGTTATTCTCATCCTTCCCCTGGCTTCTGGGGCTGGTAGTGTCATTTTGGTCGTGGCAGGAGTATTATAGCAAGTTGTCCATATTGTGACTCCTTTGCTGGGAGGAATAGGATGTTGATGGCTTCTTCTTCCTCGCTGTAGGATACAATGCTGTTCTTCTGTTATCTTCACTTTTTACATGTTTGCTCTTTCTTTCATTGCTCTGCAAGCTCCATGTTGCATCCAAATAAAAAGTGCCTTTTATGTATGTTAGATATTATTTCTTTGCTCTCTTTGTTACCTCTAAAATAGTTTTGTCCAGCTGCAGATCTCCATTGGCAATTGATGACTTTCTTACAGCTGTGGGGTCTCCAGCGTCAACCCTGTGCCCTATTACTTATCGTACCGTGCCTGTACCATCACATCCCATGTCTCTACTTTCTGAGATACACCAAGTAAAACAAAGCTGCAGGCAAATCAAGAAGAGTTCAGACAGAGCAAGCCTGACAAGCCTCTAGTCCTGAGGCCTTGCAAACTCGATTCAAAGCTTATGGCCGGTTACTAGCAATGGCAATATGGTATGGTGGGGTAAGGAAGAGGCTGGTGAGCAGCCGCAGCTTGCTGGGGGTTGTGTGAGAAGCTGGCAGAGGCAGAACAGCAGGTTTTATTCCTGTTTTGCTTTCCCTTCTCTAGCAGCTAGAGGGGAGTGGAGTTTCGTCAGAGCCCCCTAAGCCTGGGATACAGATGAAAAGATGTGCCAAGGGAGGCAACCTGGGCCAGAGTTGTTATTTTCAGTCATGTGCTTCCCCTGTGCTTTGCTAGCATCAGAGCCCATGCTTGGCAGTCATCTTGGTTCATGAGAAAAACCTCAAAAACACTGAAAAAGAAGCTTTGTAAGTAATGCTTCTTAGCTGCTCTTTAGCATGGCAAAACTACGTTTCATCTGCGAGCATTGGGGATGTTCCTCATATCTGTTTTGCTTTGTTTACTTTTTTCTAAAGTACTTTAATTAAACTACTAGCAGGAGTCCTAAGATGAACAAAAAGCAATCCTACTTATCCCTCTCTCTTTGACTGTTCTCTGCCTAAACGTGTGTCACATCATGGCGTTAGAAAGTCTTGATTAAGGATAGCAGAATTTAAAAGAAACCCCCCTGATGCTTCTACTTGAGTCATTGCAGTGCTCTACAGCAGTCCAGTCCCTGCGAATCTCATATAATAGCGGACATGTACAGCCGCTGGCAGGAAGGGCTGCCTTTGAAGAAGGCCATTTCTCTAAACTTGCATCTTCTGGTCCTCTGTAGTCTTTGCAGAATAGTCTAGGGTCCTGATATGTTCCCTGCTTTTCCTCATGCAAGCTTCCAGGGGTGGAGCTGTATAAGGACTTGCCTGTGAGCATCTTTAAAGAAGCTGTCCTGTACGTAGGAACCAGTACTTCCAACCCAAAAGAAGGGTCGGGGACACGAAATGGGCACAACTCAAACTGGCTGAAGTGTGTCTTGCTCTCAAGTCGCTGTATTGCTCTGTAAAAGACAAATCCCTTCAGCACAGCTCAAGTGTGTTTTGCCTACATCTGAGGAGTCTTGAGAAGAAAGCCGAAGGCAGAGCAGAAGCCCCCAAATCAATTGCTGTTTTTAACTAATCTGCTGACTCTTCTGTGCGTTTTGATTACTGTTTGCAGAGCTTAGTTTTATGCCTGAACATAGACAGGCTTCAGTCTGCATGAATGGATCAGACGCTGCTGCGTGCTGTTTCCATAGCACCACTCAAATCTGTGCTAGGCAGTCCCTGAAGAGGCTTGCTGAGCAGCTGATGTGCGTTCAGGGATGAGGAACATCAGGAGTAGTACCAGCCCGGTGCACTGGGTAGGGAAGGAGCCTTATTTAAATATTGACTTTCCTGTTGCCAGATGTCACTCTCTTGGCAGAAGGAAAACAGGCCGTTTTACTGCAGCATGCTTTGCTTGGAGCCGTGAGCTCTTAAAAGCACGATTCACACTGTGCGTTTCATCTCCTGGACAAGCCACTTGCAGCGTTGTGCTCCAAAACTTTTTTTGTTTCAGAGGGGATTTGGTCTTGAGTAAAAGGATAGACCTGCAGTGAGTTCTTGTCTTTCTCTCTGGGCATTGGAACAGGCTGCCCAGAGGGGTGGTGGAGTCTCTGTATCTGGAGACATTCAAAACCCGCCTGGATGTGTTCCTGCTCTAGGTGAATCTGCTCTGGCAGGGGGGTTGGACTAGATGATCTCTAGAGGTCCCCTCCAACTCCTATCATTCTGTGTTTCTGTGATTCTTCTCCCAGGATTGCCTGGCAGGTATTTGTTTTCCTTTCTTGTCCTCTGGGTTGTGACAGCCCTTTGTTCCTTGTGCCTAGGCAGGCTCTTCAGGTGCCATGCAGCTATAGTGCCCCAAGTAGGTAGTGTATGGGCCCTTGAGCAAGGGATACGTCCTGGATGCACCCACCTGCTGTATCCAGAGCATCACCTTGTGGTCCATCACCACCTCTGGAGTCACACGAAGGAGCAGGGAACAGAAGTTACTGTAGAGGATCCCAAAGAGATAACTGTCTGGGCATCTGAAGAAGGCCAAGTGATGTGTCTGAAATGGTAAGCTGGGATTGTGCTGCTGCCTGCCAAGCAGTTGCTCATTCCTGATGTTTTTACTGAGCTAAACTGAGGACAGCATGGATCTGTCTCCCTACTTTTCCCAGGTTTCAGCCATGTTTGGACCCCTGCACACTATTTTCCCACTAGCTCTCGCTCCAGGATGCGTGGGGACCTCAACCCCAAGCTTGGGCTGGGGACACATACCCCAAACCCAAATTAGGATGTATGGGTGTAGGATCCTGTGCTCCATAGAAACTGTCCTTTAATTTATGAAGGTTAACTGCTAAAAATTCTACTGCGGCTTCTAGCTGGCTACTACTGTTGCATGATTTAAGTGCAGTAATTTGGAAGGAGGGGAAGACTTTAAAGCTTTACTGTTGTTTTCTCCAATAAATCAGTCCTTAACTGCAGCAAAGGTGTGTTCTGGATGCCCGCTTTAAACCTCCTGACTCTGAGGTAGGAATAAACAGTCGCTGCTAACATTTAAATAACTGCTTCTAGGAATCAGTCTTTAATATTAGCCTTCTCTGAAATACATTTGCATTTCTTAAAGCACTTCTAGCAAATGCTGAGGTACAGCAGTGGGACCTGTCTGTATCTTGTGAACTGCTACTTGAGTTTTGTATACTGATCTTGATGCTCTGCCAGGACTGCAGATCAGTCTAAATAACGGTCTTTTCTGGGTTCAGCGCCTTGCTAGAAAATATGTTAGCACTTCACTTAGTTTTGCAGAACGAGTTTACTACTACCTAAGTAGGTAGTAGTAAACTTCTTTGAAAAAGTAAAACGCAGTAGCTGAACATCTCTTTTTGCACAAGAACTTGATTTCTAGATGCAAACAAGTCCTGCTTTCCTGCCCTTCGTGTTAAGCTTTAAATGCTCAGTCAACTATGTTTTTTCTCTTTTGGAGGAATCTCTAAGTATTTAGTGTTAGGGGCAAAATTCTGTTTTGGACTGCATTGTCTCCAACAGTTAATTTGTTCAGGGAAATAAATCTCCTGCAAGTGTATTCTTTATTACTTAGTTCTAGCAATCAGTGCTGCTGTTCAATATAAACTTACTTAGTTGTGTTTTCCACCAAGGGAGGAAAAAATCAGCAGCTCACCAGGTATGTAACGACTGCCAGAGAGACGCTGCATGCGTTGCAGGACATTGCCACCATGTGCAGTGCCACACAAACTGCCCATTGGTTAAGTTGGTTAGACAGTACAGAACAAGCACTTCTGTAAAGAAGCAAGAGTTTCATGGCTTTGCTGGAGTGTGTGTGGGGTACCTGTTCAGTATGTTTCCCCACCAGTCATGGTTGTGAAGACTTGGTTTTAACAGTCCAGCAATCCTGAAGGAAAGGCAGTTGTTGCCCTGAGAGCTGGGACAGTAGGTGAGCCTTTTGCCTAATGCACCTCTGAGTACATTGCCTAAAAGAACAGCTTGTGAGCTGCAAGCTGTTCACGCTATTAAGAGTATAATTTGTTCCTGCAAATTGTTCTGGGTCGGGGCAACCCCCAGTATCAATACAGGCTAGGGGATGAAGGGATTGAGAGCAGCCCTGCCGAGAAGGACTTGGGGGTACTGGTGGATAAAAAGCCAGACGTGAGCTGACAGTGTGTGCTCGCAGCCCAGAAAGCCAACCATATCCTGGGCCGCATCAAAAGAAGCGTGGCCAGCAGGTCAAAGGAGGCGATTCTGCCCCTCTGCTCTGCTGTGGTGAGACCCCACCTGGAGTACTGCATCCAACTCTGGAGCCCTCAGCACAGGAAAGACATGGACCCGTTGGAGCAGGTCCAGAGGAGGCTGCAAAAAATGATCAGAGGGATGGAACTCCTCTTCTATGAAGACAGGCTGAGAGAGCTGGGGTTGTTGAGCCTGGAGAAGAGAAGGCTCCTAGGAGACCTTATTGTGGCCTTTCAGTACTTAGAGGGCCTACAGGAAAGATGGGGAAGGACTTTTTAACACAGCCTGTTGCAATAGGACAAGGGATGATGGTTTTAAACTAAGAGAGGGTAGATTCAGATGAGATATAAGGAATACATTTTTTATGATGAGGGTGGTGAAACACTGGCACAGGTTGTCCAGAGAGGTGGTAGATACCCCATCCCTGAAAACATTCAAGGTCAGGTTGGACGGGGCTCTGAACAGCCTGATCTAGTTGAAGATGTCCCTCCTCACTGCATGGGATGTTGGACTAGATGACCTCTAAAGGTCCCTTCCAACCCGAACCATTCTATGATAAATCACAGACACTGTCTGAACCTTTAATTGGGAAACTTAAGCCACCCTTAAAGAGTATTTGGGGCATTCTGCTTTGATACTGTGGATTGTGTGGATTGCAGATGAACACGAGTAGTATGGTTGGCAAGAGCAGCGGTGATCAGGGAGAAGTAGTTTCTGCGTATTTCTAAACATTAGCAAGTGAAAACTGTTGGAATTAATGCCCTGAAGCTGAATGGTTTTGGTTGGTTTGCATGCCTGTCACTGAGCAGGTTTTTTGGTGTGAAAGACTTTTGGAGATTGTGTAAGAAGGAAAGCAACTTGAGTGTCAATGGAATCTGCATAGCAGCCTGTTGAGTGCTTCGTGCAGTGGTGAGGGAGTGTTTTTGGAGTAAATGGCAAAAGGGAGAGCTTTACTGGAATAAATTTACAGTCATCTTTAATTCCACGCAAGCACACTGGTACATGAAATCTTTAATATGCTTCTGTTTCTTATTTACAATTCAAGAGCAAACTTCACCTTGGTGAATCACAGAAATGTACTTCCCTCCCATCCCCAATTAAAATTACTTTCCTATTCAAGAAACATCTTTTGAGAAAGTGAAAATATGGAATGGGAAGAGAGATACAGAAATCAAAGGAATTCATCTATGTGTCATCAAGAGAAGTTGAGAAGACTTCTTAAGCTCTTTGGGAGGGAGAACTGATAAGTTGAGCACAAAGCAAGCATCAAGTAAAATAACTAAACTTCTGTAGCCTGCCTGTTCCAAGGCCATGTCACTAGAGAGGTCTTGGTTCCCCTTCATGCAAGGTGGTGGCAGCAGCATTTCTGAGGGTTGAGATGGCTCCTTAGAAATAATGCCGTATCACAGCTCCCCAGCTAAAGTGCGTGCTTGGGGATTGAGTTCTGGGAACAAGCAGTATGCAAGTCAGTGCTTGGGCCTTCCCCTTTTCAATATCCCGATCCAGTTCTTATCTGGCAGTGCAGAATGAAACATTGTGAATTGCATCAGTAATAGCTATTTAAGCTGTGAATTATTCTGAGTGGTTTCTGTGCTGATGGCTGAGCTATGATGCACCAAAGCTGCTGGGTAACCTGCTGGGTATCAGCTAAACCAATCTTTAAGCATAAAGTTTGAAAAGTTTACCAGACTAATCCATTAAACAGAACCGATCCATTAAACTCGGACTGGAGCCTGACCAATACTTAGAGTGGCTATGAATACATGTATTTTTTTGTTTGATGTTTACAGTTGTGAAATGGTGTATATGACGGGTTAGCTTGTACGATAGGGAGTGATGCTAAACTTAGACTTCACTTGGCAGTGCAAAGCTTTATTTTTAGGGTTTGCAGTGATGCTGAGTTTCAGGTCAAATACTGCGAGGAAGCAACTTGTAGAAACAGTGCAGTGCAGTTCTGGACCAGCAGCTCAGTAAAAGCAGTGGAAATGTGCGTTCTTTAAAAAAAAAAAAAAAACTAAAAAAAACCCCCAAACCCCAAAATCAAACAAAACAACCAAACCCACATAAAACCAAACAAAAAAAACCCCCAACAAAACCTCTTTCCCTTCTTTCTTTCCCTCCCTCCCCCCAAGTTTAAGAGCTGAAGCTCAATTTCTTTCAAGGCACACCCTTTAAACTTTGATCCTTCAAACCCACTGGACTTTGTCATTCCCCCTGTAGTTTCCATTGTGTCAACTGTACCGGAATCAGGAAAAATGTCTGCCTGACTTTGTATTCATCTAGATGTCTTTCCAGTTTTGTCCACTCTCATATACTTCAGTAAAATAAATGGTTTAACTTGCTCTTCTTACTTCACTGTGAAATATAAGTGAGGAGCCTGGGGATCAGCTTATCGAAGCATGCTGATGTTTAGGAAAACGTACCTTTGTGTGGAATGGACTGGGATACAACTAAATCACGCGTAAATATATGAATGCTGCTTGGAGATTTGGAGAGATCCATACTTTTATGATTTGAGATCAGAACTTTTGTGATTTGAGATCATCCTTTTCTGATCTGAACCTGTGTAGGTTGTAAAAAAGCAAACATAGATTGCCTATAATGTCACCTGGAGGCGAAAAGCGATGTCTTATGTCCAAAGTCTGATCTGATGGAAGAGGGTATGTTCAACTTTCTCTAGGACCTGGAAATCATTGAAAGCTTTATTTCTTTGTGGAGAATTATCTCTGGACAAACTTTCTAGACCCTTCTCTTTGCCTTCCTCTGCTTTTGGAGTGATTAGTGTTTTATGACTCTCTGTTGATTTGTGTGACAGCAGTATCTCTGTAGGCTAACAGTTTCATTTAATTTACTGTTCTAGTCTGACTTGGAGTAGGAGCAAATGTCTCTTAACAGGATTTACTCAGCTCAAGCAGCATTAAAAGTCATTCAAGGACATATCAATCAGATAAAACCTCAGAGTACTTATTAATATAATGGGAACTTCAGTGGTCATAATACTTCAAAGGTAGATGCATTATCTGCATTATTTTTAGAAAAAAATAAGCCAGTCAATGCAGTTGGTTTGTTAGTGAATGGCTCCTGGTTCATTGCATGTGCAGTTGCAGGATTCTCCCTCTTATCTCTTAAATGAGATTAAGAGCAGTGCAGAAATATTCAAGACCTGTGTCTTGAGTTTGACCAATTTGCAGCCCTGGCAGAATGCGGCTCAAGGCCCCTTTGCTAGTGACAGCCACTGCTCCAAATCAGTTCGGAAGTGCCGCAGGAATTGCTGCTGCCCAGCTGGGTATGCGGTGTAGCAGTACGGGCAAGTAGCAGCCAAAGTTCATCTGGAATGGGACACTTCAAATACTACACGGTTGGATGGGTGACTTGTAAAACGCTGGGCTGTAAAGGAATAGGTAATGTATCTTGTTTGATGCTGCAGAGAAAACACCACAACTTATTCTGTGTTTTTGAATGAGAGATACCCAGTAATAGGGAACTGCTGCATCGGTGTGCAAGAGTACTTCATACCAGCAATCTGTTGGTGTGCCATTAGCACTCCTGTGTCAGGTCTTATTTTCTTAAATTTAGGTGGGCTCGCCAAAATTCTTCAGTGGGTGAGAAATGTAGATGAATAATATGGGCTTGTCTTTGTTATGGGCTCACCTGCTTGGATAAGCTACGTAACCGGCTCAATGTCTATTGTTGGGTTTTAAGTACTTCATGGACAGGCTGGTTCTCTGAAGGGTTTGTGGCAAAAAGCATTACTAGTCTAAAGGTGTGATTTGGCCGGGTGGGGAAGGGGGATCAGGAGTGTGTTCTTATGGCCTGAGAGATTTCTGGGGCATACATGATTGCATATTTATTGTACCAGTGCACTATTTCTGCTGGCTAGGCAGGGTTTTACAGTTTCATGGACATTTCACACTATCTTCTTGGATAAGCCAAGAGCAAAAATGTTAATAGGATTTCTGCACAGCTTGCTACTTGCAGTTGCTTGTGTTGGAGAAATCATACTTTTCAGTGTTACGCAGTTACACTTGTTTGACAGTCCCAGTCTAAATCTTAAACTTGGTTAGTCAAGGCCTGAGAAAGGAAGAGAGTATCAACCTGGTGCTTGTCATCATCATGTTGAATTATTAAGCAAAAAGCTTATGTTTGTTGTGGATGACTGAATAAGGAACCAGACTACAGCAGAAGCTTAGCCATGCAACCAATAACTTGTGTGTGGAAGTTCTGGCAAAAAAAAAAAATTGCACGTTTTTACAGCTTTGCAGTTTCCAAGAACATGATGTGACTGCAAGGAGCTGTGAGACTTGAGAAATCAGAAAGGTTGCTTCTCAGGAGGGTCTACTTAAAAGTAACTGGTGTCCCAGGAACTTGTGCATAGCCACCTCTGGTAAAAGTCTGTACAATGAGGGCTAGATTCAGCTGTAAGTTTTCAAATTAATTTCCAGGTTTTAATATGCCTTTATTGGAGGGGTGTAATTCCCTCCCAAGTTACGGTAAGCTTGGAGTTGAGTTTGAGGAGGAAAAGGATAAATTCGAAGCCTGGGCTCTTGTACATTTTTGTAGCTTACTGAAATGGCTCCAGGCTAGTATCAAGTACCTATTTTTTGGATCTGTTTTAAGCTGTCTGATGCTGTGAACCTAGAGGAGGGGAGGGTAGCCCAATGAGGGGATTAGGCAGAGGAAAAAAAGTAATTTGTCCAAACAACCTGGCAAAAGATTGGCTGCCAGGCTTCCATATGAAGGCTGCCACCAAGTAGTGTGTGTATGTGTAACAACAGAAGTCAAAATGGTGCTTCCATTAAGTCCCATCAAATCTGCAGTGAGGTTGCCAGGGGTGAAGGTATCTGAACACTGCCTGCATTTAGAAAATTGGGTGGGGTCTTAGGAGAGCACAGGCAGCTAGCTATTTCCTTCATTAATGTTAGGGATGTTTGGAGTGGAATTATGTCAACAGGAGAAGGCTGTTTTGACAAGATGAAACTTTCCATACTTTGTCTTCTGATGGTAAACTTAGCAGTGCTTCTAACACATTTAAATCCAGTTGGTGTTACGTGTGCATCCTTTGTGGGAGCCCACCTGCAGGTTACTGTGCTCTGACTATTTCTGGGCAACTTGTACAACAACATTAAAAACTACTGTGTCCTGAATGCAGAAGTGACTCTCCCAGTGCTTTTGAAGGGCAAGGTAACATCTCCAGCTGAACCGACACATGTTTGGAAGCTTTTGTCTGGACTGAAGGGCTTTGCTAGGAGAACCCAAGAGCAAGCATTAAGGGAAGGTTGCTGGAGTAATAAAGGAAGCTGCACAGGAGTGGGTACACAATAAATTGAGGAGTCTGAGAAAGGAATTCAAAGACTTAACTTCAGCCTAGTTTCCCTGGGCTCTGTTTAATCGATAGATTAAAGGGTAAGAGGAGGAGAGGCTCCTGCTTCTAAGGTAGCTTTAGCATAGTGACACTGAGCTAATTTGTCTACTTCAGACTTTTCTTTGTATACAAGAGTGAACTCCTCTGGCTGCAGAGGCATACATTTGCTTCCCTGCTGGGGAAAGGGGGGTCAGGGAGAAATAAATGGCTCTCTAAAACATACTAGTCAGGAGCGTCTTCTGTGTTAAAGGTCTGGAATCACGTGTCAGGCTCAAGAAGTTGCTCTTTCATTCATCTTGTAAGCAAAACGTCAGTCAGTCCCTTTTATGCAAATACAGGGTGTTATTTCCCCAGAATCTGGCCCAACTGGACTGGTAAGCTATTTTTTTCCTGCAGACTCCTTCCAAACTGAACTCAAAATACTCTCTGCTGCCGTAAATGCTGTTGCCTTGCTTGTCAGCTGTCATAAAACTGCCATACACTGGGGAGTTGTGTGGAAGTGCCAAGTCCCCTGTGAAGTACCTCAGTTTAGAAAATATGGGAGAAAATTGAATTTTATTCTGTCAGCAGGTAGATATTTGCAAATCTAATTCACAAGGTGAAGGGTTGGCCACCAGGACTCCTTGTGTTCCCGAGCAGTCTCTTCAGGGTTGCAGACCTTGGAGGATCTGAGTGAGCCATTGTCTTAACCATAGAATGGTTGAGGTGGGAAGGGATGTCTAGAAGTCATCTGGTCCAACTCCACTGCTAGAGCCAGTTTCCCAGGACCATGTCCAGACGGCTTTTGAATATCTCCAAGGATGGATTTTATGAAGTACTTATCCTAAGCCCTGTTGCTTGCATAAAATTGCGCGCTGCTTGGTTGCTTAGGTGCTTCTGTACTTCTGTCCTTGATAGTAAATGGTGCAAATTCTGTGCTACACCAAATCCAGGCATGAACTTGGTAATTACGTGGTAGGAGCTAGTGTGTACCTCAAGCACTGAAGTGTGTTTGCTGGTATTATTAAGGTATTGCTGAGACTACAGATGATGCCTTTTTTGGTGATTATCCTTTCAGGTATCACAGTACGTGATTCAGCCTAATATGTAATCAGATCTGCTTTGTTCTTAAAACTTCAGTATCATTTTAATGGTGAGACCTGATGATGTGGAGTGGGAATGGTGGGCTTTTCTGGAGCTGCTTTTCAGAAGTGGAAGCTTTGGGGTGCAGTGTTGAAAGAGGGAGGTTTGCTTTAAGAGTGCAGAAGAGCAGAATTTTCTTCCGAGGGAAGCTGGGAATTGCTCCAATCAAACTCATTCAAGTAAAACTTCTAAATAGATTGCAAGGTTACATACTAAAACTTTGTTTAAAACAATCCCGTTCTGCACTATAGCCTTTTCTTCCTAATCTTTTCCAACTGTCATCTGGCTGCAGCTCAGCGCTACTTCTCCAGCGTTTTTGACAGGTTCAGTCTCTTACTAGGGATTGGAGTCTCTAGAGAATGGCAGCGTAAATGGGATAAGCGGATGAAGTCAAATAACTAAATACATTCCTCTAAAATCTACCTGTTAATCTCACTTGGAAATGTTCCTCTGTATTTGCAGAATTTGGCCTGACTTTTCCAAAGTCAGTGCAATGCCCTACCTGATCACTGGTTCTGGGGTGCTGACTACTGCATCCTTTGACCTGGACTCTTCCCACAGATTGGAAATGCTTTTCACCTGCTATGGAGTTGACAAATGTGACTGCTTTGACCTCTGTTTGAGACACAAAGATTTGCTGTAAGTCAGGGGTTTCTGCCTAATGAGAATCTTGTAAGTGCTGGAGGAGTTGTATTCAAAAGGTAGTGGAGAACCTCTGCAAATACATAGACTTCTGATATGAATGGGTTAAGAGTCTTACTGTGGTATCAGCTTGTCTGGCAGCAAAATATGCCGGGGCACGGATCTGCTCCCTCACAAGATCTCAGGAAATTAGTCTGAGTTTATAATTGGATTGGGAGGAGGAGAGAACAGAACTGCTGCCTTCGCAAAGACATGTGTCAGCCCTCTGAAATGCCGTGGGCTGAGACTTTGGTTTCAGAAAAGTACAATACTAGCAACCTCGTAATCTTTAACTGTAGCACACATAAGTGTTTGTGTTGTAGAGTGGTACATCTTGGGGGAGAATATTGATCATTCTGAGAGGGTTTTGTTTGTTTGGTGGGTTTTTGTTTGTTTGTTTGTTTTTTAAATATAAGTACATGAAGGCAGCATTTAATCTTAAGAAAATGCTGGAGAAGATATTTCTTTACAAAGGACCATACTGGACAATGCTGTTGCATCAGGGAGAGCTAGTCCAGAGAAAGCATGAGGCGGGAGGCCGAAGTAATGAGATTAATATGGTGGTGTTGAGTTGGGCTCTGCTAGAAGGCAGCAAATGCTTAAACCCTTAAGCCACAGTCTGCTGACCATTACTGACGGTGCTGTAGAAGCCTGTATTCATAATGTTCAAAAACTCTTATAGCTGTGCAGCTCCATTCATGCCATGCACAAATCTTGGCAGCTGAAGGAGGTATCTGCCGTTAAGGACAGGGGAGAGAGCCCAACGTGGAAATAGGAGCAGGCATGTACTAATTAAAGGCTTGCTTAGTGTTTGGGATTCTGTCCTGTTGCTTCATGGCATGTATTCTCTTAATGCAGTTTTAAGGCCGTGGATCAGATGCTGAAAGGCTTTACTCATCTGTAAACTGGTAAGACTTTGAAGATCAAATGGATGCTACAGAACCTAGATTGGCTTAAGATGCTTAAGTAGCTTTATAGCTCTTAAAATGGCTTATGCCCTATAAAACTCAGTTGGGGTGGGGAGAGGAGCCTGACTGTTGCTGCCTGATTGGGATCTACCTCTGAAAGGTGAGGGTGGGGGAAGACCTGGCTGGAAGTCTTTACCCCAGCCGCAGTTACTGGAAGGTTCCCAGTCAGTCTTGCCTGTTAGCAGACTGCAGAAGATACAAATTCAAACCAGGTATAGGCTGAGCAGGTAGCTGAATCTTAACAATCAACCTTGAAATAAAAGATTGAATCTTTCTGCTATGCCCCCAAAACAGCAAGTGCCTCTTTCGCAACAAACTCTTCCCTCATCTTCCCCCATCCTCTTTTGCTTGCTGAATTAAGTGCTGGAGTCATGGTAGGCTTGACAAAAGTATAGGCTGTGGTGCCGAAGTTTTGCATCTCTGTGCTTACACAGGACACAAACACAGGATGTCCCAAGGTGGTGAAGGTGCCTATGTAGCAGCAGAGCTCTAATGTGATTAGGCACAGATTTTGTGGGTTGGTTATTTAGGTATCTTTATCCAAAGTATTGCTTGGATCTTGTCCTAGGGTAGCCTCTGCATTCCTCCAGTCCCGAGGCATTAGTGGTAGCCTTTCAATTTTGAATTTAACTCTTTGTATGAAACACTCCTGAATACATAGCTTAGTTTCTTCAAAATGCAGAGATGGCATTCACTTGAGCTGAGTTTGGTTTCTTTAGGGAAAGAGGGATATGAGTTTTTCATGTATAAGCAAACTATTGTTCTGCTAGACCTAAATGTGGGAAAAGCAGCTTTTCTGCAAGGTTACCATAACGTCTTATCCTCATGTAGCTTGCAACAGGGTAGAAGTGCTGTAATACTATATTGCCTTACTTAAATTGCTACTAGAGCCTTAGGTTAAGGTGGAAGCTGCAGACATGGGCAGCAGGTGGTATCTGAAGAAAGAACAATGTCTGAGACTAGGCAGGCAAATATCTGGTTAACGGTGTTTGCTCAAACTTAACAGTTTTTCTAGCTGTGCAGGAAGTTCCCTCCCTTATGATTCATGACATGCACAATCTGTGCTGACTGTTGATGCTAAATAGTTACCTGGGAAAGCTTTAAGCACACTCTCTAACCTTAACAGAGGAGATTACACCATGATTAATGGTAGGAGGTGTGATGGTAATGCTTTGCTGAGGCTTGCCGAGCCTTCCTGCGCCACTTTGCGACATTTAGTTGAACTTGTCAGTAATTGGTTCAAGCATCCTTGGCAGAAGTTACCTACCTTCACACCAGCCTCTCAAACACCAGCTTCTAAAATGGCATAGATAACTTAAGTACTAACCTCTTAGTTATCCTGAGTTGTTAAGGGCAAATGAGCACTTGTTCTGGAACAGCAAAATCTTCAGTCTTAATCTCTTGCATACTGACCAAAACCCCACTGCTACTTGTCTCTGGAGCAGATGCATCCTTAGGCTTCAGCATCTCTTCAGGTACTGGCTTGGAGCTGATAACCTGCAGTAAGAACCAAGGTTCACCTGTAACAATCGAATTTGCTAGACAGGGCAGAGAACAAAGGTACTTGAGCATGTACAATAACTACTCTAAGCCACATAACAAATCTAAACTTTAGCTTCAGCTCTAAAATGTGTGTCTTGCACTGGGAAGGCAGGGTACATCTAGCATGGTATGGCTCTGTGGCCTCAGTTGCACCTTGAGCCAGCTCCATGTACTCTTAATTACCATGAGGAGGAGGGATGCCATGGGGTGGGATATTTTGGTCATGGGAGGGCCCTTTAGAAAGGCCTCGTAATGAGCCTGTTTTCATAGTGTTGAGAAATCTTGCTTCTTGCCACTGCCACTCAGGCCGTTGAGAGCTGCTAGACTTGTCAAAAAGCTTCATGCATCAGAGCAAAACCGTTCTTTGCGGTTCCGTGTGGCTGCTGTCTGTCATCCCCATCCTGCTTTGTTTCCTTGGGACCATCACTTTAATTTGGAAAGTCCCTTGGAGAGAAAGTCGTTCCTCTTCCAAACGCCCCACACTAACAGCTCGCAGGGCCCATCCCCAGACTGCCTTTAGACAGTGTAGGGGGAGTGCTGCCTTGCTCTGCCCTGAATCCCTGGCTGTGCTAAGGAGCTACTGCGCAAGAACTGGATAAACTGACTGTTACAGCTGGCAGGGGATTACCTGTCTTTCCTGAAGTGAATGAATTAGGGATGACAGGTAGCCTAGATGTTGTCCAACAGCAGGTTTGGAAGGGTGGACTGCAGTCCTTTCTCCTTACAGCCGGATTGGCTTGTACTTCAGGGTGAAGACCATCAAACTTCCCCAGGTGATGAGGAAGAAGCTTGTTCAGCAAGACAGCTTCTTTCATTGCCAGGTAGGATTTGTAGCTGAGAATGTGTGAGGAGTGACGCTTCCGTAAACTCCTGCAGGTAAGAGATCAGGAGTCCGATGTGTTTAGGTGGCTTGCTTGGGAGGTGCTATTGCAAGCCTGCTCTATGGCCCCTATAAGATAGTTTAATCTGAGCAAAGAGGGTAGTTGGAAGTAAGGAGTTCTTCCGCGGTCCCTCTCTTGGCATTGATCTTAGGACAGTAATATTTCTAAAATCTAGAGAATTGTCTTGGGTGACTTCAGGGCTCGTGCTCAGGCTAAGCCAGGGCAAAAGCAGAATTAAGCCTCTCACGTGTGGGCTTGGATTCGTAACTCAGCAAATCTTCCCTGTAAGCCAAAGGTATGTTCTAGTGGTGGGCAATGTCCTGTACTTGTCTCTCCGACTACACTGAAGATGTGTTGGAGAGTTTGGCCCATACATGCTTCTGTCTGTAGTGGTGACAGGCCAGGTCAGTGGTCTTAGACTGGCAATCCAAATGTCTCTAGGGACATGAAACCAACTTTGCACAATAAAGATACAGGAAGAGTGTTGGATGTTTTTGAATGGATGGTATGGGGTGAAACTGAGTGCAGGGAGTTCCCTGTCAATGACAAGAATATAAGCATTGACTCCAGTAAACACCCTTGGCCAGGAAATGGTATTCCTGATTGTTAGTAGTGATGAAAAGATCTTCATAAAGGATTCTTTTTCCTATAATAGCTACTTTCAGTTGTTGTAGCCTGCGAGCACGGACTGGTGTTGCATTGAATGGTTCTCTGGTGTTGGGAAACAGTCCTAGGTGGTTTAGCCTCACCTTCGCGCTCTCTTTCTCTGTTGGGAGAGCGATGGTAGAAAACACCCAGCTCTTCCAGTGTGCCACATCAGATAACTTGCCACTTTGCCTAATCCAGGTAGCACAACTACTGCCTGAACATTTGTACACAAGGCAGCCCCCGTCTGCTGAGCCCCCTACATGAGGGAAAGCTGCAAAGCAAAATCGGTAGCTATGCATATTAGTGTGCTTGGTTAATAGAGAGTATATTATTACTGTAGCCATGTTACAGTTCTCTGCTGCCTCTGGATGCTTTAATGAGAATCTGTGACCAAAGCTTTCACCTTTGTCAGGTGAACTTTGCAGTATTTCTAGCAGATGCCACAGCCACGTGTCAGGAATGCAGAGGGGCATTGTATTTTTTCTTTTGGTGGGTTGGGAACATAGCAGAGACCTGTGTTCCAGGCTCCGGCACGCTCATTGTTATGAGCCTGCAGGTAGTCTGTACCAGAAACGAATGTAGGTCTGCAGTCTAAAGGAACTGCTCTTTAATTAGCTGGAAGGTCTGTTCCTGCACCCAGTGACTGCAGTGGAAGTGGGAAGTTAAAACTTCAGATGGAATGCTTTCTTCTCGTATCCCCAGAGAATACATTGCACAGGCTTGACTTGGGTATGCTGCAAGGCTCCTTCACTTCTACAGCTTTGAGCGGAGGGTGGCGTAATGTCTCTGATCAGCTCTGTCTTAAAACATCACTCTTACAGTGGAGGAGAAGATTAACTTCCATTTGATTATGCTCCTCTGTGTGCAGGCTACAGTGAAGAGCCCAGGTGAAGGTGTGGGGTTGGGAGGTAATTGTTGCTTAGCTTTAAAGGTTATCTACACTGCTAGTAAACTTCTTTTTTCAGTGAAAGACGCTGACCTTGGAAGAAAAAAAATAGTAGTGACGCACTGCAAAACTGTGCTGAGTGCCTTTTTTAGGTAAGAAGCTTCTGCTTCCCAGGGCTAAATCTTATACCCCCAGCGTGAATTCAGATGGCTTACATAAGTTGATCTTCCTTCATGGTATACGTGTCAAAACATAAATACAGTTCATCAGGGCGATGGATTCCAGTGTTACCAGTTCCCGGCATAACTGGTTGCTCTAAATGACGGTGGCTGAAGGCAGTACACATCAATGTTTTAAAAAAAAAAAAAAAAAAAACAAAACAAAAAACAACCCCCTCATACCCAGAAATGTTTAGCTTTATGGGCAAAAATCATAATGCACACTAGCACGTTCATTAAAAAACCTAGGTAGCGTTTCTAGCATAGCCTTCAGAGATGCTGCTTTCTCCTATTCTGAGCTTGCATTGCAGTGGGATACCTGGGCAGCAGAGACTGGGTTCTGGCTACTGGTTATTACGCTGGTGGAAGCAGCTGGAGAAATAGTTACGCACGCAGAATTTTCCATTAATCAGAGGAAAAAGTCCTACACAGATGGTATATAGGATAGATTACGGCTAGTAATCCTTTTGTGTCCTAGAAGATTAAGGATATCCTGGTGTAGCTGCAGTCAGCTGACCTTTTTTTATTTAAATGACTGAAAATTCTTGATGCAATTCTGCAGAGGACCAAGGCTCTTCCAGAAGCCATGAATGGTGCGCTGTGAATGTTTGTTAAAGGAACGGTCTGTTTAATTCCAGCCCCAGTTACAAATTTACAGGAACTTAACTTTGTGCCATGTAAACAGCAGCAGCTACAAGATGGCTAAGAAATCACCTGCTAGACGGCTCTATCAAATCTAACAGAGGCGTAAGAGAACTGAATTTTCTGAGGAGGTATGGTGAGTGTTGTGAAGAAAACAGAGGGTGTCTGAATCCTGCTGTCGGGGTCGTCCCAGCAAGTGAAGATGAATGCTTTGGTGGAAGACGAGGACGCCTGTGCGCTCTGAATTTTCTGGCATGGATCTGTATGAGGATTATAAATCGCCCTTCGATTTCAATGCCGGAGTGAACAGAAACTATCTTTACCTGTCGCCTAGCATAAACCTTTCTCCTCCTGGATCACCTACACTGGTGAAGTCTGGTAACTTCTTTCTCTTTCTTTTTCAAAACCTTTACATGGAAAGCTTAGTGATTAATATCTGTAAAAAGGAACTTCTCAAATTAAGAGTTTTACAATTTGGCTGAAACACAGGTGTAAATGAAGGTAAAAGTAGACTTGCTGTTAACTCCGGTAGTTTATTAGCTTTGGTGTGTCATGTAGGTAATACCTCATGTGGTATGCATTTACCAGCTTTACCCTATTTGTTATTTCTTAATTCAGTAGAAAGGCAGTTTGAGGGAAAATGAAGTGAGCAAAAAAAAAATTATTAACAAAAGGTCAACTTCTACAAGACTGAAGTAATTGGCCTAGTTTGACTATTAGCTTTTTGAGGGGGGAGGTAGGAATTGCATGCTTAGTATGATTTCAGACCTCTGGATAGTCTGACGTCTGCTTTTGCCTTAGTACTGAAAATATCACCGATTAACGAAAATGCTCTCTAAAACCTTTACTCTGTTCCACCTAGCAATTAAAGTGCTGTGGATCTTGTGCCTGCAGACACTAACTGTACCTGTGCTCCCCTGAAGCGGCTGTTGCTGTGCTGTGCTGCAGCAGCATCCGTCTGCTGCTTAACCCTACTTGTTTCTAGCTGGTAACCTGTTGTAGAGAACACCTACAGCTGTGCCTCCCAACACATCCTGCCCTGGTTTTACCACCTTTCCTTTCCATTCCGTGCTGCCAGACGTGATCTTCCAGAGTAATTAAAAATATAGAAAGCTTAGCCCCTACTTCAGGTGTGACAAAGCAAAGCTACAAAGGTGGCGAGTTGGGTTTTTTTTGATGGACTTGTTCTTTAAAATTTTAAAGAAATGTGTGTCCCCTGGGGAACCTCTGTGTGAACTAAAACAAACCCCTCTGTGAACTCGGTGAGCTCGGGGCCTCTGGGGAGCCGCAGTCAGCTTTCACTTCTGCAATTACTGCATCTCCCACCTCTCCTGAAGGCAGGGGAGCAGTCCTTTGTATGTGGTGGTGATGCATCACCATAAGCACCAACTTTTGTTGTGCTGCTTTTTCCCCTTTTTCATTCACTTTGAATGAATATATGATTAGTGTTTGGGAGAAGCCCAAGAACTTTCTCCCCCAAGTTGAAGAAATATGTCTCACTTTGGCATTTTCACTGAGATAAATGGGAAGCACTTAAATTTGATCTTTCTTATATATTGCAAAATAAATATCCTTTGTAGCACTGTACATTAGTCAAATGTTGGAGTGATTTTATGATCTTATAACAGCTTGTTCTCTTGAACTCTTAACAACTGCCTGCTTTCTTTAGCTTTGCCAACTGTATAGTGATAGCCAAAATGCTCATTCGGAGTGTCTAACACAGAGCATGTCCGTCTAAAGATAAAGCTTTGTGAGGGCTAACCCTTCCCCACCCCAAAGGCTCCTCAGCTGAAATGACTGGTACTTCCTTAAACTAATAATGTTTACTGCTGATCTCTGAATTCAGGCCAGAAAGAGGTAGGAGCTTCTGGTCAAAATAGAGCACGAACTTGGGTGGAAACCAACCAAAGCAAACCTCAAACCAGAAAACCTGTGTGTTAGTTGAATGACTCTAACGCTTTGCCTTCCCTGGCAGAATAATAGAGACTTGAGTGCCATTCCCCTGAATGTGATCTGTGGAATCCTAATCAACTAACTTCTTCATGTCTTTATTTGGTTCATTTAAGTAGATCTAATAAACTGGTGGGATAATATGTTAATCTTAGAAATACAGACATCTAAAAACCGACCTTAAAACTAAGTAAGTTTTTCCAATACCAGATAAGTCTTCCCATTTTTTTTCCCCAAACAGAATTTTTAAGACTTTGAGAGACATAAAATGCTCAGCTAAACTTGGTTATAGCAATCAGAGTACCAAGCGACTGAATTTTAAGACCTTTGCAACTCTATGAAGAGTTGCAACTCTATAAAGAGGCCTAATGTAATGAAAGGTAACAAGTTGGAAGCCAATAACAATGGTTCTGCTGGTAAACAGAGAAGACCACAAGTGAGAAATGCTCTCTTAATAACAGATTGAGCCGAAGTATTTCCATTTGTTGGATGATTGCTATGTCCCTGGTTTCTTGTCCCACACACTGCAAAAATTTCTAAGGTGGGCTGTGCACCTTTCCTTACGAAGTTTGCTCAAAGCCAGGATCTTACTGTCTGTCAGCACTAGCTTATGGGGTATATTTGGCTTATAGCCACACTGTTGTGGATTGTTATCTGTGCAGACATTTGCTTCTTGGTCAGGCTGCCTAGCACAGCCTTCATGTAGCACAGATGAACCCCGTGTCCTGGAAGTATTGAAGTGAACTGAGGAATGGGAAAAAAGTGATCAGAAAGGTGAACAGAAACAAGGGAGGGGAGGTGCCAGAATAGAGAACAATGGGAAGGTGTTTGCGTACTTCATATGGAGCTAAAGAAAAAGTAATTAATGGGAGGGGAGCAGAAGGTGAGGAGAAGGCATGGTTAGACAGACAGGGTGAGGTATGGAGGACTCTGAGTAGCAGTGATTGCCTGTCTTCCTGAGAGATCTAGAAATGGGAAGGGGAGGAGAGATCATTCCCTTGCTTATTAGCATTGTGTCTTAAGTTCGACGTAGCCAACAAGCAGCACAAACTCCCTTGAAACACCAGTTTTCCAAAGAGAAGGTACATTCCCAAAATGGAAGCAATCGCTGCGGGAGACAATCCAGCATGTTTCCCTGCTGCTGGATTCACTCGATCTATTTTTGGTGAGATAATCCAGATGACTCTTCATAACCAGATTGAGCAGACTTTCAGCTGGATGTGCTAATGCTCTTGGAGTCAGCGTGGTCTTTGGTACTTGCAAACTTTCTGAACTCGCTTTAGCAACTGCAAACTCTGTAGTCCCTGAAGGGGCTGCAGATGGAGAACAAGGTCAGGAGCTGGAGGTTAACGTACTGGGGGTTGTAGAGTGTCAGGGGAAAATGCAGTTCAAATTATTAGTTTTCCTTCAGTATAGGCATATGTAATTAATAGCATAAATAGCAATTTGACAAAAAGATATTGCATTCTTAACCGTCTGATGTTAAGGAAATAGGTTGATGTATAAACCAAAAATTAAATTATCTGATTGTGAGACATGAGCTGTAATCCTTTTTTGTTTTCTTTTTTTTCTTTTTTTTTTTTTTTTCTTCCTTTTTTTTTCTCCTGGTGCTGTAGTGCTGTGCTTTGGCTTGGGCATTAGACTCGAACTTTTTTTTCTGCCCTACATTCCTGATAGAAAATAGTTTATTGGGAAACCTGTAGGAACTACACTATGTTTGTGTAGCAGACAGATGTAAATCTCTGGGAAAACGTGATATAGATTTCATAAATAAATGCAGAATGGGTTTTCAGTTGCCTTCTGTATGCTTTCTTCTCAGCGTACTCTGTGGTAACTTACCATTTACAAATGTTCTGCCCGTGTAGCAGTGTGCTTCTAGAGGACACAACTACAGGCATTCTGGGCACAAATACAGGCAGAAAATACACTGTTTTGGAAAGAATTTGTAGAATTGAGCTTTCCTGAGTTCAGTCACTTGATCAAGGACAAGGCCTCTTCTTTTCTTATGCTTGACAGCTCCTAGGAGTACGTTTCATAGAATACTTACAGCTAATTACAGACTCGCAGAATCTTTTTTTCCCTGACTTTTCTGTTGATTGCGATGTAGCTATTTGATATCGCGTCTCACAACAAAATCATAGTGGTGGTCTCATTGCACATTAATGAGTTTTTGGATTCCCAGACCAAATGGTATTGTGCAGGGGCATCAGAAGCTGCTGAAATGAGGATGGAATCTTATCTGGTTAATTACTATAGTGATTAGTAAGGCAACATTACTTAATATGTTCTCAACTTATCTGAATTATATATTTATATACATATGTATGCACACTCTCACCCTCTCTCCTTACAAACCATCAATCCTTATGGGGTTTTCTCTTCTCTTTTAAGATTCTTATTTATTTTTTTACTATCTATAAAACTATTTTACCTCTTGAATAGAGAATTAGCTCTGGGAATCCACAACCATTCCAGCATGCAGTATTTCTGCAAACTGCTCTCTTTGCAAATTAGAACAGGATTCCTTAATTCTGGCAAACTGTATGTTTAAGTGTCAGCTACAGAGATTCAAAATGGGAAATCTTTTGCTGGAAAATACGTTTGTCATGTAAAAAGGTGTTTAAAGTGATCTTACCGTAAGCACTAAGGACTAAGAATAAAGGAATCTTAAAGTGAGTGTATCTTAGTAATACAAATAATAATCTCCTTCCTTTCCCTGAAGCTGTGAAGGTGAAAGTTGAGGAAGACCATAGGGATGTTTGGTATTCATACAGAGGATTTTTGCAGAGTTTTGGTTTCTGGATTTGGAAGAAGAGGTATCATTGTGAGTGGATGCACATCCTCATCAGTCCCTTCTCAGCGTGCCACCACTTTGTCTGAAATTATGGCCTTTTGTTCCCCAGCTCCTTCTCTGTGCTTCTTATCCAGGTGCAAAAAAGCAGCTTACTTCTAGTTCCATGATATCTGCGACTTTCTAGCCACAGTGGTACCAGTTATTAGGGACAGAGAAGTTGGGTAGGGTATGGGGGAAGAGTTCGTACTTGCAGTGCAGCCCTTTTCTCTGCTGTTGCTGAACTTGCTCGTCGCAATGACCATTCCCAGTATGCCGAGAATGGGCATTTTTTTTAAATCTGATCCAGAGAGCAGTGAGGGAGGGCAGCCTCTGCATTGGTCTTGAGTACCTCCAGTGCTTCCAGAGTTTCTATGCCACATGAACGAGAGAGAGCAGAGAGTGCATCGACTCCTGGGCAGAGGGGCAGAGGTTGTGTTGGAGTCACTGGTTGGGACATAGCGTTCTGCGCCTTGTTTTCCGTTAGAGTAGTGGGATCCATTGTTCTCAACATGTTTCCAGCCTCCAATTATAGCAGCAGTTGCAATTATATTGAGCTCTAATACAACTTGGTAGAACAAAATAGCCAGTAAAATGCCTCTGGTTTCCTGTACACCGTAGCACTCTGGGAGCGTGACTTTGGTGTCCTCTCATCAGTTTTCTTTGTGCAGTGGCACAAAAGGGCTGTATATTAACGTTAGCTGCTATCTGGCAGAGATGTGATCTGACTTTTAATGGTTTATTCTTCTCCAGGGCTGCTAAGAAGTGACTCTATACCTGAGGTTGGAGAGGATGCTGCTGCTACAGTTGGTATGGCAGAAACACTCTCAGAAGAAGAACAGGATGAGCTAAGAAAAGAGCTTGCTAAGGTAAATTTCTTGCAAATAGCTCTTAAACTGCTCTTGAGAATGAAAATCTGGGATAATGCTGTCTTTGAACATACAGTTAATGCTTTGCATATTTATTGTGTGAGTGTCTAAAGCTGGGTATGGCACCCCTGTGTATTGCGGGGAGGAAAAGGGAGGGTGTCAAGGAGAAAAGAACAGCCAGTTCTAGCTATGAGGAATTACGCTAGAAGTGCTGAGTGTACCGATCTTAAACAAAGATGCATAAATGTCTAGCCCTTTTGTTTTCCTCAAGTGAGAAGGGGGTAAATAAGCTATCAATGAGAACATGATTGAAAGCCAAAACCAAGTATTGTCTCAACTGGTTTGCAGTGACTAAAGGTGTTGTTTCCATGAAGGATGCTTTGTAGTAATATCCATTTTTTCGCTAACATCTAACCATGTAAATATTCTCACCCATAGTTCACATAGCAGATTTTTTTTTAAGAGCGAGTTGAAGTTGCACTTTTTGAAGGACAGTTAAATATTCAAACCTGATACATGCATTTCAAAAGTTGTCAAAGCCAAGCTATATTGAGTTGCCAGTCTTTCTTCTTTTTTAGCTTTATGTGACTTTAGGACCCTAATAGAAGACCCTAACTTAAGCCCAAGGTTGGCAAATGAAGGATAGCTGTGAAATAAGCACATTTAATACAGTCTGGGGTTTGGTAGTCCTGAGTATTATTTCATGCCAAACCAATCAGCTGAAGATGGTGAGGGAGATCTGGTCCTGCTAGGATACGTCACGCTGGACTTCGGACAGGTATCCAAAACCAAGATGCATTGAAGATACTGTTATTTCCTTAAAGGAGCTTAAATGAGCAGGCAGATTGATACTTTAAAGTAAGTGCAGTCTGGATGAGGAAGTAGGGTTGGGTGTATGCCTTTGCCTTTGTACCTATTACCTTAGTACCTCTGTCACATCTATATAACCCACAGAATGGCACTGTAAAATGGATTTGACATCTCTGATCGTGATCTGGTCATCTTTCTGTGAGAGGCTTAAGTGACCATCTGTGTAAAGAAGGAAGTGTACAAACAATACAGTTTTCTAGTTGCTGAGCAGGTGCTGTGTTTTTGTTTTCTTGTGGTTTTTTGGGTTTTTTGTTTTTGACATTCTTTGTTTTGTTTTAAACTACTCAGTCTGCCACCATTCTGCCCCTGCTCTGGGGAAGGCGCTCCTGTGGCTGGATCCAGCCTGCAGTTGCTGTCTTAAGCCACAAAAGAACTTCTCTGTTTAAGCAAGGAGGCAGAACTTGTGTGCAGATCAGACAGGCTCTAAGTTTCCTGATACTGGTTATACATTGGTGTCTCTTCTGACGTGGAAGAAGGCTTGGCAATTGTCCCAGGTTTGACTAATCTTCAAGCTTCACATAGGCTAATGTTGTCTAAAGGTAATGATTTCTAACTATACAGTCTTTTAGTTACCAACTTCCTTGTGCATGTTCCAGTAACAGAGATAGCTGCAGGTAGATTACTTTCTCCCTAGCTCTTAATGTAGACTCTGTTGGATTTTCCTTTTAGTATTTAGAAATGTGAGGTAATGTTAAAAATGCGTTAGCCCTCCCATTACTAATGTCTAGCAGTTGTTCTAATAAATACATAGTTAAATGGCTGGGTATATCGCTTGTTAACTGGCCTCTCATCAACTCCACTGCCACAGGTGGAAGAGGAAATCCAGACGCTCTCACAAGTGCTAGCTGCCAAAGAGAAGCATCTAGCAGAAATCAAGAGAAAGCTGGGAATTAACTCATTACAGGAACTAAGGCAGAACATTACCAAAAGCTGGCAAGATGTTACATCAACCACAGCGTATGTATCAGTTCACAATGATTGTCTCAGCTGTTGAGGTGAAAACTATGTAGTTCTTGTCATGTCTAAACCCTTTGTTCTTGTGCAATGAGATGAGTGTAGATAACACGGAGTTAAGTTGCACTAAAACTTTTCTGGATAAATCAACATAGATTTCTTTCAAGAAGGCCACTATTAACCATACCATCTCATGCAAAATAAGAACGATTCACCATAATATGGGCAATTCTGATACACTTTTTGCCTGACAGATCTGAGATACCATTACTGAGATACAGAGGTGCCCTAAGTCCAACAGAGTGCCCTTCTTTTCCAGCCTGAAAAATTGTTGTAAACTGAGCTTATGCAGGAAGAGGGCAAAGTCACAGTTAATGTTCTTGCCAAATACAACTGTTAGCTTAAGGTCTAGAGTGAAATGCGTTCTGCAATTAATGACTACGCATAATGTAAAAGGATGTACCTCAAACTACTTATGTTGAAGTTTATTGACAAAACCATTCGGTGTAAGATTTTAGACACTTGGCACAAAAAATTAGGCCTCTGTTCTTTTTAAGTGTGTGTGCATGGTGTTGTTTTGTTGAGTTGTTTTGGGTTTTGTTTTTTTTTAAGTCTTACAATAGCAGAGAACATCTGTTCTGGGGGTGGGGTAGTACGTGTATGTTGGTGAACCTCATCTGAAGTCTGAGGTGGCAGGGATGCTGTAGCCAGAAGGGACTGCAACGGCTCAAAATAATCTCTTAAGTAGCTTGTCCGTTTGACCCCAAAGTTTAAGTATACCTCTGGGTCTCATACAAATTTACGTATACTAAAATGTTTCTTATGTGTTCTATTAAAATAACTACAGAGTTAATTTTGCTTGAACACAGATACAAGAAAACATCAGAAACCCTTTCTCAGGCTGGTCAGAAGGCTTCTGCTGCTTTTTCAACTGTTGGTTCAGTCATAACCAAGAAGTTTGAAGATGTCAGGTAGGTTTCTTTCGCTTTTCGCAAGTAGTTGCGTTTTTGATTTAAGCAGGTGATGACTGAAATGAATTTATGCTGTTAACGTACCCAGCATTTCTAAAAGTTAATCTATCAAGAACCCTTAGCATGTGTTTTAGGTGAGCTGAGCAACTTGCAGCAAAATCTGCTTGTATGTCCTCACTGATGCAGAAGAGTTCTGTGGTGTGTATTTTATATATACAAGAGAAGCAATGTATGCTATTATCTTCACCGCTACTCTTACTTTTTTGCTAGGATTGCAGGTGGCAGTGTCTCTGCCTCTGTGTGATGCACATAGCGCTGTCATTTCTGTTCTCTGACTTTCTCAGCTTGTGGAACACTACATTTAAACTACTGATGTCTTTAGCTGTTTGTGGTTTGGTTTTGTCGTTGGCTTTTTTGTTGGTTTTTTTTTTTTTTTTCCCTTCAGGTGTGTTTTATTTCTTTGTAAGCTGTTCTACGTCATAGCAGTGGCTTGATTTTATTACCTTTCAAATAAACTATTGGCACTTTTAAATTCTTAAATATTGGCATACAACATATTTTGATTTTGTGCCTAATGACACAGCCCTTCATGCAAATTAGGTAAGTTTGGTGATCATTTTTAGCACTATTGTGAGCTGCATGCAGAACTCTTCCTGGATGCAATCCAATCATCTGCTTAGCTTACAATTCTTTGTTTTATTGTATAATTTTTACTACTGGAATATATGCAACCACTCGTCTCTGCTTGTAACTTGTTGTGAATAGTGGATCAAACTTATTTTTCAATTGTTGGACACATAAAAAAATCACACATTATAACAGAATACTGCTGCAGTGTAATAAAATCAGCCCTCTGTTTTAAAGTGCTGCCATTAACCTCTTTCTTGCTTTTTGAAGTCTGGTGAGAAAACACCTTTGAGGTGCAGCTACACATTTACATATTTTTCTTCAGATTTATCAGAACTTCCTTTCTCTCTTTAATGCTTACTCTGGCATTGTGCAGACTACAGGCATTTTCACATTCCTTTAGGTAAGGTGGGCGCAAGAACTGTTTATGAAACTAAGCATGTAGTCAGACTGTCTCCATTAAAATCTTTAAATAAGTTTTGTCTGTAAAAGGTAATTTCTTTTTTTTTTTTCCTCTAGTGTTAGTTAATGTAAAACTGAAGCGCTTTTAATGTCAGGGAAGATGTTTCTTCATGTTCACCTGGTAACTATCACAGAACATGAAATCTTTAGAGTACATAATAATCAATTAGTCTCTCTTCCTTCTAAGACAGACATCTGTTAAAGTGATTCTGCAAGTTTTTTTTGTAAAAAGACAGAATATGGTTTTGAGGTCAATGGCATGCAGAATTCCTCCTTCTCTTTGTCTGTACAGTGTTTTGCTTTGACAGAGTAGAAATTTTCCCTTTTTTGTGTCTATTCCAATGGTTGTTTAGCGTTGTGACTCTAATCAAATCACTAGAGTCTAAATGTAAAATAGTTTATGCATTCTCTGTTCATAGTTTGTCCAGTGAAACAGCCCATATCTTTGAGTTGATTACTTTAGCAGTTCCAAGACACTGAGTATTTTAGTTACCTTGTCTGCATTGCCTTTTATCTGCCTAGTCTAAGCAAATACTCAATGTTAAGTTTTCAGTAGCTAAAATTCCTGTGTAGCAACTTAGGTCCGTTGCCTCTCAGCCTGTCTATACCCGCGTCTGAGTCTGGCTTCATCTTTTCTGCCCTCTCACTAAGTAGCTAAAGACAGCAGTAGGATCTCTATAAAGAGGTAGGGATCCGGCTCCTAGAGTATTAACGAGGAGCTGTAGCCCCAGGGGCAGGAGGAGCGTGGGGAGGAGATGGGCAGCAGCACAGGATGCTGTCAGAACTCAGGCTCTGAAGTGAGCTTGGTTCGCTCAAGTATAAGAATAGCAGCCTGTCTAAACCGTCTCCCCTTTAGCACCAGTAAGACAAAGGGAGCCTGGAAGATGTCTCTATACCTTTTGGATGCTTGGCTGCTCACTTAACAGGGTTCACTTTTCTTCCTTAAGGCTATGGTTTTCCCCTGCTAGTCTTAGACTATTGCATTCGACAAGGACAAGCGCAGACTCATAGCTCTCTTCTAGCTTTAGGAATGTAATACCTCAAAAGAAGAGTGTCCTAATTAATCAAGTTAGTGGCTAGGTGGGTGTTGAGTACGCTGTATCAGAAACTGGGCCACTGGGAGGGAATGTAACAGGGCCAGAGGAGCCCACACTGTTGGTGTGCTTCTCGGGGAGAATCATGGCCATGGAAATTCAGGGCATGGTTACAAATTCAGGAGCAGCTGGGTTTAAAAAACCAAAACAAAACGTGAAGAATTACTGCCATTCAAGATCTTAGTTGCACTTAAGCAGGAGATTAAAAATCTTTGAGTTTTTTGCTTTCATGAGGACCAAGTTCATCTGGGATTCAACCAGTGAATTCAGGTCCCAGGGTTATGTGACTACTCAGGTGGTGTCTGCTTTTAAGACTGCTCAAGTTTGAACTTTAGAAAGTTTTCCATGCCCAAGTTCTTTCGCGGAAATAAGAATCGATGGGCCTGATACTTACTTGAACAAACACTGAATATGCAGGTGTGTTTTTATTCTTAAACTCTTGTGTGGCTGTTTCATTGTGGCTTCGCTTTTCTTGTTTTAGCTTAGGGACCTCTCAGTTGTAATGGCACAATTTCTTCTGTGTTGGACTATTTCCACATGTTCCACGCAGCAAACATCACATGTGGGTCTTCATTCTTGCACTGCAAAGCTATTTTGGAGGGAGTTGCAAAAGGGAGTAAAGCAGCTGGTGGAGGTGTAAACTTGGAAAGTACTGAAATAGAGAGGAAGAGAAGGGACTGGTAGTGCGAAGTCAGTGTGTTGTTGCTTCCTTTTTGTGTTTGTTTCCTCTGCTTTTTGTTTTGCTGAAAATGAACTCTGTTCCTTCTTAGGTTTCTCTGAATACCTTTATTCTCCTTTATAAGAACGTCTTGGAACTTCTGATGAGCTAGCCACCCTTGTGCAGGCAACATCAGTATTACATGCAAACCAGCAGCAGTACCAAGATGTAGCGCTCTTCAAACTTCCTGAGCAATCATGACTTTGCACTTGGCTCCTCTTGCCCTGCATCCGTATTAAGTCCTCACCTTTGCCCTGTTCTGAGATTGCAGAATAACTTTCTTTTCTTGCTTTGAAAACCTGATATGATCATGGACTCCTAAATATCATAATTTATCAGCATATCAGCTGAAAACCTATTAATAAAAGCAAGTTAACTAGTGTTTATGCACTCTTAAGGCCATGTTTTCCAGACAGGGTCTCTGGCATACCTCCTTGTGCATTTTCAAAATGTGAGGCAATGTATTAGCTAGAAAAATAATCATGTAAAGGATAAGAAAGCTGTTAATGGAATACAAAATACATGGAAGGCTGGAGAGCAACTTCTTGTGCCTTTTTTGGTTTTATATATATGTTTTTAACCTAGGGGTTTGCTTGTGAGCCTTGTAAAAAAGGGCTTTGCTTCTGCAAACCGCCCAACCTGATGGCCTAGTTATGAGTGTGTGCTTTGATGTGGCATTCTGACGTTTGTGGAAAGAAATACAAGTTCTTTTGTTTGTAAAGCTTTTCAAGGCTTCATCGTGCTTCTTTGCACTACTTGAAGAACTGGTGATTTGATGTTAAAAAAGATCAACTGCACTTACCTAATCCAGTTCTCCTGCAAACCAGATCATGCTGTGATAAAAGTATATACTATCTTATGCTGACATTTTATAAAACGGATACTGAGTATACGAAACTGTATATTGTGCAACAGCAAGTAAATCCACGAATGTACAAATAGTTCTTCTATTAAATGATCTCTATGAGATTAAACTAAACAACCCTAGGCACCTGTTAAAAAATCTGCAATACATCATAGGTTGTTGCTTTTCTGTGTGGGCAGGTTTACAGGTTGTAAATGTGTAAGGGGAAAAGAAGGTAACTTTCACCCTCTTCAGCCTTAAACTTCATGTAGGGAGGCACTTCTTGCAGGGTGAGGGGAAGTGACTGAGCATGACTGGACAAAGAGAACTAGTTTGTATCAGCCTACTTCTGTACTAAAACTTGGCGTAGAGCAAGATCAGAACTTGTAGTAACCTGCGTCACAGAGCTCCAGAAGACAATCGGCTTCTAAGTGCTCTGGAAAAGTTGTGGAAGTGAAACCATTCATGAAGATGAAAACCAGCAGAAGTGTGTTTGGGGAAAGGGATGAAACACGGCCACATGTTACTGATGTGTGTCAGGACAGCCTCTGGCCTTTGCATGTGTGGTTCGCAGTACATGGTACTGGGATGTCAGTTGTGCATCTGCCTTAAGGGATCCCAGCCTTAAGGGAACTTTTTATGCCTCTAGTTTTTTTCCTATCACTGTGTTCTGCTGATGAGCCTCCCAAAAGAATCTCTTAAAATTTGTTCTGCAATAACATGGGACCTTTTTGCTTCTGTCAACATATCTTCCATTGTGCTGAAATACTAATTGGAGTTTTGGAGGTACATAAAATGTGAGAGAAGGGGGTTTTTTGATTGTTTGGTTTTGTTTGTTTGTTTGTTTTCCTCCCCCTAGCAATTGTCTGGAAAGTATTCCCTTGAAAGACATTATAAAGCCCAGTCAAATTTAACATTTCAAATATAGTTATGAAAAAATGTGATCATCAGTTTTTCTGACTTACTATTGTGGTATTTGACAAGAAACATGTAACACATAAGACTAATTTGTATCAAGAGTAAACAGGGATTTTTCTAGAATGTGGAACTACATTAGATTCCAGATGGTCTTGAAGTAATTTAGGAGCTCCTTAATCTATATCCAGTCACCTTCTAGTAGATGTGTGTTGCCACTAAACAAACAGTAACTGCATAGCAACATGGGCAGGTTACAGAAATCTTCCATGAATTTTGGAACAAGGTTGAGACTAGGACTTTCTCCCTGTCCCCAGCATAAACCTGACCTTGAATATAGATTGATGTGATTGCTTTCTCTAAATAATTTATATTGATGAGTAGATGATTTGTATTGATGAGTATGGAAATCTTAACACTGAGTTGAAATGGAAGACTTCTGAATGTGGGAATAATTCTTTCAGTGGATTGATAAGACTTTTGAGCGTTCACTTTCTACTTGATATTGTCAAAACTGTAAATGCAGCATGTCTCTCATTGCTTGAGAAAGTTGACGAGTAGACAGACTGTTGCAGCTAAGCAGAATATGTACTAACAAGCATGACACTTGAATCTTTCTAAAAAGGAAAATAAGTTGTTGCAGCTTTTGCTTTGTTGTACTTGTGTGCGTGCATGGCTAAGCAATTTAAAAAAAGCAAAACCAAGCAGTTACTGTGTAAAACTGTGTAAGACTGTTCAGCTATTTACCAAAGATAGTATCCAGAAGTCAGCTCTCTAACCCAATTTCTTCTCAGTCTGTCACTTAAACTAACTTCTCGCTTTCTTTTTTCTTAATGCTGGCATTTAGTATACGCTCCATACAACATTCAATTAGCATGCCTATTATGAGGTAATGTATGCATAATCCAGCTGTTGGGTTTATTTATTTTCATGTGTGGAATCAAGTCAAACTGAACTTAAGTCAACTCACATAGATTTAAAACAAAACCAAAAAACCCACTCAACTTTGTCATGGGTTTCCTGTACTAACATATAGGATAAAATTAGTTTTATTTCTGCTTAATGGTGGTGGTTATCACACATCTGGAATGTGACCAAGTGCACTTCCCTGCTGTTTGGAGAACAAGAACAACTTTTCCCTGCCTGTTAGAAATGTAATGTTAATAAATGTTTCCAAGTTCAAAAGGCAATAGCTCGGCATCTGTTTTAGGACAATGAAAATGAGTAAAAAATACTGCGGTTTCACAGAAAGCCTCCTGCTGACTTGAAGTGCTTGCCTTTTCTCTCCCCTTGCTTGGCACTGTGTCCCTCCATCTCCTGAGAGAGTGGTTTGATATATATATGTCACTGCGTGCTTTCCCAAACGAAAGAGTGCAGCTAAGTGTGGGTGACCTACACAAATACCAAGCAAAGAGGGATGGGAAGCTTAAGACCTATTTTGAAAAAAAACCTCCTGTCTTTCAACTCTATAATTTGTTTTTGAGCCTGCTATGAATCCTTAGTCCGGTCCACTGAAGGCAAGCGTTTTCCATCCTGCATAAAGGCAGAAGAGGTGTACAAGCTATTGCACAAATCTGCAAATGGCAGTGACAGCTAGTCGGAGCATTAAGCCACTCTTCTGACCCTAATAAATAATACACTGGCCCTCAGCATTGAAAATCCCAAGCTGCCCTGCTCTTCATATGCAGAACTTACCATTTGTAATCACAGCTGTCTCCAGCGCTTAAAAGCCAAGGGGGAGTCTCCCTTAAATTTAACACGTTAGCAGAAAATGACACTGCAAACCATGTTTTGTTGATTGAACACATAGCTTATTAAACTAGTTTTCCTATAACAAGTGAAAACCTCTGATGGCAAGCTTTCTTCAGCAATAATGTACTAGGCTAACCAAAAGTGATGACTAAGCTTTTCTGAACAAATCCTTTAAGCCAGAAACCTGTTTGAAATCACTGGCAGTAATACGCTAAACCTAATACTTGCTAGTTCTCCCTTCCATGTTGTGATGAAAGATCCTAACACTGAGCCTGGCAATGCTTAGTTGCCAAAGATACAAATGAGCTGCAACTTGAGGGTGTTTGGATTTTAGTTTTGTAGTACTTGGGGAGATCCAGATCTAAACTATTTTTGGGCTACCCTTAAAACGAGTAAAGAGCCCCACACAAACCAAACGCATGCTGACATTGCAAAAAGCAACTGTCTGCTTGTTTTTTGATATTTAAAGACTAACCAGGTATGTTTTTAATTCTGTGGTTCTCTTTTTTTATTTTCTTAGAAATTCTCCTACTTTCAAATCCTTTGAGGAAAAAGTTGAAAACTTAAAGGTAAGCATTACCAAAATGCCTTGGTGATTGTGGAGCTGGGGATGTGGAGAAAAGACTGAAGTGGACTCTGGGTAGCCTGTTCTCTAGTTACTGGTGAACTGTTGAAGGTGCTTAGATGACATCTTTTTAAGTACTGTGGAAATGGTTTCTCGGCCTAACGATTTGAGAATAAAAAATGGTCTTCCTGCACCTATTACAGGAGGATGCCTTTACCTAGAAGGACTAACAGCTAGTTAACTTGCACAAATAGCTAGTGTAATATACCTGCTGTTATGTTTCCAAAATGGTCTAGGCTTTTATTTCTATGCCTTCCTAAGGACTAGTATCCTACACAGGAGAACAGCTTGGGATGTTTCTCTTATTTCTGGCATAAAATATGAAGGCCTTTGTACCATAATTTACAATTTACTCACAAAAGCTTCAAGTGCTAGAAGCAACCATTAATAGCTTCTCCAGATAAAAAAAAATCACTTTAAAAATAACTAATACATGTAATTGGAACCAGATTTGACTGTTCTTGTGGGCATGCTGGGTTGGATGAAGAAGCATGAAGCGATAGCATGGGGAAATAGGCATTCCTTTACAAACTAATTGGCATTAACAGTCCTGCCATCCCATGGGGTATATACTGTAGAGGGAAGTGAAAAGGCAAACACATTACCTGGAAGAAGTAAAATAGTTGCCATGCTCCACTAGAGATC
This sequence comes from Larus michahellis, assembly GCF_964199755.1. Taxonomy (NCBI): domain Eukaryota; kingdom Metazoa; phylum Chordata; class Aves; order Charadriiformes; family Laridae; genus Larus; species Larus michahellis. The sequence goes on along the minus strand of NC_133897.1, from coordinate 137,740,596 downwards.
TCAGGAATTGCTGTTGAGACTGAAAACTGTTCAGGGTTCCTGCTTGAGCAATACAGAAGTGAGTTTTAACTTGGAATCTTTCAAAGCCTGAATGGCTTGAAAGGCTGCTTACCGGTATCCATTTTTAACGGAGCGTGTGTCAACCTTCAGACTTCTGGAATTGGGGCTGCTTCATGCTTTGTGCATCTCAAAGTCAAAGGGAGACTGCTATGTTAATCTGCTGCTGTTGTTTGTGTTCCACATGATGCTTAGGCTTCTGAGTATTGTGGGGGTAGCCCAGTCCTGGAAAAGCTGCTCTGCTGAAAAGAGTTATTAAACTTATTCATGCGGAGGTACTGGTTTTATACAGTTAAGCGTTTTTGATATGCCAAGTAAATGCAATTTTATGTTGAGGCTCTCTCTGTGTTCTAGTCTAAAGTTGGAGGAAGCAAACCTTCCGGCGGAGACTTTGGTGACGTTCTCAACTCTGCTGCCAATGCCAGTGCCACAGAAACTATTGCAGAACAGACGCAGGAGGAGACCCACTGAGATTCCTGCCTTTGTCCTGCTACCCACTGCCAGATGCTGCAAGCAAGAACCAAGCACACTTGTAACATTCTTTGCGCTCTTTCCACCAGATGTGCTTTTATTTAGCACTTAGCTATTTTACCAGATTAACTGATACCAAGCTTGTTCGTGGGTTCCAAATATTTTTGAAACTAAAATACATTGTTTGGGGTTTTGTGTGGGAAGGGGAATTTTTATGCCTTTCAAGCATTTAAAGGACTTATCTGTAATTTGAAGGCAACCTTTAAAATATAGCAATGAAAAAAACTCTTTTGAGAAGTTAATTATACTGTACATATACTGTGGATACATCATTTCTTTTGAATCTGTAACTACTGCTGAACTTAATCATTATGAATCTACTGCTGCTGCCAAAATGAAGGTTGTTACTTCACTCCCTTGTGATTATTTCAGTTAAGTGTTGCCTGCATGGGGGACACCAGACTAGGAGGATCACTCCCAGCTAAAGAAAGGACTTCTGCTTCAGCAGGCTTTAAACAAGTTATTCATAGCAGGATTACACATGAGTAGGAGCGTACTCTCTCACGAGCATGTTCCTCATACAACAGATGCAGATAGGGTAATACGTAACATCTAAAATTTACTAATTTGTCTGTGGATTGTCCATCTAGGAAACTTCTGACCATCGCAAATGGAAGCAAGATACCTACGAGTACTGGTTTGGTTCAGTTACAATAACATTTTCAGTCTTGTTTTTTTTTTGTAAATGATGTTAATGTGGTAAGATATTCTGAACTTTTGATCAGTTGTGAATAGATTCATGTTAATTCACACGTGGTGGTGTCCCATTTACACTAACGAAGCATGGACTGTAAGAATAAGCCTGAGCACAATAGTTCTTTTTTTTAAGCCTCAAGAGAAATGCTCTCAAATGCTAACGTTGTTTCTCTTGTAGGCTGACCATCAAAAACATCTGTTACACCATCTTTTTTTTTTTTTTTTAATGTGTGAAAAGCCTGTACCACTCGCACTGCTGTTCCTGCTTAAGGCCCCAGAAGTCTGTTTTGAGAGGTGCACGGTGTCATACCGCAGCATAGCTCTCTTACAAGATCTGTTCTCCTACATGTTGCTTTATCTGTTGTACTCTTCAAATTTCTTGCATTTTGTATGTTTCTGACACATGGTGTCAGTAAGGTTAGAACTTTTGGCAACTGTTTTATCACCATGATTAGAACTGGAAACAAGTTTTGAAACGTTTGTGTGAAATCCATGAAACTTCAGCCGCTCACAGATGTCTGGAGGAAAAAAATCTTGGCTCCTGACAACCTTGTTAGCATGTCAGATGTAGTATATATGCTTAATTACATGTGAGAAGCTTAATAAAAACCTGTATGTGAGGAATGTATTGTCCTGTGAATATGGAGGATTATATAAATAAGAAATTTTCATTTCTAATTAAAAGTCCTTTAAGTTTGGTTTCAAAGTAGTGCTGATAAATACTACTGTATGAGGGGGTATCTGCATGGATGAGTTTGGCATTTCTAGAGAAGACTACGACTAGGTTGACTTCTAGTAGCTTACATAAAATTAAACCGCCCTGATTACCTTGGGAAGTTCAGAAAATGGGTTGAAGTGTACCCTCAGCCTCTGACAGCTACCCCTTAATGAAGGGAGACCTGAATGACAGTGAGAACAGAGATCTTCCTCTATAGGGTCAGTAGCAGGTAAGGCAGGTCCTTCTAGAAGGTGATCCTTGCTGTATCGATTTTTTTGATGAACTGAAAGGTCATCTAGTCCACAGTTTGGCTTTGTGGCTTAGGAATTATTATTATTTTTTTTAAAGCCAAGTGGCTACATCGTTGGCTCTGTAACACATCGCACTCAGCTTGCAGCTGCAGCCTCACATAAGCTTCAGCTGCATCTTCATCCGCCAGCCTCCTTAGCGGCAGCGTAAGCAGCCTCAGGCTGCCTGTTGCAATTCCAGTGTTACGTCCAGGGCTATGCGCGTTAATATCGCGGCCGCATCCACCTCCCGCTCCCTGCGGTAGGACGGCCGCCGCCTCCAGTCCCGGCCGGCCAGACCGGCTCCCCTCAGCCGCCTGCCCTGCGGGTGGGCGCTCGCCCCTCCGCCGGGCGGGACAGAGCGGCCGGGGAAGGCTTTCCCTGCGCTGTCCCCCTACCTCCACAAGCCGCCTCAGCGGGAGGCCGGCGGAGGAGAGCGGGCGCCGCGGTCAGCTGGCTCGGCAGAGCTCAGCAAGAGCTGCCGTGCCGGGCCTCACCCCCCGGGGCGGTGGAAGGAGGCAACCGCCTGAGGGAGGCCGCCGCCCGGCTCCCTGAGGGCCGCTCCCTCAGCCAAGATGGTGGCCGCCCCGCCTCAGTCCCGTCCGGCGCGCCTGCGCCCGGCGCGTGCCGGTGACCTGGGCGCGGCGCGGGGTCGGAGTTCACGCACCGCCCTCCACGCGGACAGTCATGGCGGCGCCGAGCTGGGGCCTTGCCGCCGCCCGGGTAGGGCTCCGGCCGTGGCGGTCGCGGCTGCCGGCGGTCAGGCGGTGCAGCGGTGCCCCGCCGGCGGGACCGCCGGATGCCGGGGCCCTCCCGCAGCAGACGGAGCAGCGGCCGGGCAGCGGTACCGCGGCCTCCGGCCCCCGGCAGGTGAGGGCGCGGCGGGGGGGCCGGGCCGGGGCAGTGTCTGGGGGCGGTCCTGGCCTGGCTGCCCCCGCAGGGCCTCCTTGCGGCCCCGCTACCGCCGCCTTCTGCCTCTTGGCCCGTGCGGGAGGCGTGCTTCCCCACCGCTTTATGTTTTTGAAACGCTGGCTCCATGCACAGCCCTCCTGGCTGCCTGCCTGGTTGCTTCTGCGCATTTATCTCTCTTCTCACCGCTTCACCCTGCTTAGTAAGCATCCCACAGAAATTTGGACAGTTCTTATGCTTTTTTCTTAACATATTCCTACAAAAATCTAACATAGAAAGCGTACAAGTAGTTTTGGGTGCGTAGAAGGTGAAGTATAGCTCTGTGGGTGAAACTGCAGTCTGGCAGGGAGGATGTGGAGAATCTTTAATTAAAACTATTTTGGCAAGTCAGGTCAAAGACCAGTTAGGTCAGTACTCTAGAAATTTGTAGTGGAAATAGGAAGTCTTGTATGAATCACACGCATCTGGAAATGCATGTGTGAAGGTGTCAAAAGAAACAGCAGGACAGGGGTTGAAAGAGTAGTGTATATTAATGAGTCTTATGAGCAACAGCTGAGGGAACTGGGGTTGTTTAGCCTGGAGAAAAGGAGGCTGAGGGGAGACCTTATCGCTCTCTAAAGTACTTGAAAGGAGGTTGTAGGGATGTGGGGGTCAGTCTCTTCTCCCAAACAACAACTGATAGAACAAGAGAAGATGTTCTCAAGTTGTGCCAGGGGAGGTTTAGATTGGATATTAGGAAAAATCTCTTCACTGAAAGGGTTGTGAAACATTGGAACAGGCTGCCCAGGGAAGTGGTTGAGTCACTGTGCCTGGAGTAGGTATTTTAAAGACGTGTAGACGTGGTGCTGAGGGACATGGTTTAGTGGTGGACTTGGCAGTGCTAGGTTAACGGTTGGACTTGATGATCTTAAAGGTTTTTTTCCAACCTAAATGATTCTATAATTCTGTGATGCTGTTCTCAGGAGTAAAATTGAGGATCATGATGTTCTTGTCAAGGCCTGCACTTTGATAAGCCTGGAGCATAGATAATTCATCAAGAGCAGACCCTACTTCCAAACAACAACAGGAGGGCAACAGGCTTGTATCATATCTTATGTGGCATTTCTTTTTGTATTACTCCCCTGTGAAAACAAAAATGGAGAGATAGATGGTAAGCAGTAGTCTGCTATTTATTGAGGCTGCAGGAAGTGAGATTCTGGAGCAAAGGACCACCCTGTAAACAACTGTTGAATCCTGAAGAGTATATGGGATTTTGTCCAAAAAATAGTTCATAATTGCCAAACAAGAAGAATGTGAGAGATGTGGCGAGACAGTGATAACTGCCATCCTTTGTGCTTGGTGTTGCACCCAAGTGGTCCTGCCTAGAACACTTCAGTATACGCCTCCTGTGAGTCTGTGGGTATGAGAATGTGAGCGGATGAAATTTGTAAAAGAATGAGTGTGAGTGGGTAAAATGACTGTAGAGAGTTTGTGAATAACCATCGTTTTCTCTGGCTGTTGCGTTGATTTTTGTTGTGCTGATTTTCCCCCAGTGTCCGCTGTGCCAGTGGCTGTTAACAGACGTCTAGGGAAACAGAAAAAAGTGGTGTGTGTGTACTAATGTATCCCAGAATATCTCTTCCAGACTGAAAACCCCTGACCTCTAATTTTTTCTCAGGTGGAAGTGGTTCCATGCTGCTCTTCATCCTTGCCACTCTTCTTTTTCTAACTTTTCCATTTCTGTTGGACCACATCAGGGGCTGGGATTACTTGGAGTGTGCCCGGTAGGATGTGGAGATTAATGCTGTGGATTAATAGTGTGGGACTGGTTTGGTACTGGGAGTGTAGAACTAGAAATGCCTCTGTCATTTGTCACCTGATATCTAAATTACAGTGTAATCTGTAACACATTGTTTTCTGTTTAATATCCACACTGAAAAGGCTGGCTGTGCTAGGATCGAAGGTCAGTCTAACCCAGGCTGCTGGCGCAGGTGGTGTTCAAGGGGGATGTCCACAAAAGAGTTTGAGAAGAGATCCAGGTGATCAAGCTGTAGAAGATACTGAACGCTACTTCTGGATTTGGGGGGTTGATTATATTTTTTTTCTGTTGAAGTAAGAATCTGGGAACGTAGTCTTTTTTTGTTTCTATCTATAAATACGTTGTCATCAAGCTTTTAAAGGTTCTGAACTAACTAATGTTACACAGTATTCACAACATGGTGTCTAAATGGCATTACATATACATATTGTATAAATACTGCAACACAGAAATCAAACTAGGAATGTAAAATGAAGAGCTGGACTACAGCTCTGGATTTCTCTATGCTCTGCTGAATTACTTTCTTACTTGAACTGTGGGGAAACCAGTAGCCTGCTTTGCAGTGACATGGTGACGTTAAAAACATAACAATGAGATGACGATTGTCGTGAGCCTACTTTCATGCTGTTCTTAGCCCTGTTTGGTGAGCCCAAGTGTGATTGATGATTATTCACTGTTTGCTCTTAAAAGAGTGTGCAGAAGAGGGAGTGGGTTTTGGTGAGAATGAGATACTGAAACAAGAGGAAGATGAAAGGGGTCTGACTCGCAGTGTAATCTGTTGGTTCTGCGTAGTTTTCTTGAAATCACCTTTTCACCAATTTTAACTGATTTTTGATTGCTAGGAAGTGTATTATTTGGTAATAAACTTTCCACAGCTGGGAGCAACGCTGAGCTGGGTAATACTCATGGGAGGATGTACTGGATGCAGCTGGAAGAACTCCAAGCATTAGAAGACCTTTCGAGAAAATCATTTCAAGGGGAACAACATGCTCCCCTCAGGAGAGGGTGCAGTGGCTCTAGCTGCAGTCCTTTTCTGGGGTGCCACGCGTCTGCAGGATCTGCACTTCCAAGCAGGAGGAACATGCTCTTGCTCATCCCTTACCTGAGCCACAGCAGGAGGAAAGCTTGTGTTCCTTATCTCTGCTGGCAAATAGACAAGTACAAAGCACTGTCTGGCTTCTGGTCGACTTACAGCCTGTGAGAGTAGAGATGTTATTTGGGTCCTTAGTCTTTCTGTTTCTTTAGGAAAAAAATACAGAGGGTTGATGACTTTTCTGCACTGGTTTCCTTTGTCAGCTGGCTTTCCCTCGTTTTTGAAACTGGGTGAATGCTGTGGTATTTGGTAGGCAGTGGCTTATTTTATATGAATAGCAGGAAACTCGATAAATGGGCATGTTGGCATGCATTTGTCTAAGATAATTCAAAGAGCGTGATGATATTTTTCCTACGTAGCTTTTTAGGATTTTTGGGAACAGCAGCAAATGCATACTGCTGACCTTGCTTCGTAGTTGCCTGGTGTTATTCTCTGCTATGTTGGTAATTTTTTAGGGGCTTGTGTTTTATTTTTCACTTTTGGTTCACTGTTCTGTTGTTACTGTTTTGCAAATACTCAAACTTATAGAGCAGGCACTTAAAATATTGATTAAAATTGTTAAAAATGTAGCAACATGGTAAGCAAAATGATCTCAGAAACCCACATGATATTTAACCTTGTCTACAGCAGGCAGCTTACTTCTTGCCGCTTTTTCCTTTTGCATTTTTATAACATTTCAGTTTTACATTCTTAAACTCAACAAAAAAAGACAGGTTTTAAGGTCTTTTCTTCTCCATGAAATTAAATAAAGAAATCTTTTAGAAGGACACAAAATGCTTTAGGTGTTACCTTTATTTGCAGACTGAAGTTGCCTGCCTAGCAAAATAGGAAACCTTGCCTTTTAGGTAGGGTGTGATGATTTTTGTTGATATGGGTAGAATAGTGGTTCTTGAGCTGTGTTCTTAGCTGGGTTACCAACTAAGAAGAAGAAGAAAATCTAAGAATGAAGTAACTAATTAAGAATAAACTGCATATTTTTGTGCACTGTGAACTAAATAGTCTAAAAATATTGTGGAAAAAATGAATGGTGAAGTTTCTCAAATACATTTTTAGGTACAAATGGGTTATCAGTATGATAGCTTTGCCACTGGGCTGCAGTATGTAGCGCAGCATGTTAAAACTTCTCTTAGTGTTTTTTTACTTTATAGTAACAGGGTACGAACCATCAGGTGCGTGTCAGTAATCAGAGATATGAGCAGAAACGTAGTCTTTGCTCAGAAGCAGAGATTTCCAGCTGCAGGTCCCGCCGAGGCAGCCGGGAGAGATGCGGTGCTGGGGTTTAGGTGAACCTCCGCGCCCGGCACAGCAGAGGGCATTGCTTGTTTCTAGATGACGCAGGAGAAATAGCACGTTTGAGGAATTTCCTATTTAGTTCCTTGAATAATGTGTTTTAAGGGAAAGCATTTATTAGGAAGAACTGTAACTGACTTTTTCTAAGGTTCAGATGGAAGGGACTGGATTGCTATCAGTACATCATAATAACTAATTTCTCAAATAGAGAAATTACATACATTTCTGGAAGAATAATTTTGTTTTAAATTTGCTTACTCAGCCAGAGGTTCTTTCCTGAAAGGATTCAGGAATTTGAGGAGGGTGTCTGTGTATTTAAATTTCTTGTCACTAGTTAAAACAATGAAATACCAATATTCTTAAGGAGAAGAAAATAAAAACTATTTTAATAGGTGATATAAAGAGTTGCCTTATCTACTTATGTTTTAGGGGAGACATTATAAAGTAAAACACAGAAGTGATAATTTTAAAGGAAGGTATTACACTTCTGAAAGCTACATGGGTATTCTTTATAAAGGATGTGTGTCTGTTTTGCTGATGCAGTATCTTGGCATTAAAACAAAAATCAGAATTATTTTTAATGTAACTGTTGATAGGAATTATTTCTCTCATTCTGTCTTCCCACCTAAGCTAACAGTTAGAAGACAATTTAACTGAAGTTATAGTTATTTGAGAACAAAAAAATGCTTAGTTATATTTAGTGCAATTTTCACTTGTAATTTTCAATTGTGTAATTTTTTTAGGGCATCTATAATCTTTGTGTGGATGGGGTGATTTTCCAGTGTTAGTAAATAACTTAAAAACATTTTTAGTTTGATTACAAATGTAACAAGATTTTAAAAAAAACCTGTACGCCAAGCACAGAGATTACTCTTTTCGGTAGATTACCTTCTGGCCAGCATTCAAGTACTGGAAACTGCTGACTAACTGAGAGGGGGACTTGCCAGTTGTGGGATTTGCAGGAGCTGGAATGAGTTTTCTTTACCTGGAAATTTCTCTTACTTTTTCAGCTTGTACGTCTGCGTTTGAGAAACTTGGGTTATGTCTGCTTCTGCTGCAATGTGAACGCGTCCTGGTGCTTTTATGCTCGTGCTAGATAAGGACTTCTCAGCATCCTCTCGGCTGGATCTGCTTGAAATGCTGGTTTGCGTTATAGCAGGAATGAGCTCGATTGTCCTTGACACCTCTCCAAAGGAGCAGTTTTAGCCTGTGAACGCTCCAAAACGGGTCTTCTGACCTGGACTTGTCCCAGCTGTAGGCCCAGCTGGGTCTGTTGAATGACCTGTTTTGCTTATGGCAGAAGTGCTTGCATGATGGGATTTTGTAAAATTCACATGGTGTTGGAACAACATTCTCGGAAATGAAGTAGACAGGAGTTTGGATGTTGTTGGTGAACAGCAGACAAATGACGCATGCTGTGCCTTTGGAGGACATAATTATAGTTCGATAAAATTCTGCACAGTTCTGAGGGCAGCGGTGCCTCAGGAACACAAATCTGTGTGGGAAGGCCCTGAGCACCTTGCACACCTCCGTCCTCGGGGTGAGGAAGACTGAGGTGCTCGAAGAACAGTGTCTGCAGTTGTCTGCTAGAATTCCCTCTTCAGGTAGCTCTGGGTCAGCACCTGATTGCTTTGGCATGTCTGGAGGTCCATGAGTGGTAGGCATATGTGATATGCCTACCAGATATGTCAGAGTGGAATGCCAAAATTCGAACTGTTTTAGGACCACCAGTATCATGGAGAAAAACAAGTGAATGCTAGCTGCCTGCTTTTGATCGGCTGGCCGCATGTGAGGTATCTGAAAGAAGGTGCATGGAACCATAATGTAAAAGTTACATAGGAATTGAAGTCCTTCCTAGTGGTTATTGTTATCAACAGGATATTGACATCCAGTATTGCTGTGGGAGATCCCAGTTACTCTCTTGAATGTGACTATTGAAACAGCATCTTGTCCTCCAGGAGCCTAGAAAAAAGAGCCTGGAAGGGCAGGGTGGTGATAAGTGGAGAAATTGTTGGGCTGAAGATAAGACAGTGCTGTTGTGTGGGATTGCCAGTGTGCCATTTCAGCATGGCAGCCCTGTACAGCAACCTAAAACGCGAGGACACAGACACATAATTGCTCAGAGAAATGATGCAGAGTTCTGTCTAAGCAATCTAGCTGCACAGGCAGGTGCTGGGCTCAAAACACCGACTGCATGTGCTCATTTGCTGTGATTTTGACATAATCCGTGCAGTAGGTTCGCCCAATTTTCCTGATTGAGAGACTAGGTGATTTCTGTTCAGAATTGCACTGGAGAGTTGGACATTTTGGGTGTTCTGCAGGCTGTGAGTTTTGGTAAGCTCACACTGGCAGGTGACCTGGTGGTTGTGTGCTCCTCAGAGCGAGCAGGAATCTTGCCACTGAAGTAGCTGATCCCAGCACATTTAGGATCTGGTGCAGGCACAGGGGAGGAGTGTTTATGAATTGGAGGTAGCTGGGAGAAGCATGAAAAACTGTGGACATACAGGTTCAGGGCACTGTAAGAATCACCTTTTGGTTCTGGTTTGTTGTTTTTTTGTTGTGTTTTTTCTTTTGTTTCCCTATATTACATAAAGTAGTAAAAATATTTTGGTGAAGAAATTGCAGTAAGACTTGGCTCTCCTTTTATTCCTTAAAACAGAACATCAATGAACTTTTATCTGCACTGTTGTCTTCACAGCTTTGTTTTCATTTGTTCTTTCTTTCCACCTCTCTGAAAGCTTTGTGTTTTGTTAATTGAATAGTTACCATTGCAATGTTCTAATTTTTTTCTATACAACAATCCTTGAAAGAAAGATACAATTTAAAACATGAAGTATTTATCTATATGTAGAAGTTGTTTAAATTCAAGAAAAAAATTTTAAAAAGTTACTATTTTGTGTTATGAAATAAATTCTTAGTTTAGTAAATGATCCTTCTGGCTACTCAACAGTGTATTTTCAAAGCTGCATTTGAAACTCTTTACAGAAGTCTTGTTTTGCAGTTTCTGCACTGTATGTCCAATCAAAATGTGAAGATAACTGGAAAGCCTTCCTTTTACTACAGACACAAAGAAGTTGGTCTTGTGTCAACCAGTGCAGGAGATTGTACATTTGTAAGATTTGTTGGGTAAGCCTTGGTGGTTTGGGTAGCATTATAATGTGTGCGCAATATGACTTCGCTGCTTTCAGGCATTTTAAATGGCTGATTGATGAATTTTCACAAAAGGGTCTAGAAGCAGCTGTAGGTGCTTAATGTTCTTGATACAGCTGTGATGTCCTTCCCCTGACGAGATGTACTCTATTTATGCTATTCCTCCTAAGCACAGTTGCGAAAAGTCACAGGAAAAAAAGTATAATTTTAAATTTTAGTCATGGGTATCCCTGTGTATAATACCAAAAAACTCAGATGCAAACGAAATAGAATATAGCTTTGACTCATCTAATAAGGGACAGGCATAGCCTAATTGACTAAAAAAATCACCCATCTTTGGATTTACTGTGATAGCACAGTATTTGTTGTAGGAGGTTAGTCTGTTAATTGAAAAAATTTACATTTGTTTTGTGAACAGTATTGCTACATCTGGTTTAGCAGCATGTAATAAGACATTGGTAACTTACCTCATCTTACAAAGTATTCTAAATAATTATGCTCTTTCATGAGTTTGAAGAACAGTTCGTGTACTGCGTCTTGACAGTAAGTCTAAGAAATATCTATCTTCAAAAAGCTGCAGATAGCCTTAACAACAACATAAAGAGATCTCTAGATAACAATGAAATTTTGATATTAAAAGTGCAATTCAGGAAAACCTGTTGAATATTATGCATAGTGTACAAATCCTATTCCTGTGATCTTGTTTTTTGAGATCTGCATGATCCTACTTGAAAAATGTAATTATGAGAGACAAAGATTGTTTTCACCATGGTATTTTACCAGTTAAGTGCTACATGTATTTGTTTAATTGTTATTTGCATCTCTTTTAAAAATATGCTTATGTCACAATATTACATTGTTCATTATTATGAGGACAATATATATACAAACATATACATACAAGTATATTGCGTGTTCTCTGCACAGCTGAGATACTTTTAATTACAAGCTATTTTGTATGCAAAAATAAAGTTAGGTTTGGAATATATGATATTCATCAGTCAGCATTGCAATGAGTACCAAAATATGGAGCTTGATGAAAGGATGTTGATGAACACAAATTGATATAAAATACTGCATGATGAATCTTTCATTGGTTTTAAAATATAAGTGTAATCCTTTCTGAATCTCTAATAAAAAAACAATTTAAACATTTTTTTTAAAGTGTCATTTTAATATGTGAAGTTGGCTTAAAAATTGCATCTGTAGCCAAGCAAAATCTTCCAGTGCTCTTTGCCAAGTATGACAACTATTACCCTTACAACTTCCTGTAACCATGTTTGTTTCCCTTTGGATAATGCTATGAAATATGAGTAGTCCTATTATTAGTAAAACTGAAGTTTAGTCCTTTTCATACGTTTTGGGATGAGAAAGGTTGGTAAGTAGGAACTGTAACTTGGACAAAATGAAGATATTCTTCAGTGAAAATCTGTTATTTCTGCATTACATGCATTTCAAAATAGCTTTGTGGATATTTTTGTGTAGTGGCCTCTTAATTAGTCACAATTCTTCCCAGGTGGAAGTCAGTGAAGCAATGCAGCTCTTACAGATCTTCTTTACAAGTCATGTGCCAGAAGATTTTATTGCTTGCATAGACGTTGGAAAAATGGTATCTGCATTGTCAAAAGTATAACATGTACTTAGGTAACTGAAGATTAAACAATTGGGTTTTAGGCTGGAGAGGATCACTGTGGCCATCTAGGCCTTATTCGACTGACATAAGGCACTGAATTTCAGCCAGAGACCCTTGTGCTTACCCCAGCAAGCTTGTCTTTCAGATAAACTTGTGAACTTAAAAATAAATAAGTACCCTCTGCTCTGCTCTCATCAGACCCCACCTGGAGTACTCCATCCAGCTCTGGGGTCCCCAGTACAAGAATGACGGAGCGGGTCCAGAGGATGGCCACAAAAATGATCGGAGAGGGCTGGGACGCCTCTCCTATGAGGACAGGCTGAGAGAGTTGGGGTTGTTCAGCCTGGAGAAGAGAAGGCTCTGGGGAGACCTTACTGTGGCCTTTTAATACTTAAAGCACTTGTAAGAAAGATGGAGAGAGTCTTTTTACCAGGGCCTGTAGTGATGGGACAAGGGGCAATGGTTTTAAACTGAAAGAGGCTATATTTAGGGTGGATAAAAGGAAGAAAAATGAGGGTGGTGGGACACTGAAAGAGGTTGCCCAGAGAAGCTCTTGGTGCCCCATCACTGGAAGTGTTCAAGGGACAGTTGGACAGGGCTTTGAGCAACCTGACCTAGTGAAAGATGTCCCTGCCCATGTTGGACTAGATGATCTTTGAAGGTCCCTTCGAGCCCAAACCATTCTATGAAAAAAATGTCAATTGTAATGCCTGTGTGTAAGAAAGCAACATCAGAGTTTCTATTCCAGTATTACTTTTGGCGTTTTCTGCCTTATGAGGGCAGCTTAGATATCCACTTAATGTAACTATCTAAATGGGATTTCCTAGAGGCTTTTTTCAGTATTATTGTAGTTTATTTAGGACTAAACTGAAAAATAAAGGAAGATATTCTTCATTTCCAAGGGCTTATAGCTCAGCTGTTTTCAAATGGATTGTCAAGAGCAGCTTTAAGCTCTCCGGTTTACAACTAAGGTTTAAAATATTGTCAGGTTGTTTTGTCCAAGCTGCGTAGAAGGTTTATGGAATAGATCATGCTCCCTCAATGTTCCACAGGGCAAAGGGTGCTCTTCTCCAGGGACTTCAGTTCAGGTGTGCTCCTAAGTCACATTGGGACACTGAGACTTGTATGCAGCAAAGTCACTGACGCATTTTGCCTTCAAGTTAGCAGTGAATATGGAGATATCTTAACTTCTGTACCTGTGCTCCTTAAAGCCTAATCCTGCAGTATTTAAAAAAAATAAGGAGTCAGAGTTTTAATGAAGAGGTATTTACAAAATACTATTACTAGCACAGTAAACTAGTCGCCGAAAATCCTAATATCTACAGTGAAATTTAAATTATGCTTTGCCAAAACACTTAGGCACCGCTTCTCACCAAGGGATGCTTAAATGCCTGATTTCAGCTTTTTGCTTCCAGCCTTTTTGGCTGAAGAGTTTTGTTTGTTTGTCTTTCTAAAATAAAACCCCTTTTCTTCACTGTGCTGAGGAGAATGTATGGATATTCCTCTTTTGGTTGAAACAGCAGAAGTTTGCTTTGCTTTGGGGGTGCTTGAAGTTTTAAGGCTATGATGGGAAATAACTAGACAATTAAAGCCCTAAGTATGCAAAGTTTCTGAAAGTTAATAAAGACTTAATAAATGTAAGAATTAAAATATAGCAGTCAGTTTTCCTCATGCTCTTCTAGGCAAAAAGAGCTGTTTTCCTTTGCTTTTTCCAATCATAAAATCTGAGGGGTTTTTCCTACAAATTTTAAAGTTTGAGAGGGAAAGCTTTCAGTGCTCACTGTGCTCTTCTTGAATACCAGATTTGTAGTACCATATTGTGTTAAAAAGTGGTTCTGTTTTCTTCTGCCCTCTCCTGCTTTCTTCAAGACTTACCTTTAAAAAAATAGGCACAGACAGTGTGTATGTTTATACCAAACTATATAATTTGGAGTTTGCTGCCATTGAGGGTGCAATTCAAATCATTACTTGGGTAATTGAGTGGAAATTAATGAATATGGTATTTGCTGGAATTTTTAGTTATACTGATATTTCTTCTACTGGACTATAGATACTAAATAATTAATATTAGAATACATTAGAATCCTTATAACTAAAATAATTACCTTGAAGAATTCAGTTCATCATAGTGTAATCTGGTGTGCAAGTACTGTCTCTACAGAAATTTGGCGCGTGGGAAGTGACTCATATGAAGCTTTTTATAAATATCTTCTTGCTTACTAGCAGGGAAGCTTCCAGTTTTCTCCTTGACTGCTTTCAGAGTTCTCCTTTGTGACTTTGCAGTCATTAATCTTAGATTTTTCTCTAAATCACTGCTTTTATTTCTGCTTTGAATCACGGATCCTCCTTTTATGCTTTCTCTTTGGACTGTTTTTTCCTTCAGTAGTTTTATTAAATAACACAAATCTTGCTTTTGTTTCAGCTTTATACAGTAGTTAATCTTCAAAACCCTTTGTTTGCAAGAAGTTTATATTAGTTCCTCACTTTTATCTGTTTTTATGGAATAAAATGGAAAAGTCTCTTGTTTAAAGGAAAGTGAAGGCATCTTCCTTGTCTTTGTGGTTGCCTAATTTGTATTGGAAGTTGAAGCTGTTGGGAAACAGTATGAACTTCAGTTGTTTGATTATTTTTTTTTTATTATTTTTTTTTAATAGGACAAAACCTCAGGCCACTAATCGGGGAGGAAAAAGAGCTGTATAATGGTAGGGAAAAATGTAAAACAGACAGTGGACTTTAAAAGAACAATCTCTGAGTTCATGCTGTCTTTGATTATAACTGCATCCTGTGAGTGGGATGATGTGAAGCTAGTTAGAAGCCTTAGTAGGTGAATTTTGTGGCAGTTGTATTTACTTGTATACTAGCTGAAAGTTGTGTACTACTTTGCATTATGGAGAGCTATATAGGAATAATCTACCCATTTTCTACTGTGTGCATAGTTTCACGTCTGCTTTGTTCATAAGCATTTGGGTTTTTTAAATAGTAGCATTTTAATATTTGCCTTGGTACATATTGCAGAGTTAAACGCCAGGCTTCAAAAAAGGCTAAAACAGCCTTGTACATCTCTCAGTCACTGGAGCATCAAGCTGGTGTCTATGGTATGTTTTCTCCATGTGCAAATAATGTGTATTGGCTAGCAATTTGCAAATTGTCCTCTTTAATACTACTTGAGATCCATGCTGTTTGCAAGTAAGAGGATAATTTGATATTTTTTGCAAATGTCTCTTTTTCAAATAGTAGAGCGGGAGATGGAGAAGATAAGGTATGTGTCGTACTGAAGAGGTGGTTCCTGTCTTCACATTACTGTTTAGATGAAAGTCTAAGTGATGCTCTGGAGTCATATTTCATCTTAGACATTTCTCCCAGTACTACAAAATATAAGCAAGTCATGTACTGTATATGACAACTAAAACTATTTATCAGATTTTGTTTCTATTTATCATTTACATATCTGTGGATAATAAATAAGTAGGTGAAGCCCTGGCATGCAGAGCTATAGCTTGTGTTGTCTGAAAAAATAATGGTAGGCACAAGCCTTCTGCAGAGGAGTAGCATAATGCTGTAGTCAGTGCTGTATATTGAGGCAATTACTGGTGCTGTTTTCTGCATCTCAGGATGTATGTAAACCGGGGGACAATATTTTAAAAAGTTGAAGAAAGAAAAAGAGCAACCTGTGCCCTGTGTCAGCCTGTCCTTTGGGTAGAGATGTGAGTGGTAGAGACCTGAGGTGGGCAGTGCGGGGCATTTTGCCCA
This sequence comes from Larus michahellis, assembly GCF_964199755.1. NCBI lineage: Eukaryota > Metazoa > Chordata > Aves > Charadriiformes > Laridae > Larus > Larus michahellis. Next base: position 137,724,684 of record NC_133897.1, on the reverse strand, counting down.
GTGCAGAGCTACTTTAGAAGAGGAGACAAAAAGTCTGTGACTGCAGGAAGTTTGGAGGGCTCTGCAGGTTTAGGGGGAATGCTGTCTTGGTAAACAATAGCTGTACAGTGGAATGAGCCTGAAGATGCAAGACTGGATTTAAGAAATCTAGATTAGGCACTTAATAGAGGTTGACAGTATTTTAGAGTAAATAGGTAATAAACGTTAATGTCAGCTCTTAACTTTAAAAATACATTTTTTTTTTCCTAAACTTTTCTTTCCTACTAATACACGAAGCAGAGCTTTTGGTTTGAGAAGGCTCTAAAATCACTGATTACTGCTAGGCACAAAGTTGTGAACACGTTCAAAGTTGGAGTTATAGAAGGTACTTGAACTTATTTGGTCAAGGGGAGACTGAGTGCTGTTCATCTCTGAGATGAGTTAAAGGCATGAGGCCTAAAACTTGAGTGATTATATTGAGACCAGAATAAGATATACTGAACTTCTCCATAAAGAGTCATCAGCATTAGATCAAATAGTTTAATGTATAAAAAGAAGGTGGCACCCAGAGAAATTACTTGGAGCTGTAATTGCTTCTATGTGGAAATGTCAGTCACTGTAGTCATATATCAGTCCTCTCGGTGCTCCTTCTGAGGCTTCACCCTCATTTCTTGGAAGAAACTCAGTGTGCAGGGAAACTGTGGTGGTGAAAACAAAGCTTGGTGCTTGTTGTTTGATAGATTTAGGAGAACTCTTGAGTTGGCAATGCTTGTTATGCTGCTTCTGGATGGAAGGGCATTAACTGTTGGATGTCAGGTTTTGCGGTTTATTGTCTGAGTTTGTCCTGTTGCCTTTAAGGTGATATTCTTCTGCATGATGGAGTTTTGACTTAAATAGAGCTTGTTGCATTTGTTTCAGTAAAAAATAGTGAAAGTATGCTAGAGAGGAATTCAGTAAATGAACTGCATGAATTACTGTGACCTGTTACCCCAGTAAAGCCTACAACAATTTTTAAAAAATCCTGGGATTTAGGTTTATATCTAAGCAACAGTGCACACCTTTAGTAGTTACAAGGTATGGAAAATTAAGGTCTGGTGGGATAGTGGATAGCGAATTTTTTTTAGGTTGCTGGTTGAAATAAGTGCCTTATCAATATATACTTGGTCAGAGAGTAGCTTAATGTATTGGGTTTTGTTTTAATATTCTTTATAGCAGGCTCCCAGTCTTCTGTCTTTCCTAAATAAAATAATACGTGTTGAAAGTGATCTCAGAAGGGCATCTATTCAGACACTTTGCTCCAGGCAGGACAAACTTGGTTCAGGTTGTTCAGGGTCTTTTCCACTGAAGTTTTGAGTATCTCTAAGCCATTGGACCATTAGCTATTGTGGCATTGTACTGACTTGTTATTGCAAATAAATTTTCACATTTTGTTGTTTTGTGTAACTAACTTGGAACAGAAAAATCTTTCTAGCTATGGATGACAGTGCTGAGGAAAACAAATTTGATAGTTACAGAGGGTTGCATTCTTTGCATGCTGCTTGATGTTAATATGTCATTCACCCCTTAATTGTAGCAGTCAGATTACCAATCTCCCATCTCACTTCTCCATGTTTCATCCATATCTCTCGCATTCCAACATGCGTGCTACTTGCCTTTGCAAGCAAACATAAACCACGTAGCTAAGGTTTTAAAGACGTGTTGCTCAGTGGGTGGGATAGGACCACCCTGCTTGTATAGTCGTAGGCTGTGCTCCAGAAATAGTATGTTACATTCCTCCATTGGAGTTACTTCTTTCGTTTGGATTTTACTGGGATATAAATCTATGACTTTTTCCACTTTCTGGTTAGTATATATCATCTTGAAGAGTATTCTGTTATTGAAAGAGCTACTGGTTTTTTTATTGAACTATGCATGGAAAGTGAAAGGCATCCAAATATTTGTGAACAACTTTAAAACCTAAAAGTTAGAAGGAAGATCAAACAAGTTAGGCATTTAAGGAGGAGGGGCAACAGGTTCTTGAAAAGAATGTGCCCTTTGTGCTTATGAATTTTGTAATATTCTCCATTTTTTGCAACTTGATGTGTTATCGATGCATTATCTGTCACAGCTTCATGGCCAACACTCCTTGAGAATCAGAAAAGTAGAGTGCTTAATACAGTATGCTGCCCTGTTATCTTACTGTCTTACTGTTTTTCTGTAGTGCTACTGTGGGGAATCTTCTTAAGGACATTCAGAAATTGTGGAGGAAAGTACTCAAAATGTCATTAAATCTCTTTAAATGTTGGAGATAAATTACTATGTAATGAGATCCCCTTTGGGTTATGCAGAAAACCAGAGAAAATACTGTGTTTTAGCTCACTCTGTATCTAGACTGTCCACAAAATAATCCTTGATGGCAGTAACCAATGGAGTCTCTTGAGGATTCTCGTATACATAAATTAGATATTTGTGCTCTTGAGAAGTTCCTCTCCAGAAGGCAGAACGGAGAGCATTGCAGACTTGTAGACCTGTGATAGAATTCAAACAGATTCCCGGTTGCTTCTTGGAAAACTGTCCACAATGAAGAATGGCCAAGGATTTCTTTGTACTTTAGCATCTGTATCTTAGTGAGTTTAATCTCTGTTCTAGTAAGGAATGAGCACATCTGTCAGTGTGTGGAGGTAGCACTTGTGTGTCGGGTACAGAGCTTATTTTACAGGCAAGTGTGCACATAGGATAATTTTCTATCTGTATTTTTTTCCTGCCAGGGAGATAAAGGAGAGGAATATTATTAACTAGAATGGCCCATTTTCATGGCATGAAGGGACTGAGAGCAGCCCTCCTGAGAGGCACTTGGGGGTACTGATGAATATGAGTTGACAATGTGTGCTCGCAGCCCAGAAAGCCAACTTTATGCTGGGCAGTATCAAAAGAAGCGTGGCCAGCAGGTTGAAGGAGGTGATTCTGCCCCTCTGCTGTGGTGAGACCCCACCTGGAGTACTGCATCCAACTCTGGAGCCCTCAGCACAGGAAAGACATGGACCTGTTGGAGCGTGTCTAGAGGAGGGCCACAAAAATAATCAGAGGGATGGAACTCCTCTTCTATGAGAGCAGACTGAGAAAGTTGGGGTTGTTTTGTCTGGAGAAGAGAAGGTTCTGGGGAGACCTTATTGTCGCCTTTCAGTACTTAAAGGAGGCCTACAGAAAAGATGGGGACAACCTTTTTAGCAGGGACTGTAGCAATAGGGCAAGGGGTAATGGCTTTAAACTAAAAGAGGGTAGATTTAAACTGGATACAAGGAAGACATTTTTTACAATGAGGGTGGTGAAACACTGGCAGAGGTTGCCAGTGGAAACGTTCAAGGTCACGTTGGACAAGGCTCTGAGCAACCTGATCTAGTTGAAGATGTCCCTGCTCATTGTATGGTGGGGGTTGGACTAGATGACCTTTAAAGGTCCCTCCCAACCCAAACTGTTCTATGATCCTGTGATTTTTAGGTCATAAAAATGGGAAATCCATAGGATGTTAGTGCACCCAGCTTCATGATGTGGAGATAAAAATTTCACAAGCAACAAGTTTTTGTAGTGTAGCCTACTGTGTGTGCCATTGTGTGAAGGCAACAAGAGTGAGGTAAATGCCATTTAACGAGTGTAATTGCGAAGAGATGAAGGAATTTACTGTGAATTGTATTACTGCTTAAAAAAAGCTCAGTGTTGCTTAGTGTGTTCAATGTCCGTTACTAATACCATCTTTGTAGATAACTTGGGAAAGTCTCCTTCAAACCAAACTCAGAAGGTCTCTTGATCCTCTCTACTAGCTCAGGCTTTTTCCAGTTGATCTACATATAAGAAAAGGCAGTTCAGTTTTTGGAACTGGGTCATCTAGTGTAGTGTCTGATTCCACTGGCATTCATTAAATTAATCCAAACCATAAATGGACTTCCTCACATCCTGTTGAAATATGAAAACAAAGCTGCTTTTTACCTGAGACCTGAACTTAGCTGTGGAGTATGTATGCATTAGCCTACAAACGGTAACATCTGCCTTTCTTTGTGGTTTGTGGTTTTTGGTGGTTTGGTTTTGGTTTGGTTTTTTGTTTTGTTTTTTTCCCTAAACCAATTTTATTATTAGTTTGCCTTGCTATGAAGGACAACTGAAAATATTCTGGGATGAAATGATAGCAGTCCTTATCATCCTGAGTTTATATGTTGCTGCCGTATTCTTATCTCTGCCCTTATCTGTGGGTACTCTCACAGTCTTGTTTGTTCATCCTGATGCTCACTTGGTCCTTTGGTGATTTAGTTTGGAAACTAGACCAACAGAAAACTGTCCGTACAAGAAAGTAAATGGGCTTTTGTTTGTTACATTCCTGAAACAGGCTTACTCCAGGTTAGGACAAGTTTCAGTGGTGGCATAAGGGGACAGGAGTTCTTTCCGGGAGGGAGTGGAGAGGGCAGGATGAGGTGTGGCAGTACCAGCTTGGTTGATTTAAATGCTTACAGACCTGTGCCCTAAATTAAAAAGACTTAACACAGTTTTTGGAGGGCCCCAGAAAGATTTTTGTCAGATGTTTGGTCTCCTGGATGGAGCAGGTGAAGTATTTGGAAGGATGATCTATTCCAAAACACCAGTTTCTGAAAAGCAGCATCTCTGCCAGTTGATGATGCTGTGCATGTGTCTAGTCCCTTCAGTATCATACATGCTGCCCTTCTGTGTTTACATTATGTGTATTTTTTAAGTTCCTGCAGGCATCCCCCCTTCATTATGTTACCTCTTACTTGGGAAAGTTGTTTTTCTATGTAGCACTCAGCTGCTCCATTTGAGAGACTGAACATCCACTGGAAATCCTCTGCTGTGAGTGTTCCTGTCACTTTCTGGATGATTGTTTTCATTGGCATCATCTTCCTCAGACAAATTGAGTTAGGTCAGGAGTAAAGGATGGAGAAATGGGATAAGGCTGGTTAGGGAAGTAGGGAATTGAACAATTAATTCGGTGGATAGAGTAGTTGGCTGTGGAGTTTCGTTGTATTTGACTGCTGTAACTTGGTGTTGGGTGACAAGGTATAACTAAGATGAGATGTATCATCTTTGAAAACAATGTTCATGAGCATAGTGATGACGGAAAAGTGTTTATTACTTTACAGAGGCAAGCAGTTGAATTCCAAGGCAATTGAGTGATTATGTGAACTCTAGTGAGTTCATAGGGAGAAAGTCAGTGGAAGACCACTGAATTTTGCACTTTGGTGTACCTCAGTTTCCCTTAAAACAGGTTTTGGCATTTCAATATAAGGATTGATTTGTAATCTCCTGCCCAGATGGAGTCATTTTGAGGGGATGTTAATTTTGAAATATTTGCTTTTAGCTTATGGCTTATACATTGAGTTAAAGTTTCTTCTAGATTGCTGCTGCCCCCTCAATTCGTATGATAAATCTCATTTAAGTACTTCCCTCTTATTGCTTCCACTATGTTGCATTTATTCTCGGAGCACTTACAGGATGCATTTTTACAATTAATTTTCACGTATTTGAATTTAGACTGCATTGTGACATTCAAACAATCCTGTGTTTGGAACCTTATCTGATACTAGCTTTCCTGTATAAAATCCTACTTCTGTGTTGGTGGTTTACCATCAGCAGCCGCTTTCCTTTTTGTGGTGTGTGTGCATGCATATGTGTGCATGTTGCATTTTCTTCAGCTCTTGTCCTTGGGATGCTACGTTTAACAGTTCCTGTTTCTGAAGCAGCAGATTTACCACACGTTAGATCTCTAGCTTACAGTTCCCGGGGCCAGGTCACGTCAGAACAACCCGCGCTGTTTGTGCCTTCCAGCAGAGCTGGAATTCAAAACTGTCTCTTGTTTTTACTTCCCCAAGAATAAAAGTTTACAAATGTTCAAGTGGAAAATTATGGTATTTTTCTCTGTTTGTATAAAATATAGATGGTTTTTCAGCATATACTTGAGGTAGTTAATGGGAAAGCGTGTCGCTGAAGCCAAAAGGTCTTTCAACCTTTAATTGCTTGTTTATTTTGTTCTGTTTAGTTCTTCTGGCTTGAAAAAACCCTTTTTGTATGTTACAAGTTTAATTTAATTCCTTCTCCAAATAGTATGTTTTGTGATTTATTTTTTTTTATTTTTAATCTGTAGGTTCCTTCAGAGAAATCAGAATCCTTTGCATCCCTGTTGAGGCGCTCTCCCTTAATTCAGATGGGACCTGCCAAAGATAAAATTGCCATTGGTCGAATATTCCATGTTGTAGAAGATGATCTTTATATAGATTTTGGTGGCAAGTTTCACTGTGTGTGCAAAAGACCAGAAGTAGATGGAAAGTAAGTAATAAATTTACGGTAAGCGATTACTATATGTGACTGACATACTGAAAGGCTTAGCTAGTGGCACTTGACCATCTTCTGGATTGAGTTTGGGTAATTCATATGAATTTTATGATTTAAACTGTGGAAGTTAACATATTGTGCAGAATGCAAGTATGATCACAAACAGACCTGCGTAGCTCAGACATCATGGTCTAGAATGCAGATTCCTTTGCAAGTTTGCATTGTTGCTATCTTTGTTAATCTGCAAGATCACTGTGTCTAAAATATTAAGTATAATTCCTGCAATAAACAGTTCTGAAATGATTGATTTTTTTAACGGAAAGATTTATTAGAAATAACAACACATTTGTGTGCAAGTTGGTGATAGTATTTTATCAGAGCATTTGTATACTCAACTTTCTTTTTTTGACGGGTCTATGAATTTCAAAACAAATGTAACTGATGGCTCAGGATAAACTGAGTCCTTTGCGCCTATGACGTTTGACAGCAGGTGAAGATTTTCTTAGTCTTTTGCTGCTGCTGTGGTGGTAAAACCCTTGTTGCTCTTTGATTCTCTTGCTAATTTTAAGCTGAGACGAGCTTTTTCTTTCCCAATGCTATTCTTGCATGACTGAGGAGTGTTTCTATATTCATCTCAATCTATGACTGTTTGTTTTGGTTTTGTGGTAGAGTTCAGATCAAAGCTCCCTGTTCAGCTTACCTGTCCTTCTGCCAGGCCCACTTGACTTCCCCACGCACATTGGGGAAGATGCATCTAGAGCATTGGGGAGTTTGTCCTTATGGATCAATGGCCTCTTCCGGGCACCTTTTCATGTCAGGACAGCGTCTTGCCTGCCCTAAACAAGCCTACTATCCTGAAACTCAGGAGTCTCTTCTGGCACTTGCCTTTTTCACTTTCCTTCAGAGTTTAAGCTTTGTCATTGGTCGCCACTGCAGCCGAGGCTGCCATCAGCTGCCACATTCCCAACCAGTTCTTTCATTCCAGTGAGTAACACATCCAGCAGACCTGCCCTAGTTGGCCTGTTTGGCACCTCTGTCAAAGAAACGTTACCAGGACACACACTCTGGATTGCCTGTGCCCCTCCATGTCTACTTGAGCAGACATCAGGACGTCTGAAGTCCCCTGTGAGAATTAAGACCTGCAATTGTGAGGTGGTGTTTGGTTCTTTAAATAAGGTTTCATCCACTCCTCTTCCTCAGCAGACAATCTGTAGCAGCTATCCACCATGACACTGTTTTTATTAGTCTCCTCTCTGATTCTGACCTGTAGCTCTCCACTGTCTGCTTGCATGGTTCATATCAAGGCTCCATGCACTCATGCCCCTTCCTCGCTTCCAGTGCAGCTTCTTTACTGTGTCCCGTGTTTGCTTGTGTGCTTCCTCCCAGGTTTAGGGAGTGGGAAACTTTGTGTGTTGTCTTCAAATCCCTGACTGTGATTCACTCCCCTTGTGAATGCTGAGCCCACCGCTCACCCTTTCCTTGTGTGGTGTTAATATCTCATTTTGTCACATTGCTCTGGAATACTTGGGTGGCAGGACAAATCAGAGGAAAGTAATGAACTGTGTCGTCTTAAAAAAGCTTGCAGGCAGATAAGTGTCTTTCCACTCTTTCCCTACACTCATCTTTCTCCTAATGCTCTGTCTTTCCTTCTGGTGCATGTTGTGGTGGTACAGTGGGAAATGAGGCCCAGGGAAACTATTGTTGGAGCAGGTGCTTCAGAACAAGTCAGTTGTCCGCTGAATGCTGGGACCTGAGAGGATCTAGGCCAGTTGTATTTTTGGCTGCCTGTTATAATGATAAAAACAAGCGGATCCACATAAGGCTTGTTTACGCTTCCCTCTCACTGCTTTTGAGTGTGAGTAGAGAGTGGGAAATTAACAGCCTGGGCATTTTTAATGAAATAAAATTTGGAACTAAAGACGATAGTCCACAAAATGATGCAGACAGCATTTACAACGTTGAGGAGTGGCAGTGGAAGTAGTAGTGTTGATACTCTGTATCTAATGGACCCTGACACTTTTTTCCAATTCATAGTGGTTTTGGAATTGGAATTTCTAAAATTTACCTGGATATACAAAAAATTGCAGTCACGGGCAATCTTTTGTTCTGTTTTTTTAGCTTGTAGTTTGTCATAAGGTGCTGTGTCATATAACATAGTTGTACCAATTAATTTCTAACTGGGATTTTTAACACAAAATTTGTAAAGTACTGGTGGAATCAAAAATAAACATGGACAACTGCTGTTTTAGCTAGCTGCGTATGCCATCAATAGTATTCAGGTGCTGCTGAGTTTGGATCTCCTTGCTTATTTAAAAGGAGTAGGAAGACTTATGCCTTTGCTTGTACAATTGCTTTGATCTGCCTCCATGGTAAAGACAGCAGCTCATTGATTTAGACAGTAAAGTTTGCCTTACCAAAACAAGTACAATCTTTTCATACATTGGCCCCACCTGGAGTACTGCATCCAGCTCTGGAGTCCCCAACATAAGAAGGACATGGACCTGTTGGCGTGAGTCCAGAGAAGGGCCACAAAGACGATCAGAGGGCTGGAGCACCTCTCCTGTGAGGACAGGCTGGGACAGTTGAGGTTGTTCAGCCTGGAGAAGAGAAGGCTCCAGGGAGACGCTATAGCATGCTCCCAGTACTGAAAGGGGTCCTACAGGAAAGATGGGGAGGGGCTTTTTATCAGGGAGTGGAGCGATAGGACAAGGGGTAGTGGTTTTAAACGGAAAGAGGGTAGACTTAGATGAGATACTAGGAAGAAATTCTTTACTGTGAGGGTGGTGAGACCCTGGAGCAGGCTGCGCGGAAAAGTTGTGGATGCTCCATCCCTGGAAGTGTTCAAGGCCAGGCTGGATGGGGCTTTGAGCAGCCTGGTCTAGTGGGAGGTGTCCCTGCCTGTGGCAGGGGGGTTGGAACTAGATAATCTTTAAGGTCCCTTCCAACCTGAACCATTCTATGATTCTGTGGCCTTAGTAACTGTGAAGGCGTAGAGTCTTTTGATGAACACTGACATCTCTTTGGAAGGCAATAACTGCTTTTGATCACCAGAATAAAGGTTAAAGGCTGGAGTATCTTCTACCAAAGCTTGAAAGTAACTAGATAGAATTTGCAGTGTGTATTTATATCTGTATCAGCTTACATTGGTGACTGCAGGAAGACTTTGTTACTGTTATTTCTGCTAATTCACTTGCTGACAAAAGTGACTTCAGCACCATATTGTACGTGCGTGTAATCAGTAGAACTGTTTACTGTTTTGTTTGCAAAATGTTTATTGTTTGTGCCAAGGGGAAGAATGGGCGTTTTAATTTACAGATAACAGAGGGTTTCTTGAAGGCCATCAGTTCAGGACAGAAGAGCCAGATTTAATCTTCTGACATGGAAATTCATGATACCATTTTTAGGAAGTCAGTCTTGAGAGCATGGCACTTCTAGTACATGTATTCTGATCCTGATCTTTGTTTTTAATGTTGTGTCTTTTCGGGTATTTGTCAACTCCTCCAAAATATCAGGTTAGCATCTTTAAAGGAAAAACTCCTCTCTCTTGCCATTTATGTAAGAAGGTATCTTCATGAGGACATGTGCTTTCGATATTTCCTCAATTATCTAGCTTTTTTCTCACCAGGACTCAACTATTTTCATGATACTGTAATACAGTTTTCTTTTTCTTATATAATATCCTTTGCTCTTTGAAAGTGCTAGAAGTTACTTGAAAAGAAACAAAAATCCTACAAGAGGTTCTTGTCTGTAAAGCTTGTTCTCTTAAATTGCTCGGTCCTGATCCTAACAGTTGTCATCTCTTGGGATGTCCAAGTGAAAAGACCCTGTAGTGCTACCACCACGTGGCCATAAGAAAAGATTCCACCCTCAAGACTGTCTTGGGTAAAAAAGCAACTGCAAAAATAGGTGTCCCTCACTTGGAAAATTTGAAGTAGCTACATAAATACATTTTCCCATCAGTTCTTCTAAAGTAAACTTCAACCTTTTAGGAAAAAAAACCCCACAAAACCAAAACGGAATGAAACACCACAAACTATTAAGTGAAAGAAACCTCAGACCAGTAATGATACAAAATTTAAATTGAATAAACATTTGAAGAACCTGCTAGCTGTTTTCTTTTGGTTTTTGCTGATTGTTTTACTTCTTTGTATCCTCTTCGGGAAAGCTGTTTCACAGGAATGCAAAAGATAGATTTCATTACTGGCATTGATGGTACTGAGATTGGAAGCATGCATCAGCTTAGTTAGAGACCAAAGATATTGTTGGTAAAACCTCCCTGGGGTCAGGCAAGGATGTATTTGGTTATAAATGTCAACAGCATTTTGTTATTTGGGTTTTATTTAAATGACAGGAGTATTCATTACACTTATTTAATAAGACCATGAAACCGTATGTGCTGTACTTATTTAATATATACTGTAATTAGTAAAAACATGTTTCTTGATACACTTTGACTTAAATGCTGTATTAAATTTGTGGTTTATGCTAACAACATATAGCAGTTTTGTAAAGCATCCAGAATTTATACAAATGAGAAAAGGTCTGTAGGAAAGTAAGTGTACAGTAACTTTTCAGCTATAGGAAGAAAGTGGTGTATTTTTTTTCTTTCTTTTAACATGCCGAAGAAATTAAATCCTAAAGAGGAAAGTGTCTGCCTTAGATGTCCAAATGAACAACAACCGAATCCATGGCAAAAAGGTGCTGTTACAACCTGCTTCTGCCATTATCAGATGGAATTCCTAAGAACCAGAAAATGTGGGAAGGGGTTGTGCTGACACTGCCTGTTGCATGGTCTGCACCTGTACTGTTAATGACCATTTCCCATCAAAAGCACAATGGCTTTCAGCAATTTTCTAAAATGTAGGATTGTGGGACCAGCTTCCAAAGAGGATTAAACTGCACCTCTCCACGCCAGTGTAATGAAGCTTTATTTTCAAAGACTGCTGTAACCCTCCAGCAACTCCAGTATTATCAGGCTGTAGGATCAGAAAGACACTTCCTTTATGTTTGAGTATGCAGCTGGTGCAGGGATTTCCAGTATATCCTGTGGCGATTTTACTTGACACCTTTTATACCGTGCGTATTTGCCAAACTTAAATAGTAGAGAAGGGAAGAAATCATTTGATGCTGGTTGTGATTTAGAACATGACAGCTTAATGAGCATCATAAAACATTACCTAATGCTGTTTCTGTAAATTGTATCAAAATATTTATACTGTTTGAATGGTTGCCAAGGTGAATTTTATTTGGGAAACATTTTAAATTCTTCTCCTTTTGTTCTTTTTTTTTTTTTAAATATTTTATAGATAAGGGCAGAATGGAATCCAGTTAAAAATAGACTTTTAGACTAGGTAATGTGAATAAGGCTGGCTGTTTTCTACCATATTCATTTTATTAAGACAGTCTTCAATTTAAGTTAACATTGAAAGGTGAAATTATTTGAAAGATCTTGTAAGATTAAAAAAAAAATCAATTTCTGAAAAAAAAGAGGTGCATGGAGAGAGGTGCTCTGCAGGGGGGAGGATTTCAATAAGACACTATTTGGTTTGGTTCCAGTTTGTAGTTAACTATTCTATTTTGATGCCATGTGAATATGCTCCTTGGAACGATTAGTGCATCTTTCAACCAGAATGAGCAACCTCACACAAAGGTACTTCACTCTCGGTGTGCGGCAAAGATACTTGAAGGGAAGATGTCAGCGTGTGGTAAATTCACCTGTTGCTTGCTGAACCCTAGTTTCCCTGACTGTTGTGTATGTAATGGTGCAAGATTACTATGGAAAGGTTTAGAGAGATGATGTTAAAGACATAATCATTCTAACTCTTCCTTTTAAAATTGAATAAAGACTGGACAACTGTCAGGAGGCTGGCCTGATAGAGAGACCCAGTACCCCACTCTCTTCCTCGGGGCCTTTGCTCCTTCTTTGCCTGAAGAATCACAAGCATCAAATTCACACTTAACCTGGTGTCTGTGACTAACTAGGAGCAAAGTCTTTGAGTAGCAGTAGGGGCCACCCGTAGGACACAGAGCTGGTGGCAGTGGAGTGACTTACTGATGTTTTCGTCAGAGTACGTATTTCTTCCCTATCCTCCTGTACCGCTGCTGACTGGAGCGGGGCTGTGCTGGCAGCCTGGCACATCCCACAGTTTTCCTGTCAAACTTGGAATGTTGATGGAACTATTACTGCTAAAAAAAAAAAAAAAGGGGGGGGGGTAATTAATGTGATACATAAAGGAAACGTTTCTTGCTGCACTAATGCCGATTTTAGTTTTACGTTTGTTTTTATGATAGTCTACTTCCTTTTTACTGTCTGTTGCCAGCAAAATAGCATCTATCTGTAATGTGTAATTCTCAAGGGGAAAGAAGGAAATTGCTAACCAGCAGTACAAGTGATATAATAAATGATGCTTTTGCAAGTACAATTCTCAAACTCATGCAGATGCAGAAAAAACGTGTCATAAGAAAGAGACTGAAAACCTGTAGAAACTTAGTAATTTTTTAAAATTATTATTAATGCATGTTGAAGGTACTGATAAAATGAACACGGTGCTGGGCCGGTGTGCAAAATTGCTTTTGATTTCCATGGTGTAGTTCTTGCTTAGAACAGGCTGAAGGTCTGCTGAGGAAAACTGTTCTAACTGCTACTTTTGTTAAGTGAGGAGCATGAACACAGTAACTATACTAGCAGCGTTTTCTTATTCTAGTTGTATGTTCAAATTGTTGCTGTTCGCTCATCAGAATTAAATCAGTGGTTTCCTCCTTTGCTGCTTCTATTCTTCTGTTGTAGTTTTTGTTCCGAACAGATCAGTCTTTTTCTCACAAGTCTTTCTAGTAGTAACCACACTGTAGAAAAAAAAATCTCATAAGATGATGAATGTAAAATGTGTAACCAGCCTCTTAGAGGGAACACGTTATCTTCCTTCCTTCCGTCATCTTTTGCTGCTGTTGCCTCGTTCATGTGCTCTGTTAACTGTTTGTACCCCTTCCAGGCTGCTCTCTGTATTCTTTTTTCCAATATTGATTGCTAATATATATTTCAAATATAAATATAATGTAGTTACATTTATAACTAATTGCAGTTTTATATTATTATATCTATTCAGTATTATATGTTAGTAAGCCTTTTTAGCTTTATTGCTCATCTTTTTACCACTGTTTTCCCACTGAACTGTTAGAATTTGCAGTTTTGTTGTGTGTTTTTAAGCAGTCGCTGTGTTTTAGAGGTGGCTGTATTGCAGCAGTATATGATATGTTACTTCTAATAATGCTTTTGGAAAGTTTTATAAATAATTTTTGCTCATTTATGCATAATTAAAGCAGAAATTGCATAACTTACTAAAATATCTATTAACATAATCTTATTTAGTCAGCATGAACACTTACCTGGCTTTCGTAGAAAATTTGTCATATTCTTCTGTTATCAGCTCTGATTATTTTTTGTTTTTTTATTTTTGTTTGTTTGTAAAGTATTTCTTGCCTGTCAAAATAAATAGTAGTGGCATAAGTAAGCAACCTGGGAGAATTTGGTAAGTTTATATGACAGTGGTTTCCTTTGTGTCTGTAACTTCAAATGATTTGAGTCTATCACTGCCACATCGCTGACTAATACGTTTGTAATATTAAATAGGTATCTGAAATCAAAGCAATCTTCATACTTCCTTGCTCCTTCCTTACCCTCCTTAGCTTCCAAGTTGTCCTACCTATCAGGTAAGCACCTACTTATTGGAGGGCAAAATTCCTCTGCATTTTGAAAGATGAACTTAGACCATATTATTTTTGAATTGTTGGTTAATTATGACCTGGTCAGATTTGCTGGAGTATAAAACAAAGTGTGCACACGCTCTTTCCTGAGTCTCTTCCAGTTTGTGTCTGTTATGGAAAACATAAACCAGACAGCTGGTCTCCGCACTGTGAAAACCAGTCTCTTTCTGTGATTAAAATTACCAGAATGTCATGTTGAAACTCTCTGAGGACCAAGGTGGTTTGCACGAGTCATCAGCAAACTTGGGTTTTGGCACTCTGGTCAGCCTTTGGTCTCAAACTTTGCCCAAATTCCAAGGAGAAATGGTAAGCGGGACTAATGTTGTTGTCTTGTTCCCACATACCAACACTGCAACTTAAAAAGGAGGCCTTATTGTTTATATTGAAGAGGGCTAAATTCAAGGAGGTGGCATGAACTCCTTTTTCTACAAAGCTTCCATACAGCGCAATACGCCATTGCTCCGAGCCCAAACAATGCACGCGGTGCCACTCTGTCTGCTGTCAAACAATTTCATCTCTTTTTTTTTTTTTTAAATAAGCATGCAGAGTAGCCGTGTGATTGCAAACTTAATCTGTGTACTTCAGCAAATAACCTCTTAACTTATTTATAGCAGCGTGCATTTTGGAAATTACAGCATTTTTATCCCCGATGGACATAGCTTATTATTTGCTTGGTTACTTTACAATTGTGACTGTTTTTGCCACCCACTGTATATCGTTCTTCAGCGGTTATTTTCAACCACAAATGGAGGTGTTGGCTTTGTGTGGTTCTGTAGCACACAAGACTGTGCTTCCAGAGTTCCCAGAGCCCACAGTCTCTTTTTTGGATGGATACTGTAAATTTTTCATCCCAGATAAATACTTCAGAGTTTAGTTAATGTAATAATAGCATGGGACAGGTGTTTGTTGTCAAAAGTACAACTAATCCATATTAATGAGGCACTCTGCACAGCATTTGGTATGGAGTATGCAGCGTAGACCTAGGATTATGGCTGCACCAGTGCATGCAGACCTGCAAATCACTTTTTCCATATTTGTTTTCACTTCTGTCATGAGTTTGAAGTAGCAGAGAGTTATGGAATTTGATTGCCTTTGGAGAAAAACCACACAAAACTAGTAGCATTTACTGGTGAAAATTTTGTGCCAGCTCTGTCTTCCCAGGGCATCATGATAAATGGGAGATGGAATATGCTGTATGAAACGTCTTGGGAGAACAAAGCAGTCCATAGGTGGCCTGGAGCTTTTTTGGCAGTGTCAAAGTCTGTAAATACTCGTTAAACCACACTTTTTCTCATATGTGGACGTGCACACATACACGATAGGGGAAAAAAAAAAAAAGGCTTGGGAAACTTATTACTGTATTGGAAGGCTTGAGTGTTGTCTGTAGAAGATGAGGCAGGTTAACTCTCTCTTCCTCTAATTCAGGTATTGGATGTCAAGAACTGTAGGAACTAGAATTACAAACTCATGACTTGGCAGAAGAATTAAAATTGTTTCTAGTATTTTGTTTTGAAGTTGATGAGAATAAATGGCTTGAATCTCTACATGTAGCATATATGGAAATTCTCTTCCCCCCGCTCCCCCCCCCCCCAACACACACTTTGGAGAAAGCCTGGTAGTTTGCATGTGGGGAGGAGCTCTCTCACTTAAATATTTCTAGCAAAGTATAATTAATTACCTCAATAGCTAGGAAAGGCTGTAGGAATCTTAGCCATTCCAGATGCAGAAGATTTTTAGTGAAAACCCTAATGCTCCCCAACACGTTTCACTGACTCTGGCTGACAGTGGATGAGGTAGGGACGTGGTGTCTGATACTCTTCAGGGGTACAGGGAGCTGTATGTTACTGAACTGCAGAGCAAGGTGCAGATGATTCTGGCTTTAAGTCTGCTCAGTTTGACCTGTTCCTGTAACAGAGGTAAGGGCCAGGTGAAAAAACAGTCCAGGTTACCGAAGCAGTATAACTACTTTATTAGGTTGGGTGTAACTGCGCTAAACCCTCTTTTTAGCATAATGAGTTGAGCTGCAGCGCTGCGCTGGTGTGGTCGCTTGAGTTCACTTTGGGAGCCAGCTTGGTCTAAAGTAGCTCATGGGCTCTGCATGGCAATCCACTGAGAGGTGTAGACTTGCCCAAAGACAGAAGCTATTTAGTTTCTAAGTTGAGAAACTGAATTAATGATGGTTTGGACCAAATGTCTTATAAGTCTTCATATAACATAGATCTTACTCAGGAAAATTAATGCTATCGTATAACCATGGAGTGGTAATTATTCATCCCTCTGGAATAGTTTCAGTAAGCAAGTCTGAGAAGGGAATTAACACAGTGAGGGAAACACTCTGCAGGTAATATATCAACCTCAAGCTCTTCAGAAGGCATGAGTCAAGCCTCCCACAAATCATGATATTAAAGTTTTTATTTTTTTTGTTTTATTTCTTTTTGGATTCTTTAGTCTTTGGGTTCACATCACTTTTTTTTTTTAACTTGGCAGAATAGGAATTTTTAATTAAACCAATTTTTTTTTTAAAAGGCAATTGAGCTGCTTGTGTAACAGTGTAACTGCAAGAACCAAGACTTTAACACATTAAATATCAGAAAGATATAACAAAATTATTAATATTAGCAAAGCTAGAGATGTTGTACAGAATTATTTCACTGATAATTCTTCTCAGTCTGCTATATAATATTAAGATGACTCAAGCTGGAGGCCGGTAACTAGCAGTGTACCCCAGGGGTCAATGCTGGATCCAGTCCTGTTTAACATCTTCATTAATGACCTCAGTGATGGGACAGAGTGTACCTTCAGTAGGTTTGCATAGAGTACAAAACTCAGGGGAGTAGCTGTTACACAGGGTGGTTGTGCTACCATCCAGAGGGACCGTGACAGGCTGGTGAAATGGGCTGAGAGGAGCCTCATGAAGCTCAACAAAGAGAAGTGCAAAGTCCTTCCCATGGAGGGGTACAACCCCAGGCACTAGTACATGCATGGGCCACCAGTCTGGAAAGCAGCTTGGCAGAGAGGACCTGGGGCTCCTGGTAGACACCAAGCTGAACATGAGCCAGCAATGTGCCCTTGTCGCAAAGAAGGCAAATGGTATCCTGGGCTGCATTAGACAAAGTATTGCCAGCAGGGTGGAAGGAGGTGATCCTTTTCCTCCACTCAGCCTTGGTGAGGCCAGACCAGGAGTTCTGTGTCCAGTTTTGGGCTCCCCAGGTCAAGAGACAGTCCAGTGAAGGGTCCCTAAGATGATGAAGGGACTGGAGCGTCTCTCCAGTGGAGAAAGGCTGAGAGAGCTGGGACTGTTCAGCCTGCAGAAGAGAAGGCTCATGGGGCATCTCATCAATGTGTATAAATACCTGAATGGAGGGTGCACAGAGCCAGGCTCTTTTCAGTGGTGCCCAGTGACAGGACCAGAGGCAATGGGCACACATTGAAACACAGGAGGTTCTCTCTTAACATGAGGAAACGCTTTTTTTTACTGTGAAGGGTGACCGAGCACTGGCACAGGTTGTCCAGGGAGGTTGTGAGCCTTTTTCCTTGCAGATATGTAAAAGCAGCCTGGACATAGTCTTGGAGGACCTTGCTTTGAGCAGGCTGGGGGGGCTTTCACCAGGTGGCTTCCAGAGGCATCTTCCAACCTCTGCTGTTCTGTGATTCTAACATGATAACTTGATAGAAGACCTGTCTGCCCGACTGAAGGCGGTGGCCATCGAGGATTCAGTCACGCAGTTGCATTTGCGGTCAACTGTCTGTACAGAGGGATGGTTGATCAGAGGGAGGAGTGGGTGTTGACTGCCGCTTGGAATAGGCCCAAAAAGACTGATAGAATTAATTCTGTTACTCCTACACACCGAACTCCTGACAGATGCTTTGCTTCCCCTGATGCTTTCTGTAACTCCTTGTCAGCCTATTTCGATGCCGTTATCCAACCAGGGCACAAAAGCAGGTAAATTCCTACAAAGCAAGGTAAGCCTGTTAAGGCCGAGTGTTTCTGAGCTGTGTAGGTGATTCAGCTGCTTTGCTATTATTAGGCAGCTCAGCAAATCTGAATAAAAAGAAAAAAAACAGTGTTTAGAGGCAAAAATAAATAACATTTTATTGCATGTCTATTATTTAAAACTAATTTTCCTTTTCTGCTCACTAATACGCTAACAAAAACTACACAGTCCTTGCCGCCTCTCTTTTTGCATGCACTTGTGTGGAACTAAGATGGGAAGAGCAATTGAATATAATTTTTATATGAAGCGTTTTTGGAGGAAGAAGCAGAAGCAATGGAAGAGCTAAAGTAACACTTAGGTTGTATGTAATAGCTCTTACTGAATAAGGAGCATCTGACAGCACAATCCCTGCTATTGTATTTGCTTGCCTGATTTTTCTAAAACTTTCAAGATTAAATTTAAAATCCTAGGCAGGTATGGCTGTTGTGCTGGACGAACTGCAGTGTAAGTAAAAACTCATGTATTTAAAAAGAAGAAAAAAAAAAAAAAGAAAAAGGAGTTACTCTTCTAAGAGTATTCAGTAGCTGTTAAAACTTGCCTTAATAAATTTTGGAGTCTGTGTGTGGTCACTGCTGCCGTGGCTCTGTCAGCATTTTAAGCATCATAACAGCCAAGCAGGGATGCAGATGTCTGTTGCTTTGTGAACTTGCTGAACGCAGCCATGATTTATGGATACTGAAGTATGAAGTATGATCATAGTCAATCATGGGGCTTTTCTTTCTTTTTTTTTTTTTTTTTTTAACTAAACCAAAGCACTTTACTTTTTCCTTTTGTGGTAGCTGTCAAGAGAGGCAAATTTTCTGTTTTCCTGTTTTAGCATTTTACAACAATTTATTTCTTATCTAAAGAACTCAAAATCCCGCCACCCAGCTTGGGCGAGAAATAACAACCACCCCCCAGTCCTTCAAATCCTGAAGGGATTGTTCTGAAAATACTGAAGCTGTATTTTAAATGATCTGCTTTGAGGCTTGGCAGGCTCTGATGACATGGAAAAGTGCGCATAATGTGGTCACACTGCGTGAGCACGTACCCACTTAACCGAGAAATTGAGATACGACTCTAAAGGCGGGGAAATAACCATTGGGTACAATGAAAAATGCCTATCACTTATTAGTGTTTGGTGACTTCCCATTAGTAGGGTAAGAGGAAAAAGGCTTAAGCAGTTTTTCTTTGATTAATGATTTTATTAGAAGGAATGAAGGATTGCTTACTTGTTCTGTGTAAAACCTTTTGTTCTTTATTTTCATAGTAGTTAGCGGGCTCTTCCAAAGGCAATGAGATCTTATGAACCAGTTTCACGGTTCGTGTAAAGCTATATAAAGCATGTCTTTATAGAAACACAAAGCTCACGTGTTTAACCCTGCTGAAATCTTCTGGAAGTAATGGAGTGTTAATTTTAAAAACTTAATTATTTAAACTTTTATCTTCTACAACATGAAATCCCAATGAAACTTTTCAGGTCTTTTCCATATATCGTAAGGAAATGTAAGTAGCATACAAGTTTAATTTATTTGCAATTTGTACTCATTAACTTCAAGTATTCAGGTAGAGATCTTAATCTGAGTGGTAATTATAAGTTGATTGCTAATCTGTCTTCCATTTAGGGAGTTCAGTTACTTCTTTTCCTATGACTTTATACATTTGAAGTTGCCTAGAAGTGTTTTAATCTTTCAGATCAGGTATTGCCTGCTCCCCTTCACTCATCTTTTGGTGCCAGACCAGTCTACTTACCACCCAAATACTAGATTTTGCTCCCTCCGAAGCCTTTCAAGGCTGTTCTTGGCAGCTGGCTTGACAGGGCTGCTGGAGATGAGACTGAAATGCGCTCTCCTTCCTCCAGACAGAGCTCGGTAAACAAACTGTGATCCTCCGCTTGGCAGGAGGCAGAGCTGCCACTGCTGCCAGCCTCGGGGGGCGAGAATGGGGGGGCGGGACGCAGAGCAGCGGTGATGCGTGGCAGCAAATACGATATCCCTTTCTGAGTATTTCAGTGACTTGACTCACACATTGCTGTAATGCGAAGGTTTGTGAAATATTCCTCTGCTTCTGCAAGATGTATTAGGAATATGCTAAGCTTTGGCCTGGTGTACGCACCAGCGGTGCATTTAGCTAAAACTAAATTATAGTAGGCCAGTGGAAAGAAATAACGCATGGCTGGAGTAGGTTAGGCTGGGTTCAACTTGCTAAGCAGTGATATAAATTTACAGAAAATAAAAAAGGAGTTTTGCAGTGATCTAAAATCACTCTGTTGAAAAAATTGGTGGAGCAGGGTTTATTGCTCAGTTTTCTTCTCTCATCATAGGGAAAACTTAAAAGGTCCTTCTCTGCTGAGAATTTCCCATTCAATATAAAAAAAAAAATAAAAATTGTGCTAGATGTTAATTCTTCCAGCTGCTTTGATCAGCCTTTAGATCTATGAGTATTCTTGTGGCAGGGTATGTAATAACCCTAATAGTAGTTGAAAGGTGAGGATTTTCCTCCTTTGAAGTGAACTAAAAACTGTCCATTCAGGATTGTGATTGATCAGGTCCTTGGTAGGCTTGCAGGCATGCTTTGGCATTCGTACAAATGTTTACCTACTTTACACGCTCAGTGCCAGTATATTCAAGTGCAGTCATATGTCTTATAGCTAGTGTTCAAAGCAGGCAAGCCTGCTTTATTTAAATAAGGCCATATATATATAGGCCTTATATAAAAAGTAGGATATAAAAAGTAGGAATTCTTATGCCATTATAAAATAAAGTATCTGAGAATAAGGTGATGGTCTTCACATATCTTTCAGGTTATTTGCTCACAACTCGCTTGCCAGGAGTTGGAAGTCATGGCTTCAGACTCCCAAAATCTTTGACTAGCTCACACATAATGAAACTTTCAATTTGTGGGATTTTTTTTTTCCCTGGCATTAGACATATTAATTTTTCTTTTTTTTTTTTTTTTATTATTTTGGGGCTTTCTCCTGTAGATGGTTAATGTAATAACAATGTTCCAGTATTTTGAGCTTAAAAAATGAAATTGAAAGAGCAGTAGAAAGCATGCTAATGCTATGTTGGCTGTTAGTGATAAAATGAACAGTGTTCTTTGTGTTCCATTCATGGAAATCCAGGGATTTGTTTAATTTAAAATGCAATTTTCTTCTCTCTCTCCCCCCCCCTTTTTTTTTTAACCAATTCACAGTTGTAAAACATTTTAAACAGTTCTTTCACTTCAACTTTGTCATGTATGACTTTATCTGTAGTACAGGCTTCATGAGTTAAAGCAGTTGCTAACTCCCGTGTTACCTTCATGCTAATCATTCTAAAGTCTAAATACCTTTTGCAAGCAAAGACTTCACTCCTTAGAATAACGCATGCATATTTTGTTTTATATTCTAGTATATAAAGCAGGTGAAGGTAACAGTTGTGACGTTGTGCAAGAGGGCTACTTTTGTTCCTTAAACATGCTTGTAAGGATGGTGATGTAAGTAATAGAAGCATGGCTTCCATAAAGGGAAAGTTGACAAAATAATTATTTGAGGAGTAGCAGTAATCTATATGAAGTGGTTTTTTTCCTCTGCTAATAGGTAACTAATATACAGGAGCATATGCAATATTATGTATATGATAAATTTTCCCTGACCCTTTATTTGTACAATCTAAATATTTTGTGTGAAATACAGATGTATAACTATGATTATCTTTTGTTACTCTTCTCAGTTCCTTTAAAAGCCTTTGCAGTGGGGATTTAAAATGACGACTACCTTGTTATCACCTTTCATGTGCCTTTTGAAGGGATGCAGGGCTGCTGTAATTCTGGATCCCATGCTCAGTTTTCATGCGCAGCCGTGAATTGTGTCACGGTGGGGAGGGACGGGGTGTGGGGTGGTTTTGTTTTTGAAGGAGATAAAATACATTCCGTAAAACCGCGACGCTGTCTTCGTGTGCAGGCTGCGCCTGTGGCCAGAAGTGAGAAGCGGGATGGGATGGGGTGGGGTGGGGTGGGATGGGATGGTGGAAGCCCCGTGACCGGCGACCGTGGGCTTCCCACCGGAGCCCTCCCGCGCTGGCGGGATCCGCTGCTGGCTGCCGGGGCGAGCGCGGAGCCATTCTTCCGCCTTCACTTCCTCGGCTCTTTAGCCCCCATTGAGCGGCAAACAGTGGCGGGGGACAAAAGCTGTATACACTGTACAAACAGAGCACCAAAGCGGCAGTACACTGACTCATTCTTCGCTCTGTGTGAGAACTGAGGGGGACTCTATTCACCGCCTTTGTGCCGGTGTCTGTCAACAGCGCTGTTTGAGGCCAGCCCCATTGTGCCGGCCAATGTTTCTTATTGACCCGAGTCTGTGCCCGCAATGTTCCCAGGGTCGAAGTTGCGAGCAAGAGAATGTTTGAAAAGGGGTAATCGTGGGCTAAATGCGTTTTGCTGCATTGTCGTCTGACCTATTAAATCTAAACTGCGGGCCGCGTTCATGCAAACAGGTAATTATGTAGTCACAGCTGCGGCCATTGACATCTGGTTACCGCCCCGTGGAAAAAGGGGATGGGGCGCTCGCCTCTCCCTCCAGGCTCTCAAGCACTGAACTGTAATGATATTAACTGAAAATAGAGGGTGGATTAGTGAGACTGACAGGTCAACAAGGTGGATACTTTATCCATGTAGGCAGAAATAAGTCCGAGTGCAGTTGCTTGGGTATTTCTGCTACCTTACACATCAGATTTTTCCCATAGCTGCAGGCTTGGTTGGGCTCCTCTAGATCCAGTTATTATTTAGCGGTTTTAGATCAGGAGAGGCTGCAAAATACTCTTGTTATCTTGTCTGTGCAGAACAGCTCTGCAAACAGCTACCACGTTAACTAATTTTATTTTTTTTTTTTTTCTAAACCAAGTGGCTTACAATGGCCCTTGTCCCTGGAGGCCGGGTCGCCCGGATTTCCAGATAACAAACCTTCATTATCAATAGGCCAGCATTTCAAAACTTAGTGGTAAGTGTACAAGGGTAATAAAACATTGCTGGCCATAAATTATTTTAGGGCAACTGCTTTTTCTTTTAATGTACTTTGAAATTGAGGCGTAGTATTTGCATGTAAATTAGTGTGACACATCTTCTCTGTCATCCCCCTCTGCTCCCCCCTTCTGCTGGGAGGGAAGAGGTCTCTACGTAACACACGTAATGATTAAAACAGTGTGCTTTTCTGGCCTGTGCAACTTTTGGTGATGGGGTAGACAACAGCCACTATGGAAATTAGGAGAGAGGGTTACAGGGCTGTGGGTGACTTCCCTGGCACATCAAAGCTGGGAGCAGGCTGGGTGCTGGGCAGCCCTGCCTGCAGGGTAGGAGGCGAGTGCAGCCAGCTGATAAATTCCTGTTTTAAGGGTTCTCCTGCAGGAATGAATGGTTAGCTGCTGCTCCTTGCATTTGCATCCCAGCGCTGCTCCTTAGGAGCCTATTATTCTGAAGAGCTGTTGCAATGCAGTGTGTAATGCAACAGGGAGAGTAGGTGCTACGTGTTATGGCAAATACATAACATATATAAATATATATATATATAAAAAATCCTTCATGGTTATGGGAGGCCTGTAATTGCTAAAAGTGTGAAACTTTCTCCTGCAAAGGCATGTCCGCTGTTTCGGAGCTCTTGACTCATGGAGCAGGGAGGGAGAAAAGCTGGTCTGCTCGGACTCATGGGAACCTGCGTTTATTGTGGATCTCTAAAATTGTCTTGTTATGTAATTAGCTTGTGCTCTTTTTCTGTGGGTTTGGGGTTTTTTTACTTGATTTCTGCCTCTTCTACTCCATACAGGTCTCTATAGAACTTACTGATTATTATGCAAGAAGCAAGGGTAAAAAAGCCAAACCCAAAAATATTTCAAATGTATCCAGAAATGTGTTGGCATTAGCATCTTTTTCAGGCAGAGGCCAGTAAGGAAAGACCAAGTCCATCTACCAGCAAAAGACAGTTAAATTACATCTTCACAATTATCTGATCCTGTGTGTCTCCAATACTTATTGCTGTAGGAAGGAGTAAATTTCCTTAGGGACTTTTTTAGGATGTACCAGGGCTATATACAGTCTCTTTGCTGCTGTGTGTTGAGAAAAATTTTTCAAGAGATGCAGAAAATTCTATTTGTGCATTTCCCAGTAGATTCATTAACTTCATAAAAATACTAGGTAGTCTTAGGAATTTGTTGTTTCTCACCTATGTAGCTCTGTCTCCTAAACCATTTGCCCATTTCTCTGCTTAACAAAAAAGAAAAGAAAAAGGAAAATATTCAAACCAGAGTATTTCCTCTTCACCACCCATTGTTTTTTCTACTGTAAAGGGAATACCAAAAAATTATATTTAAATAAGGACTCAAAAGGACTCAGTTGTCTAAAACAGTATTCTTCTCAGCTGTGTTACCTGTAGAAGAGATAAATGAGACTGAAGACTTATCCTGTAGAAGTCTGTAAGTGCTTTGCACTCTTAAAATATTTTACTTTTGTAACTAAGAAGAAACCTGTTCCACTCCAAATATGAAGAGTCAGGAAGAACTTGAAATGAGAATTCCCAAAAGAGATCAAGAAGCTTCCTGGCTAAATGGTTTGTTTTACCTGACTTACCTAATAAGTAAAACTTGAGCAAACTTTTTAATTGGGTATTCCCATTTTGATGCCATGTGCATTCTGTGATATCTCAGTTGTAATTCTGAGTGTCTCTTTAGGGAATTCAAAAGGAGTTATAAGAATGCGTTTTTCAAAGAGTCAAAGATGACTTCTTTAGACGTGTCACCGGACTTACTGAAATAGGTACTAACCACTGCGGCATTCTTATACCTTTGGAAGGTGTTGCTGTATAATGAAAGGCGGGCTGAAAACTAGTTGTAGAAATGATTATGCACTCAGTAGTTTGGGGCGTTAAGGTAGTAATATCAATGTAATCGGGGGGAAACCTTGCATGGCATATGTAGCTTAGTTTCATGCTTCAGCAAACAAGGCATTATAGACAAACTTTTTAAAATTCAAGGCAAAATAAGAGAGCAGAGAATGTAGACTTCTTGGATACGCACTGAAAACGGATGAAAACATGCAGTATGTGTACTCGGCATCACAGAGGACAACTTCAGTGTGGGCTGCTAGGTTTTCCTAGAATGAAAAATTCATAATGACTTCATTGGTCTAATTAATTTTCTTGAAGCAGTAAGAGCGTACAAAGGTAAAACCAGGCAATTTATTTGAAACATGAGGGTTTGAAATCTGAGGTTGAACAATGAGGGGTTTTTCTTTTTTTCTTTTTTTTTCTTTTTTTTTTTTTTTGTCTTGGAGGTGGCTGTATGTAATGCTTGTGATTAAATGGGAAACAAGATGTCTCTGATCAATGCTTAGCAGGTTTTCCTTTGTCTTTCACAGTAGCAGCATGTATCAAATGAAAAACTAATAGTAATTTATTATACCTTTTACAAAGAATTCTGCTTGATTTTTTTTTTAAGATTTGTTTATGTAGTGAATTAGATTGTGTTTCAGTTTTAGTATACCTCTGTTTCTATTTTAGTTAAATATGAGTTAGCCTATGTGAGACTATTCACAATGCAACAGTATTATCTGTCAATCGGTATCTCTCTTTCTGCATTGGAAATGGAAATGAATAATATTCTTTCTGAAACTGGTATACTTACTGGCAAAATCAGCCCTAAATATGATGCATATATATGCAATTTATATATGATGCATACGTAGCTATAATCTAAATGGGCATAGTTCCTGTATGTTTCTTAGAAGGAGAATGAAGTGTGAGTCAAAAAAAAGAAAAAGGTTTCGAAGAGAAATTAGTTGACTTTTTTCAACAAAGGGCCCCAGGGTATCATAACCTATGTGTAAAAACAACAGTACGCTTGGCACGCATTGCCCGAGCGAGTTCAAAAGAACTTTATGGAAACTGAAATAACCTTTCTAAAAATATATTTGAGGGCATACCCTTTGAGTACTGGAAATAACATTCTGATAGCACGTGGTAGGACAGCCCTTTTCCGATACATAGCGTCTGTGGATTACAGCGATAAAGAAAATACAGCAGTGAAGTGTAGGAATGGACAATACTTGTAGATGAAGCCTAACCAGTCACTGGTGCTTCCTTTAGGATTTGTCTTTGTACAGCCTGTGGGAAAAGATTTGCGCTTCTGTGAGCTCCCAAGAGAAACAACTGAATGTTAACAATTTTCCTTATAAAAGTTTTTTCAGGTTTAAAAAACTGTGTTTATCTCAGCAGAGAATAGCGCAAAACATTTGAAATTATTTTTGTGAAATTAAAAAAAAATAATTAATTCATTTAGAGCCCGCTAGGTACTTATTCATTTCAGTTTAAAAGTCTACAATATTATCTAATGCTGAGACAACATTAGGAGCATGTTCATGTAATGCATGGTTTTCTGGATGCGTCAAAATGAAGAGCTCAGATGTTGCTTTACATAAACACAGCTATAGGGAGGATCAGGTATTTGACTTGTTAACATACTGTCTAAAGCAGAGAATTTCACTTCAGAAAAGGAAGACTCTGCAAGCAAGTTCCGATCAGTAATGGCTTTGGAAGACAGCTCTGTTCTTCCTGTCACGGGGGCAAATGCACAGTAAGAGCAAAGAAATGGGGTTGGATTACAAATTATCTCATTTAGACTGTGTAAAATCCAGATTTATTGCCCCAAAGTAATCAAAGCCTCCATTACGAATGTCTCGTTATACTCAGTAATATGAGGGCAGTTGGCTAGTCAGCTGAATTTTCTGGTCTTGTAACTTTTTAAAAGTTGAAACAGTTTGCTTTTTCCTATTGGTTTTATTGCATGTAGACATTTCTCATATTCAAGTTAAGATTGGGTGGTTTTTTTCCCCAGTTACTAGAATTAAATTAATTTAGTTCATCTCTCAGTCACATCGTAACTTACTGTTTTTCATTAGGGAAGATTTCCACGTATAGGCAGGATGCGGTGGTTAAACAGGGTTTTGGAACAAGAAAATATAGATTACAATTGGTGCAAGTCAGCCTCGACGCGGGCTTCCTTTTACCCGCCCTGGCTATTGTCACAGCTTCCCCTCATTCAGTTTGGTGGTGGCTGTTTGTTGCGTGAGACCAATAGATAGTATCGATAGATTGGCAAATGTTGTGTTTATATTTGATCTCTTGTAAAACAGAAAGGGAGCTCTGGCTCCTTCAGAATTCCTCACTAGCCTAATGAGATAATCGTTGCTCTGCAGCCTTCAAGAATGAAACAAAAAACTACTTGGATAGTAAAGAATTTTCAACAACCTGTTCTTGCTTTATTTTTTTAAAGGAATTTCTGCTCTTTGATAATTTGAGATCTGTCTGTTTTTCTTTGAAGGAGGAGAGACATGGCAGTTCACGCCAAATTAATGCAAGAGGAATGCTTACTTGATTTTAGAAACGCTGCTAAAAGTCATAGTACTGACTACCTGATTAATTCATCTTCATTTATAGAATCGGTGAGGTAAAAATGTGTGGAGGGCTTGGAGCCCTCACGGTACTGGTAATGTAAGAGCTGCTCAGGTATTTCTAGAAAGAAGATGCGTGTGCCTTGGTTGCTTCTGGAGAAGGTAGGTGCAGCAGAGGGTTAACTCTCTGACATACTGAAGTGTCTTAATTAGAGCTTGGCAAAGAGCCACTGTCAGTAGAAAAAAAATACGCCGTGCCTGAGACGACAGCAATAACTAGTAGCTTGAGCCTCTGGCAAGGTCTCCTGCATTCAGCAGCGCTCTCTGCTTGTGCCTACCTGTTGTGGGAAAGCAAGATGCTGCCCAGACCCGAAACAAAGCAGCCCAGCATTTTCCCATCCAGCTTCGCCATTGTAGCCACAAAAAGAAAGGATGTGGGGATGCGGAGAGGGGGGAGATACCTGTCAATAAAAGCAGCTTTTGCGGCCACTTGCTGTACATAGTGACCCGCAGTTGAAGGAAGGGCTAGTGAAAACTGTGGAGCAAATCTGGATTTGCACACTGTGGAGTCCAATACTTGCCTTAAAATGGGAAAATAGAAGAATTTGAAGTTTGAGGCTGAGAAGATTTTAAAACATTGATGACCTGTGGTGATGCTTTTCAAACTGGGAATTACTGCATTGTTTTGAAGAATGATGACGATTTACTTGTAAGAATTATTAGTAGATACTGCTTTCCCAAGGTTATGGCTTATGTACGGTCCTGATGGGGAAAAGTATAATATCAGGTTGCCCAGTTAATGATATACTGTCACAGGATGGACGACACGGATTAAATGTAAAAAAAACCCCATCAAACCTGTTATTTAAAAATGAAAAAATAAAACTACTTATAATTTCAGGACTAGGTTGCTGTATCTTACGATGAGAAATACAGAGATACAGACGTGATAAAATTGAGCTGATAACATTGTGTATGTAGAGACATGTATTCAGACAGTAGGGTATGTACTCCTCAAGATGGTATATTTGTGAAGTGTGTAGAAAGGCATGTATTTTCACAATTTAAAAAAACACAAACAAACGGAATTTGTAAGACTGCATCTTGGGGTCTGTGTGAATGTTGAAATGCCCTGTACCTGTATTTGAAGAGAAGAAAAATGTGTTGTAAGCTTAAGGGATTTTTCAGTGGTAGCAACAGCAATTAAACTCTTCTGTCCCTCCCTGAATTTCAGTGGAAATTAATCACCTAAATCCAGTCAGTGGAGGCCTGAAAGTCATCTCCTTTTAGGTAAAACGACATTAATAATGCATTGCAGTTTGATTCTACAAAACCACAGTAACAAAAATAGTTGTTACTGATATTAATATTTAATGATAAGTAATAAAATTGAATCAAAACCATACTTGTGTGTATCTTTAAATCTCTAGGTAAACTTTAGAGTTTACCTAGTCAAACTTCAGTGTGACTCTGCATTACGCAGTAAATCACATCAGAGGAGGCTTGCAGGTCACAGCAGAATGGAAGTCCTGCTAATTAGTTAGGCACTGTATGGTCAGTTAATCCATGCCAGCATAACAATAATCTGTTACTTTAACACCTCACTGGAGCATTTTTTGAGTTTCTAACTCTACCCTTGCCTATTGAGTAAGTAGCAATGCTAATGTTGGCTTTGTGTGTGCCAGGCTGGTGGGTACCGTTACAGACCTGTTCTGCACTGTTGGAGTAGGTTTTGGATATATGGAGAGAAATTTAAAAATTATTTAAATTTAAAATTTAAATTTAAAAAAACAGCTCTTAATTACAATCTGCAGTTTGCTCTGATAAAAACGCTCTTGGAATAAGGTGGTAATGGCCCTGGAAAGACTATCTCCCGTTTTATGCTTTCTACTTACAAGTTTGACTTTTTGCCTGGGATCATGCATCACTTCAGAGGAACACATCAGGACCTTCTAGCAGTAAAAGTCCATCCTGCAAAGCAGAGGACAGGACCTGTTTCCGTAGCATTCAATCATAGCGCAGGCTGCTTCAGAAGAGAAGGATCTTCTTTCTGGAGAACAACACCTGCTTAGGTCTTGTTGCATGAAGAAGGGTTACCTTCTGCTTGTGAAAGGTGATCTCTTTTAATTTATAGTAAACACAGATAGTGAAGAATCCTGGGTCCCATGGAAGACTTCCCAGTATGTGTACCTGATTGGAATATAAGGAATTGAGCTTCTTGGATTTATCCACCTGCATTATGCCTCTGAGACAGCCAGCTCTTCTTGTGTGGGCACTTAATTGTATGCTACGGATAGCTGAAGTGTCGCTTCCCTGCCTAGTGAAGGCGTGGGTTATTCCTTCCAAAGAAGCTGCATGGGAAAATAGATGATGTCCTTGAGCATGGAAATGTTTTGTTCTGACCAGACTTGTCTTGGGTACATGCAGCTACTGCAGAGTTAATTATGCTGCAGGAGTTGTGCATTTACATTTTCTGCATATGTTTTCTAGGAGAAATATTTGGATAGTCAATGATCTGCTCTGCTTTTCCGAATGTTTGTGCAATTATTTTAAATAGAAATTGAAGAGCAAAGTCAATACTCAAGTATGTTACTGTAGACAGTTTGCATGTGTGTTTGTTTATTCTAAGGAATGTAACGTGTCTGTGTAAATTTGTATTTAGACACTTGTAAAAATAACAGTTTGACCCAGTTATCTGAGAGCAGTTGTTTTATGAAAGGACTGCTAAGGATCAGTTAACATCTACCTGAGAAAACACATATTGGAAAGCATAATGAATATTTAAAGTCTAAATTATTTGAAAACTACGTATATAGTACATGTGTTTCACTGATATTTTTGATGGTTAATGTCACTCTCTTTAGTAAAATCCTTTTGCTCGTAATGACCAGGAAGAACGCTTCATATTTGAGCCTTAGCTTGTAAAATACGTTAAGGAATGAGGTTGACTTTTAAAAAGTCTTGAAGAGAAAAGTAGGCATTTGCAAAAACATTTGCTTTTTAGATACACTTGTCGGAGAACTAGATTTGCTCGTTTTGTATATATTGATTGGAGTTGTAGTGAAATCATTTGTGTTGTATTAGAAGTACAGTTAACTGGCTAGGAATTGTATGTGTGCATATATACATTTATATGTAAATGTATTCAATTCAGGTATTATTTCTTGGGTTATGTTGTTTTTTATTTCGAGCTCAGTTGAACAGAGGATGGTGACAGCCAAACTGTTGCCACGTAAGAGAACAGGTCAGTTATACTATTAAATTGCAATGGGCATTGCACACTTTCATATTTCTTGGTTTGCAGAAGTGTAGTCATGTAGGCTTGTAAAACTTGATGGTGGGTGGAAAACACATCTTAGTGCCATCTTCACCTACTTTTGACATGGTAAAACAGGGCACAACAAGTTGCAAGAATGAAATAGGGATCAAGATCCTATGTGCAGTGTGGGTATTTAGCATCAGCAGACATTTCTTGGCAAAGAGCCTGTGTACTTTCTGCAGTGTGCTTCTGCATTTTATGGTTCCTATGTATGTTGTGTTTTATTATATGCAGTTCAGAGACTGATGGAATAAATACGTCTAGAGGTGTAACTGAGCATGGGACCAGTCTGGCTCAAACTCGAGTACTTGAAACACTGTCTTGGTATTGCAATTTTAGTGTTGTTTAACTTCAGTGAGGCTTCACAACATATGAACTTGAGCAGATTTGGCCCTCTCATAGAGCTGTGGGGTTTGTAGTATTGTATTTGGGTGACTTTAGTTAATGTTAAGGGGAAGTGAATTCATAGGTAAAAAATTCAACATTTGATCTTTGGCTTTGTTCTGTAATTGCACAGTATTTCATATAGCACTCTTGCTGCAAGTTTTCTCT
This sequence comes from Larus michahellis, assembly GCF_964199755.1. Lineage (NCBI taxonomy): Eukaryota > Metazoa > Chordata > Aves > Charadriiformes > Laridae > Larus > Larus michahellis. The sequence continues at coordinate 137,693,370 of NC_133897.1, read as the reverse complement.
CCGCAAAGAAAATGAGTTCTTCCCTGTCCAGAGCATTTTCTGTTTAAAATCAGATAAGTGAAGGAAGGACAGCAAAATTAAAAGGAATAGAGTTTGAGACGATAAGTGGATCTATCTACGTTTAATCTAATTAATTTTTAAATCTAATAGAATCTCACTCAGCCTATCATAGGTGACTGTAAACTTTTAGAGGTATACTGTAATTTACTGTATGATAGTTGTAATTGTTTGGTTTCGGTAAATGAAATAATTTCCTTAATCGCATTTTATCTTGTGAAACCAGTGAGTCTGTCCTTCTGTTGAGAGGATTTCTTAGGCCTGGTGATAGGACAAATTCATAGGTGTTGTTAAACGTGTTGGATTGGGAAGGTGGCATTGTCCTGACTTTGTTTTAGAATCGTAGAGTCATTTAGGTTGGAAAAGACCTTTAAGATCATCGTGTCTAACCATTAACCTAGCACTGCCAAGTTACCACTAAACAATGTCCCTCAGCATCACATCTACATGTCTTTTAAATACTTCCAGGGATGGGGACTCAACCACTTCCCTGGGCAGCCTGTTCCAATGCTTCACAACCCTTTTCAGTGAAGAAGTTTTTCCCAATATCCAGTCTAAACCTCCCCTAATGCAACTTAAAGCTATTTTCTCTTGTTCCATCACCTTTTACTTCGGAGAAGAGACTGACCCCCACCTGGCTACAGCCTCCTTTCAGGTAGTTGTAGAGACTGATAAGGTCTCCCCTCAGCCTGCTTTTCTCCAGGCCAAACAACAACAGTTCCCTCAGCCACTCCTCATAAGTCTTTTTCTCCAGACCCCTCACCACTTTTGCTGCCCTTCTCTGGACCCACTCCAGAATCTCAATGTCTTTCTTGTAGTGAGGGGCCCAAAACTGGACACAGTATTTGAGGTGGGGCCTCACTAGTGCCGAGTACAGGGGGATGATCACTTCCCTAGTCCTGGTGGCCACACTGTGTCTAGTACAAGCCAGGATGCTGCTGCCTTCTTGGCCACCCGGGCACACTGCTGGCTCATATTTAGCCGGCTGTCGACTGACACCTCTTCTTCCAGGCAGCTTTCCAGCTACTCTTCCCCAGGCCTGTAGCGCTGCATGGGGTTGCTGTGACCCAAGTGCAGGACCCAGCACTTGGCCTTGTTTTGCATTGCGATGTATCTGTGATATCCTGCGGTCGGGACAGATAGTCACTGGTCAAAAGACACTTTTGTGGCCTTTGAGGCCCCTCTGTGAGCAGTTTTAATTCATTGAAGTACTGATACTGTGCGTGACCTCCTGTCGCGTCTGATGAAATTCAGTCACGTTGCGTTTTCGGTGAATCACAGAATGGTTTGGGTTGGAAGGGACCTTAAAGATCATCTAGTTCCAACCCCCCTGCCATGGGCAGGGACGCCTCCCACTAGACCAGGCTGCTCAAAGCCCCATCCAGCCTGGCCTTGGACACTTCCAGGGATGGTGCATCCACAACTTCTCTGGGCAACCTGTTCCAGTGCCTCACCACCCTCATAGTGAAAAGTATAAAGTATGTTATTGGGGGTTTCCTTCAGTAGAAAAGATTTAGCTCTGGATAAACTCTTTTCTACAGCTATTCAGTGACAGAAAATCTACATTTTTAATGTAGAATCTCTTGGTTTTGATTAACCAAGTGCTGAGTCAGCTGCATGCATTTTAATAGGTATAAATACATGAAAGGAATAAGTTTGCTCAGTTGCAATTCTCAGCGACTTCTTAGGGTTTTATTACTTCAAATGAATGAGGCTGTACAAGCATAAAAAATGTAAACCATTTAAAAAAATTTAAACCAATTAAAGCAAGGTTGCATTCCTGGTGAGAAGAAAGAACAACTTTTTGCTGAATTACCTTCAGTTTAGATTCAGACTTATTTTTTGCATCAGTATTTTTAAACCAATGATTTCTAAAACCTTTTCATGTTTGTTTGAACAACAGAAGGTTTCCAGGGCATCTTATGTTTTCCTTTTCAGTGACTAAGTTTTGCTTCCAGGTAAGTGATGAGATTCCTGGTCTTTGAGTATTTTTGGTTTAAGTATAAGGGTACTTTTTAAAGACTTTACTTCCCTCTGATCACAACTATTTAAATCATGTCTGGGAATATTTGAAAATAATTGAGGTTTTTAAGGTGTTTTGAATGGATGTGGAACACAGAACTGAGAGGAAAGGAAGGAACTTCCCAGCTGAAGACTTCAGTCTCCTGTCACATCCTCCAGCCTGCCTGGGGACCGATCTCCTGCTCCCAAAACCGAGCCTCTCGTTGTGGTTGCCTGTGGCTTCTGGTGTCAGAAACACGAATATAAAAACAACTATTTTGGGTAAGACAGCAGTACCTCTTGCAGTGCCTGGTCTCCAGCAGCAGCCAATGCCTGGGGAAGCTTTAATGACAGGGCAGTAGCAGAGCAGTGCTTTTGTTCGGCTTCCAACACCTTGTGGCTGCAGGGGGTTCCTGAGCATGAGGTGGTGTCCTCATGGTTAATAGCCCTTCACTGATCTCCCCTGTCCCACTAAAACACTCCTTGAACTTCTGTCGTCTGTTTTAGCATCTGCAATAACTTATGACAAGAGTATCACAGCCTGTGTGATAAAATAAAGTTACTTTTCCTTAGCTTGTCATGCCAGTTTTATTTAATGCCCACTTATTCTTGTATTAGAAATAACAGTGAACACTTTTACCCACTCGATGCTTTCCGTGACTTAAGACTCAAATGTATTCCTGGTCAGTCCTTTCTTTTTTGAGGCTGAACAGTCCTAGCTAATTTTCTCCAGTGTTCTCTGAACACTTCTTGGTTTAACTATATCCTTTTACAGGAGAGAGGATGAATCCAGGGGACAATTTTTAAGGCCATGGTTTTGTACAGCAGCATAAAAAATTTTCAGTTCTTATGTAAAGCCAAATACTCGATTTGCTTTTTGACTGCAGCAGAGGCTGAAGCTGGTGTTTTCTTTTAAATCATCTCTTGTAACCCCGCTATCTTGTTTCTGAGCAGTAGAAAGTAGTTTAGTGTAAATGTAGTGTGCGTGTAAAGTTTGAATGTTTTTCCCTCAATGTGCAATGCCTCATATTTATCTGCATTGAATTGAATTTTTCACTTTATATCTCATTCATGCTACTCTGTGAGGTGCTTAAGCAGTTCTTTGCAACTGGCTTTATTTTTACTAATATAAATAATATTATGAGCAAATCCTGTAACCTCCTTATTCATTTTTAGGGGAGACTGTTTGTATACAGATTGCAGTATTAGATTCCTGTGGGACTTCACTTCCCTTTATTGAGAAAATTAACCACTTTATTAATTTTGTTTCCCATCTTTCCCATTGTATTCATTGATGTGATAATTATCCTTCTTATCCTATGACAACTTAGTATGGTGTTCAGTGTGGAGTGTTTTTTTATGATCTTCTTGGAAGGGACCTTCTGAAAACCTCTGAAAACTCAAAGTAAACTATTCTGGAGTGATACAGGTCAGTGGTTTTGCTCTTTTCAGCCTCGCACCAAACCATCTCTTCCCAGTTGCCTAGTCTCTCCTGGGTTTCCCACTGAAAAGAGTGGCAAGAGGGCATCTAAGGACTCCCTCTTCCTTCCTGTGGCAGCCAGAGTGGCTCTCAGTGTGCCATCCAGACTGGGTTGTGCTGGTTTTACACAGTAACCAGTGCTAGGGGCAGAGGAAACCGAAATTTGAGGTAAATCCAACAAGTGGGACATGAGATATGTGAAGACTTAAGAGGACATAAATGGGATCGTTGGTGTTCTTTAAAAGTAACCTTTTTCTTGGCACCTGGGCTGTTCTTGTCTGCAATTTGAGCAATGTTGAATGATATGGGATTGTTTGGGGAAGGTGGAGAAGCTGTTTCTTGGGAGTAGTCCCATTAACTCCACTGGGAGTTTGATCATGCTGCATATCAGAGGCTGTTGGATAAATGAAGCCACCTTATTTAATTGCTGGCTGCCGTTTTAGGCTAGCCTGTCCAGGAGTCCATCTTCTAAAGCATCCCACTCTGCGCAAGTGTGCGTGCTGGAGTATGTGTCTCTCTCATATACTTGCAAAGGTGCAAATATATATCTACAACTTCTAATTTGCTATTAGCTTTTTAAAATAACTTGGTTTTAGAAACTGTTATTAGAAACTGTAGGTAAGAGATTGCATACCAGCTCTCGTGCTGGGCTCTCTGTGTGGGATTATTTTGAACATAACTGTTAAATTAACACTTATATCAAGTAGGAGGACTGCAGGATATGGCACTGTATAAGCTGTGAGATCAGTAATATAAATCAATGATGATCACAATAATCATAATGGAGTAAATAAAAATAAATAGCATTCTTAACAGATATCCAGTCTGAAGTAAATTTGCTCAGAAGAAATGTGTATGATTAAAGCAGTGAATTCTTTGCAGTCATAAAGCCCAGGTCATCACCTTCATATTTTCTGTCTGATTAGTTCTGGGATTATTTCTGGTTCTGTTGTGTCTGCTTTCATTTCATTACAGACACAACTTCATCAAATATTAATGGTATGGGGCATAGGATAAAACCTTTGTGTCTGTTTCCTTGCTCTTCCTCGCTGCCTTATCAGCAGTGGGAGCATTCTGGAAATCATGGTCAACTGCTGCTGCAGAGCCAGCAGATGGAGAACAAGAACGCTACTCTGTTTCTGTGAGGATATGAAGTAAGGAGTTGCTATTGTTTGATGAGAAAGGGGGGTAAAATGTAATTAGGCAATTAATACCATGAATAGAAGATCAGGTTTCTGAAGGTTAAATTTTGGAAAGAACACCCCTGGATACTGCCTCCCCCATCAGTTATTTTTCCCCTTAAAACATTAAATGTACTCAAAACTTTCCGGCCGGGCAAATTGACAATTGATTCGTGTAACATGCAGTCTAGCAGTGTGTCGAGCTTCTACCTGAATAGTTTATTTTAGCTTTTGGCATCCTGCAGCTGACAGAACGAAGTGATCGCAGAAGTACTGCTGGTAAGAATGCTTTTGTTTTAACTGGGCTTGAAATTGGCACCTGTCGGGTATACAGTGGCAGATGAGTATAGTTCTGTGGGTACTGGGTACAGCCTTTCTCTGAAGGCAGCCACCTGGAGCAGCTGGCTATATAGCAAATGTACCATTTTATCAATCAATCATTCCCCTAACGGAGCATCTCCTGTTCTAGTACTCCTCCTTTCTTGATTTAAAAGTACAACTTCTAGTCATTTCGCGGAAGGTTGCTTTGTAGCCAACTTTAATCCCAGCAGAAAGCATTAATTATACAGTGAACTGAGTGACGTGTACTGACAAAACTATAAAATCTTTCCCCAATATTCATATCAATAAATCAGGTAACTTCTAGGATAATAAAGTATTTTTACAGTCAAAATTTTGATTCATGAGAAAGGCATCTTCTAATTCAGGTGATAATAGGGTTGTTAAAAGTCCCTGGTTGGAAACAACTGGTCTATGTACTTACTCAGGATTCTCACTTATGACAAGAAAATTTTTTTATTTAACAGAGCTCTTGTGCTCTCACTCGTGCTATCAAACCTAAAACTTCTCACACACAGTTTTAATGAGTATTTTATGGACTGTTCATAGCAGAGAGTCTCATGCTCATGTTGTATCATCAGTGTATCCAGGCTCAGCCTGTCATAGTTTATGAACCTATTCCCTTAAGGTTTTAGTCACTTTGAATATCAGTTAAGTAGGATGGGATAATGATCCTAACTGCACTTTGAAGATTACAAGCGAAATTTTGCCTGTGTCCTTCTGTAGGTTAGGGACAGTGGAGTTTTATTCTGGTAATGTCCCATCTCCTGCACCCATCACCGTCTACGTACATTCCAGCAATGCTGTGAGAGGCATGGCTAACATCTGTCGCATGCAATCTGCTCTTTGTTTCTCTTTCCTTTTCCCAGGGGTAAAATTTCATACGGAATTTTGTTTTTACAGATTTTAATTCGTATCTCATTTGTTAAGTTTACTTCTTAGAAGGAGCCCCAGCTGAAGGAATGCAGCTTGTGCTTGAAACACAAGGGTGTGCCGTGGGATGGTTCTCACGTAGGTTCTCTTTTCATGCGTATGCCCTTAGAAAACAGCCTGTGTCTTGAAGACTTAAGTTGTGATTTGTGAATAAGTAACTCCACATGCTTCAACTGCAAAAATACTTTAAAATAATAGAAATCTACCCAATAGACGATCTTTTCTATATTCAAGCCCCGTGTCTTGGAAGTACTGCTGAGTCCAAGGGATGAAGATCTTGTAATACAGTGCTCTCTTTTATAAGTCAGTGTGCTGATCAAAGAGCGGGGTTTGATGTGCTCCTGGTAACCTGTTTTGCCCAGGAACTTGTAGCTGTTGTTTCCTCAAGAGTGGCTTGATGCCCAGAGAAGTGATGATGCTGTTGTCCAAGTGCCTGATACTCACCGATTTCCCTGACAGTTGGTAAACTGAGTATTGCTGGTTTGGTCCAGTCCCAGAAATTTGCAGAAAAAGGTTCTTCATGGGAGAGAGAGGAAAAGGTGGAATTCAGGTGCTCTCCTCAATTCCCACCACTTAGAGGAGGCCTAACCGTTCTGTTATCTAAGCACTGGTACCTCTGAGAAACATTAAGAAGGCAGACTGTCTGAAAAGGACTTCAAAAAAAGACAGTAATCCTGCTTGTCTAGTTTAAAGTAAAGAAATGAAGATGTATTTATTTCTGAGGTCAGGCCAGTATCAGTCATGACACAACATTCTTTTCAGTATCTGGTCATGGATATCACTAAGTATTATATTAAATTTTATGTGAGACCTTAGTGCAGGTGGGACTTTGGTACCTGTAATGGAGCAGTTTTTCTTCACTGAAACCAGGATCTACTCTTCCAGTCAGTAAATGCCCCACTGGTACAAAACCAGAAAACACATGGGGCAAACTTGCAAAGTTGGATTGAAATCCCTTTAGACTTCTTCATTATTTCCTTATGCTTGCAAGGATTGAACTGGAGGAAAGTTGAGGAGTTGTTTAATTGGTGGTGGAAGGATGGGCTCACGGTACCAAAGGAAAATTTTGGATACCTGTGATGAGAACAGGTCTCTGCAGTGCATTGGGCTAGACTCTGCAGCAAACTGTAGGCAAAACTGATGCAGCAGTGCTGAGTAATGCTGAGGTGCCGAATAATTCTTTAAACTATGTTTTAGTAACTTATACCAAAAAAAAAAAAATGTCCCTTTTGCAGTCTCTTGGTTTCAGAATTAGCTTTCCATAAATGGTGATCACATTTGCATTCTTTTTTTATTTTAGAAAATTAGGCTGCTGTAAGGTGTCATGAGGGGCTCACTGGGATGAGAAGCGTAGTGACCAGAGTATTGTCACCACTGATAAACCACCTCCTTTATTGATCTGCAGACAGAATACTGTTGTCCTCCAGTCAATTTAGTGATTTGAGCCTTTGTGGACAGACCATACCTGATTGAATCACTGAGGTTCGTTTGTTTGAATGAATGCCTAATTCAGAGGCATTATTCAAGTTTTCAGTCTCTGGCAGGTGTGGCTTTTTGTCATGTTTTTCACTGTGAGTTAATACTATAACTGCATTGCACTTCAGTTAAAATACAAAAAAAGTTTCCTTTCTCTCCGCCTTCTACCTTGTATTTAAAAAAAATCGCACCTTCAAATTATAGATAGAATAGATATTCTGCCACGTATTTGTGCTTTAGTGACTAATTGAGTATAGTTAAAGAATCTTTCTTTCCCTTTTGCTTATTTTATTGATGTACTTTACAAATTAATTTTCTTTATTTTCAAGGGGGGAGAAAAGCTTAATACTTTTGTTAATTACATAAAAGAACTAACATTGTCAAATACCTCCATTTAATTGGATTTGGAAATACCTTTAAATATAGCTGTCATGCTTCTCGTCCCACGCACAAGGTGGGTGCAGGTTCGTTGCCTGCAGTTTGACTAGAGGACGTTGGGTTTCATCTCAGTCTGGGCATGGGCAACTTTTGAGCATGTGAAAACTGAGCTCACGGGCGGCTCCTTCTCGCCAGGAGCGGGGCTGTGCGTGTGCGAGCCTTGTGCAGCCAGTATCCGCAGTGACAGTAAAAAAAAAACAAAACAAAAAAAAAAAAAAACCCAGACTGGCTGCAGCCTGCTGAGCATAAGCAGCTGCTGCTTGCTGTCTTCTGCTGTGAGAGCACCTTTCTGACAGGTTCTCAGGCTCGGCTCCGAGGTCAGCGCGGGATTAGGATGGGAACCCACTTTGCCTCTCCTGACAGCTGCAGTGTTTAGTCACCGCGCGGTGACTTCAGCCCTGTGGCTTCTAAAGAATGTTTAATTAGTTTGCCTGCTATCGAAAATTATCTCAAGCAGAGATGCAAACATATGTTGCAACTGGAGAGGACGTAGCAGGGGGGCTGGTGAAGGGTGGCATACAAAATATTATGAATAATTTTTTACATAGGCTGGTATGCTTTGATTCTGGTCTTGTGATTGCCTGTGTCAGTACTTTGTTTTTTTTTATTTTGAATTACAGTTTATTTAAAATTAAAGTCTGTAGTGAAGCAGTGCTATTGTAACAGACGTAGGTTTAATTTTGATGATTTGAATTGTAATCTAAGCACTGTATCTGGTATTATCATATTCTACATGGTCTGTGTTTTGGCACGCGGAAGTGAAATTTAAAGTTTTCATAGGTAGTAATCCCAAACTGAAGAGATGCTTTTGTTCTACATAATCATTTTTGCGACGTCCCCCAAAATCAGCGTTTCTCCTCTAATGAAAAAGCATGCTGAAGTGAACAAGCGCGCTGCTGTTCTCTCCTGTGGAGTAAGAGGTTGGTGGGAACTTGAGGAGCCTTGGGAAGACACAAGTGCTGTTGTGCGAGGAGAGCCAGCCCGCCGCGCCAGCGCACTGCGGGCACAAGCCAAGTCGAGCAAGTTGGTTGTGGATAAAAGTGTTGGATCTCTCCTGCTTTCCCCTGGGACCGGCGGTGTCTTGCTGTAAATTGTGACCCCACCGCACGCTGAAATATTTCCTGAAAACCCAATTATTTTGCTAATAGCTTTTCAAACTTCACAAAATGTATCGGCGTTCCCTCCTTTGTAAGCTTCCTGTAAGGAAAGCAGTGTTTGAAGGTTAAACCCCTTTTCACTCATTTAAATGCTTATCTGCGTGGCTTGCAGTGGGAGCGGGGACATGGGAGGCGAAACATGGCAGCACTCGCTGGGTTTCACAGCCCTGTACGAGATGTGACCTGCAGCCACTGCATCCACTTAGCCAAACCCCCCGAGAGTGATGCTCCTGTCCAAGGGCATTTTCCCACCAGGAGACTAGGGAGGAGGCTAAGGAGAGCTCGTTGGCCTGCGGGGTGAGTTGCTGAATATTTAGGTCACATTAGACCAGCAGAGAGTGCAGTACAGAAATATATGGCTACACGTTCATAGGAACCCTAAAGACATATGCCCAGTTACCATCACTGCAAAACAAATTGGGTTTTTTTCTGTCCTTGTCTTTTACCTTTTCTCTGCCTTTCTTTTATTGACTGTTCTTAGGACTGGTTTTTGCTACCATTTTAATTGTAACCTCCTTGTGGTATGGATAATCCCTACAATGAACCTCAGTCTGTATTTATTTTGTTTAAAATTGTTCTGAATTATCATGATCTGTACTTTTTAAAATAGGTCCTGAGTAACCTCATGGCCTGTTTTTCATCTTCACTTGTATTTCCCTTCTGCTGTTTTAAGCTGAAATAATTTTTCATCAAAAATAAGTTTGTAGGCTTTTCAGTGTAGGAATTGTATCATCTTGCCTGCTTTGTGCATCCCTGTAATAAAGTCCTGTTCCTATTCATGATCTTAGGCTCATATGGAGGGTTGATGACATTACAGGGGAAACAGCCTGTTGCATGTATATATCCTAGTTTGTATGAATAACTGTCAATACGATGTTTCTCTGCGCAAGTTGTCATATCAGATTACTAACTTCTGTTGTTGACTTTGGAATCCTCAATCCCATTATAAATATTAATGAAACATGTTTTTCAACATTCCACTGCTATAATAAACTATTATTCCTGTTTTATGAAAGAAAAAAAAATTACAGCATAGAAACTGTAAGGTACCCATTAATACAGACTTTTTTGGCAGGAGTAGTTAGTAACTGAATTGGTTATTTCTGTATTTTAACCAGGAGACAGTATTCTTCGTGGCTGAAATTTGTTGATTCAAATCATAATTGAAAAGGACTCTTCTGATAAATGGCATAAATGTTGCTATGGCTTCCCAGCATCTGTTTTTTGGCAGTCAGGCTGTGGAGCAGCTTGGAGCTAGTGAAGCATCTACCTCTCTGCTTCTGCCAGTTTGCAGAACTGTGCTGTAGTGGAGGGTGTCAGCAGGTTTCTTCTCCTCTGCTTTGCAGCAAGAAGAAACACTCCACACACCCTTCTTCCTTAGTGTTCAGATTCTTATTTTGCTTACGTGAGCTCTGTAAGAATAAATTAGGAGGATTAACAGTTTAATGTGCATAACATACATAAAAGCAGGTAGTTACATCCTCATGCCTCAGCCAGTTGCTAAAGTTAAACATTGATTGGTGTTTTGCTTAATGTACCAGATAATGCTGAATGTGAAGGTAAAAATGCTGTATATGGTCCTGAAAACAGATTTTTTTTTTTCTTATGCTTTGTATAAAGATGTATAGAGAATTGCATGTTTAAAAAAAAAAGTAGATTTTCCTGTAATTCCAGTATGTGTTGTCTATTGCAAATGTTTAATGGGCTTTTTCTATTTATGACTTGTTCATAGGAAAAGGTTCCTGTTAAAACCTTAATTCTTTCTTATTTAGCTTTTATTTTCTATAATATAGTATTGGACTCCTTTGAGATATGTAGAAACACATGGTACCTACGGAAAAACCCAGCTTGTGTACAGATTGGAGTTGCTGCTTGTAGAATATAACGAAAACAACCGGTATGAAGTGGCACAGTAATTATGCCTTCAACAGAGGAGTAGCAGCTTAAGACTGTTATCTTCTCCCCAGAGTGCATACTGCCTGTGTACACTGTTGTTGGGGATTTGTTCCATCTCTACAGTACATCTAGGAGTATTTCTTACGTGAGGTTTTAATGTCTAGGACTGCATTTTCTACTGACGGTCATTGTTTCAGAGACAGGCAGGAGGGTTTTGTTTGTATTTCCCCCCTATCCTGTACATCATCCAGTTTGACACCAGCCACTCTTCCTGTTGTGCCTCAGGTGCTGTGGATATGATGGTCCACTCCTTGTCTGATAGGAATCAAACGGAGAGTCTTTAGAAAGTCAGGAGAGTACCTAATGGCAGGATATTCTAGCCATTATTTCTCTAAACTGAACTAAATTAAGAAAACCTTATAATGTGCTAAAATCTCCAGATCCTTCACTGGTGTTTTGGGTGAATGGTGGAAGTCATCCTTTTCATAGTGCTGGTTTGTGTTGGCTGCCACGTTAGGAGTCTGGTGTTTAGCTGAGAGAATCATAGTATCAGAGAATGGTTTGATTTGTAAGGGATCTTCAAAGATCATCTAGTCCAAGCCCCTTGACACAGGCAGGATATCTTCCACTACGTCAGTTGTTCAAAGCCCCATCCCACTGGACCTTGAACACTTCCAGTGATGGGGCATCCACCTCTTTTCCGGGCAACTTGTTCCAGTGTCTCACCACCCTCAGATTGTAAACATTTTTTTCCTTATGTCCAGTCTAAACCTACCCTCTTTCATTTTAAAACCATTGTCCCTTGTCCTGTCAGTACAGGCCCTGGTAAAAAGTCTCTCTTCATCTTTCTTATAAGCCCCCTTTATGTATTGGAAGGCTAAAATGAGGTCTTCCGGGAGCCTTCTCTTCTCGAGGCTAAACAAAGCCATCTCTCAGCATTTCTGCATAGGAGAGGTATTCCAGCCCTCTGACCGTGTTCGTGCCTTCCTCTTTACCCGCTCTAAGAGGTCCCTATCTGTCTTGTACTGGGGACCCCAAAGCCGGGCAGGTTCTCACCAGAGCAGAGCAGAGGGATAGAATCACCTCCCTCTACCTCCTCAACTAATGTTGCCTTTTAGCTTGTGTAGCTTGTCATTTCTCTTCTGCTCTAAATCTTTGGGTCTGGAGATATTTTGAGAGTTTTTGCTTCATTTCCTCAGCTATTTCAGTGTACATTGGCTTTCACCACAACTGGTGTATCCCAGAAAGAGGCAAATGCCTTTAGCATTTTGGGAAGAAATCTCAAGAATTTCTTCTTTTACCTGACTGTTGGAGAGGGGGCAAGGAAATTCTTGAATAATAGAGCAGTGGAAGGTAACATTATTGGTAGTGAGTTAATCTTACCTTTGTGTATAGGGTATTGATAAAAATGCAGCATGTCACACACTGATATATTCCCTTTCATTAGAAGTAGTGTGTGAATGACAGTGAATTGAGTAGGAAACACTAATTATCAGCCAGTTTCATGTATAATTGGGCCCATAATGAGAAGCGCGAGTGGTTTGTTTACTGCGCGCTTCAGTTCTGAAACATAAAAACACAGCCAGCAGCACAACGAAGAGCTGTCCTCACAAGTTCACACAATTTGATACCAGTGTTAAAATTTGTTTGGTATTAAAACAGTGCATTGAAGGCATACATCATGGTACAGTCATTTAAATGTACATTTAAATTTTATACAATATAAAGCTCGAGTGGCCATCTATGATGGAGTGACTACACCAGCGGACAAGGGAAGAGCCATGGTTGTCATCTGTCTAGACTTCTCTAAGGCCTTTGCTATGGTCCCCCACAACATCCTTCTGTCTAAATCGGAGAGAGATGAATTTGGTGGTTGGACTGTTCGGTGGATGAGGAATTAGTTGGATGGTCGCATCTGGAGGGTAGTGGTCAATGTCCAGGTGGAGATTGGTAATGAGTGATGTCCCTTAGGAGTCCGTACTGGGACCAGTACCATTCAATATCTTCATCAATGACATGGTGGTATCAAGTGCACCCTCAGCAAGTTTGCAGATGACATCAAGCTGAGTGTTGCAGTTGACAGGCCTGAGGGACAGGATGCCATCCAGAGGGACCTGGACAAGCTCAAGAAGTGGGCCTGTGTGAACGTTATGAGGTTCAACAAGGCCAAGTGCAAGGTTGTGCACCTCAATCAGGGCAACCCCTGGTAGGTACAGGCTGGGGCATGAGGGGTTGGAGAGCAGCCCTGCCAAGAAGGACTTGGGGGTACTAGTGGATGAAAAACTGGACATGAGCTGTCAATGTGCGCGTGCAGCACAGAAGGTCAACTGCATCCTGGGCTGCATCAAAAGAAGCGTGGCCAGCAGGTTGAGGGAATTGTTTCTGCTCCTCTGCTCTGCTTTGTTGAGACCCCACCTGGAGTACTGCATCCAGCTCTGGAGCACTCTGCACAGGAAAGACGTGGACCTATTGACCAAATCCAGAGGAGGGCCACAAAAATGATCAGAGGGCTGGAGCACCTCTCCTGTGAGGACAATCTGAGAGATTCGGGGTTGTTCAGCAGGGCGAAGAGAAGGCTCTGGGGAGACCTTATGGTGGCCTTTCCCCCTCCTCCTTTAAAAGGGGGCTTAGAAGAAAGATGGGGACAAACTTTTTAGCAGGGACTGTAGCAATAGGACAAGGGGTAATGGCTTTAAACTAAAAGAGGGTAGAGTCAGGCAAGGTATAAGGAAGACATTTTTTACAATGAGGGTGGTGAAACACTGGCACAGGTTGCCCAGAGAGGTGGTAGATGCCCCATCCCTGTAAACATTCAAGGTCAGGTTGGATGGGGCTCTGAGCAGTCTGATCTAGTTGAAGATGTCCCTGCTCATTACACGGGGCGGGTTGGACTAGACGACCTTTAAAGGTCTCTTCCAACCCAAACCATTCTGAGATTCTGTAATTCTGTCCCTTGAGAGATTTTGGTGGGGAGGGCTTCTCAGTGGAATGAGTTGCACCATGTTTGCACAGTGGTTACTTGTGAGCATGGTTATCTGCTCACTGACATCTTGTATACGGCTGTTAACATTTATGTTAGTGCCAGTTTATCTGCAGTGATGGTATTCTTGAGCAGGATGTAGGCAAGTGAATATTATTGTTCCCTATGAAATGTGGCATCTTTCAGCAATAGCCCAAGGTATTATGCTGTGGTGTCACCACTGGGGAAAAGAACATCACCTCTTGTGGGGCTCAACCCGAAGAGACTCCAGAGGTGGCCGTGCTGCCATCGGTGGCCGACACTCCAGAGGGCCGTGCTGCCATCCAGCGTGACCTGGACAGGCTGGAGAGCTGGGCAGAGAAGAACCTAATGAGGTTCAACAAAAGCAAGTGTAGGGTCCTGCACCTGGGGAGGAAGAATGCCAAACACCAGTATATGTTAGGGGCGGACATGCTGGGAAGCAGCTCTGAGGAGAAGGACCTGGGGGTCCTGGTAGACAGCAAATTATCCATGAGCCAGCAGTGTGCCCTTGTCGCCAAGAAGGCCAATGGCATCCTGGGCTGCATAGGGAAGACTGTGGCCAGTAGGTCGAGGGAGGTCATTCTCCCCCTCTACTCTGCCTTGGTGAGGCCACAACTGGAGTACTGTGTCCAGTTTTGGGCTCCCCAGTTCAAGAGGGACAGGGAACTACTGGAGCGAGTCCAGCGTAGGGCAACCAAGATGATTATGGGACTGGAGCACCTCCCTTATGAGGAAAGGCTGAAAGAGCTGGGACTCTTCAGCCTGGAGAAGAGAAGGTTGAGGGGGGACCTGATTAATGTTTACAAGTACCTAAAGGGTGGGTTTAAGGAGGACGGAGCCAGGCTCTTTTCAATGGTTCCCAGCGACAGGACAAGGGGCAATGGGCGCAAGCTAGAACATAGGAAGTTCCGTTCAAATACACGGAAAAACTTCTTTACGGTGAGGGTGACAGAGCACTGGAACAGGCTGCCCAGGGAGGTTGTGGAGTCCCCTTCTCTGGAGATTTTCAAGACCTGCCTGGATGCAGCCCTGAGGGATGTGCTTTAGGCAACCCTGCTCTAGCAGGGGAGTTGGACTAGATGATCTCTAGAGGTCCCTTCCAACTCTGAAGATTCCGTGATTCCTGTCAGCAGATAAGCAAGAGGAGCCAAAGTAGTTTACACAATGGGTCACCAAGCAGCCATGGATTGCTGTAGTAGCAGCCTGCAGAGCTCGCTCACTCATAGTGATTTTACAGTAAAATTGAGGAAGAATGTTTTACAGATGACCAATGCTGGGTTACAAAGTATCTGCAAAGTAACTTTGATCGCTTTCTTAGTATACCGTTTTCAGTGTTTGATCTTTAAACTTTACCAAAAGCCTAGAGAACTTGCGGAGGGGTAGTTAGTCATACTGTGACATTTAATTTTCTTTATATTTTTTTCTGCTAGTCTTTTTTAATAATGTGTTTGAATAAAAACGTAGGACTTCTTTATCTAAAAAACTCTTTGATCAATTTATTTTTTCTTAATAGTGCTGTATGGAGTAATCCAAGAGGATATAGAGCATTTCTGGTGATTTGAAGGTAGATGGTTTCCATTGTGTGTCAGGTGTTTCTTTCTTATGGGAACTTTCGAGAGAGACACTTTCTAGTAAGTTAGTATACAAGTATTGGCTGTTACTGTATTCTGCCAGCAGCTGTAGTAGCTGTTAAATTGCTTTTATACCATTGCATAGCCAGTAATTGTATACGGCTACCTGAGAATAGAGGTGGCAGTTCCCAGATGGTTGAGGTTGTTTTTTCTTTCTCCAGACATTTGTTCAGAAATTAAGCCAGAATGACGGGAAGGGTGGGTATCTCAGCTTAAGCTAAATGAAGTCTGGGATGTTCTGGAGAACAGGAGGACGCATGGTGTTGATACTGCAGAATGTGCTGTGGACCCGAATCAGAGGTACCTGACTGCATGGACTGCCAGCTGTGCCAGCCGTGTGCTGGGTCCCACAGAGGCACTGGAGATTCTCTGCGCCTGAATAGAGCTTTCTAACCCTTGATCTCACTCTGGAAATGAGACCTGAAGTTAAGAGGTGGCACAGAGGAAGAACCTGTGCTGTGCAAAGCTCCTCATCCCATCTTGTGCCCCTAGATTTGCCTCCACTTCTGATTCTTGTCCTTTGTTTGGTCCCTCCCTGGTGCCTTATATGCTGAAGTCCACACCAGCGAAGATCCTGTGTTTCTGAAACACCTTCCAGTTCTCTCCTCTTCTTCCCACTTCTTCCCCACTTCTAACTCAAAGAGTCTGATCAGTTCTGCTAGCCCTGTAGTTGCCCTTTCAACAAGGAAGGGGATCTGAAAGCCCCTTGTGCTAGTAATTACATGCATTTTCTGTACCGGTTTGAGAATATAGCTCGTTCGGTGTTTGTTGTCTGCTGGAGAATATCAATGGACATGGCTTTTTCCAAAAGCGGTACAAGCTGCATACAGTATTTATGTTATGCAGTGAAGTACAGACTGCTACATATGCCTGCTGAGTCAGAGCAGGGAAACCAGGGCATGTTTCTCGGGTATGTACGTGTTGTGTATACGTGCACTCCTTTCTCATGCACAAACATGTGCTTGAAAAGCAACCGAAGAGGAAAGATCCCTATAGCTGTTTACAAAAATCTAGCTAGCACTTAGAAGTTGATGTGTGCTTAAGTTGCCTGCCTGTGCTTAATTTTCATCTTGAATTTTTCTAAGTCTTTAATATTGTTTAGTGCATAGAATGAATGGCATTTATGTAATGAACAGCTATGCCATGCTTTGAATAGTTCGCAAAGAAGATAGAATTCCCTATTTCTTCTTGGCATTGGTATGATATCGTTATATTAATATGCTTCACAGTCACAAATTAATTTAGTTTTTCAGGGTCCTATGAGCAGAGAGACATATTTATCCTAGTTCACAAATGGGCAGCTAAGGATCAGAGATTAAGGATGCAAGTATCTATTATAAATTCTGGGAATTATGATTACACAGCTTGAGCCATTCCATCTTCCATTTCTCCTCTGACTTTGATACCTAGCACTCTTCCTGCAGCTGTATGAGCTGAGCAGCTGCCTTTGCAATCAGTGCCAGCATTAGATACTAGCCTGTGCCTCCAGCGCTTTTCCTTCAGCTGCATAGGCAGGCAGGCAGGCAGCTGCTTTTATGTATTAATATGTGAAGTTGGCACTGGTTATTAAGGCAGCTGCTCGCCTGCCCTTACAGCTGGAGGAAGGGTGTTTCCTACTAGGAACAGCTCATGAGAGTGGAGAGACTTCAAAACAAGGAGGGTATGGCCGGCTTTTTCATCTCGAAGCTATATTGCTTAGGGCCGCGAAACTGTTTGATTTCGTTAGGAAGTGTAAACAATTAATGGAAGTAATTGGGTATGTTGAAGTTACCTACCATTTTTTTTCTTCTGCATTTTATGGGTTTAGACTGGTGACAAAGTCACCCTGTGACTTGATTTTTTTTTTTTAAGCAGAAATGTTTTTATTGCTTATTTTTAGCCAATTGAGTTGAAATTTTATACTGAATTTAAAATCTTGTGACACTATCTCTTTTAATTGTACAATTGGCGTTAGGATCTGTTCACAAAAGTTTCAACATTTTTTTGTGACTTCCATACACATAGAGGTAAAATGGAGAGTAGCGTGTGGCCATCCTTCCTTGCAGCACTTGTCCGTTTGTTCAGAGTACTTCTGTGGGGTGTAAAGACTCAAATGGGTTTGAACCTGGAGCTTTTACTTCTGTCCTTATTTAGAGCAAAAGAATAAGAGCTTGCATTATGGTTTGTGCAGCCTTTGACAGATGAAAGCTCTACTCTGCTGTATTTCGTCTGGTCATCAACAGCCAGTGGCAGCTTGGTTTTGGAAGGCCTTGTCCATACGAAACTTCCTCCTGTCAAATTCTCAAGTAACATAAGGCTTAGAAGAAAAGAAGAATGGGGATTAGTGAAAAGCCTGAAAGCGCTGTGTTTGACATAAAGCCATGCCATCATTGGTAAATGACATAAAGCCCACCACTAAGCTACTTCAGACTTTGTGGATGGTGTTGAATGAAGTAGCAAAATTCTGCAGGGTGCACCAAAGTGTTTCTTGAAAGAGGAGAGCAGCGGAGAGCGAGCGAGCAAGGCAATATTTAAAATTCTGTTGTGAGCGGGCAAAGCAGGCTTCAATGGCGCAGTACTGTGCACCTCTTGAGTCTCTAGCGAGCCTTCATGTAGGGCTAGTGGAATAAAGGAGGTGTTTGAGGAGTAAATAGGAAAGCGTGAGGGGATCTTGGTGTTGACAGGAGCGCGTTCCTCCATGTGTC